>NW_004955520.1:2027501-2051546 GCF_000276665.1 Chinchilla lanigera
AACAAATGGGAGGGAATGTGGCTCCATGAAAGCTTCCTGGATTTAATGTCCTGGAAAAAATGGAAGAGAAAAATAAACAGAGCCAGAGAGAGAGAGAGAGAGAGAGAGAGAGACAGAAAGAGAGAGAGAGAGAGAGAGAGAGAGAGGAACTTTGTCTGCATTTGGGAAGTACCTACTTCTTTCTCAGCGCTGCTTTTATTTGCTGGGTTAATTATTTATTCATAAATCTTGACTCAGAGATTTTATCCTGGCTCCCAAGTAATAAAAGCTCAAGGTCGCAGGGGAAGTGGTTTCAGATGCTAAGCGATCCTCCTCCAAGTCTGTGTTGTAAAACTTTTATTTCAGAAGGAGTGCTGCTAGCGGGAGGGGTCATGGTTTAATTTCAGCTTCCAGATGAGACCCTGACCTCGGCCTTAAGGAGGGGCTGGCAGACAGCTCGGATCAGTGCCACGAGGGCTGCGGCCAGCTCCCCCACCCTGACTGACATGGCGACCCCTCCTGGAGGGGTGACCTTCACACCCAGATGTGTGCATGTACGTGGGGGGTGCAGGGTGCAGTGCCAGGGCTGCTGCTGATTCCTGCCTCCGCTGGAAAAACCAAAACAGCACACTGGGGAAAGCTCCGATTACTCTTGCATTCTGTTTGAAATCTGTGGTAACGTAGGTCCTGGGGGAACTTGCTTTCACGTCCTTGATTCTAAGACTTTGAAAGATGCTGTCTTTCTCCTCCTTGCAGCCTTGTGGTTACGGTCACCCAAAGAGGGTAAAACTGCTCTGATGGGGTGAAGGATTAAATGGTGAGATTCCGGTCCTCCGTAACAATTCATTTTAGGTTGGTTGGCTTTGAGGGGTCAGCACTGCTGTTTTGGGGGGATCTGTACATGGGGTAAAGCTCAGAAGGCACCATCCCCATGTCCTCCTCCAGCTCCAGCTCCAGAGCAAAGACTTCACGGTGTTCATCCAGAAACACTGCTTCTGAGGCTTGCACATGTGTAAATCCATAAATCCTGGGCTACTAATGGCACGCCAGCAGATTTCCTCTGGTTGCTCCATTTCAGCACCCATGAAGACCAAGGGCCGATGTTGCTGAGAGGTCCGGCTGTCTGGGGCAGAACCGAGTCTGCCCTGTGAAGGGCTCCGAGGCCTTCATTTCCCTTCCCTGCCTCAGAGCCCCCAGTCACTTTTGTTTGCTCCTGAAATACTCAGTGGCAGGAGAGCCATGCTGGGTGTAGTCGGTGTCCAAGTCAGAGACTCTTCGGTCTGGTGCCCACAGCGGCCTAGGAGGGACCTCTCCTCCCCAGTTAGCCCAAGGGGAAGGGGCAGGGTGTGGGGAGGTGCTCGGCTGCTCCGCAGGTACAGTGCACCTCTGCGGAAGGAGAGAAGGGATGTGTCCCCGCAGAGGCTGCAGAGGCACACACAACACTTCCGCTCAGTGCGGAGGACAGAGGCTGCATGTGGCCATGGCCCGGGCCTGGGGGTCTGCTGCTCTAGGGAGTGGGTGTGCTGGGCAGCTGTCCTCGTCTCCAGTCATGGTCCTTGCTGGACACTGGCTGGTCCGGGAAGAAGCCGACTTACTTTGGTTCCCCCAGGAAGAGGCATGATGGTGTCTGTCTACAGCCCTGCTCCAGGACAAGGTCTGACCCAGATGGAGGAGGGAACATGAGGACAAGCCGGAAGAAGGGTCTCCATGGACAGGGGATCTGTGGCAGTGTAGCTCCATGCAGATGACAGCAGAGGTGCAACCATCCACTGCTTCTTCACAGAACTCTGTCCTCCACAGGAGAAGGGTTTATGTCCTGGAAGGAGAGACCCAACATGAAGCCGTAGCAAGTTGTAGGGTGCGTGTGATGAGTGCTGCGGAGATAAATGCCAAAGAAGGGCAGTAAGGGACACTGGTTGGTGGCAGAGGGTGCCGTGATCCAGACAGAGTAGCCAGGCAAGGTGTCCGGAAGAACCGGACAGATCTGCATGAGGGCCGGTGAGGCACAAGGGAACGGACAGTGTGGAGAGCTGGAGGAATAAAGGGAAGAGTGCACCAAGGTGGGAAGAGAGGAGGTGCCGGAGAGTTGCCAGAAGCCAGGGAGCCAGGGCTCAGGGCTCAGGAGCAGAGCCGCGAGAGAAGAAGGGGCGTGGCCGGGGGCCAGTGATCACCAGTGGGCTTTGCAGAGGTGCCAGTGTGTGGCTGTCGAGAGAACACTGCTCTGGACCTTGTGCGGAAAATAGAGCCAGGAGGGCGAGGGCTGCTGTGATTATCTAGGTGGGAGATGGAGATGGTTTGGCCCGGGGAGGAGGTCAGAAGCGGTCGTGAACAACTGAGCTTACAGTGTGAGAAGGCGGATGTGGAGGCTCTGAGAGACACAGGTCAGGGTGAGAGGTGGGGCTCGATGTGGCAAGGAGCAGCAGGATCAGGCTCAGGGACGATTAAGAGCTCAGGTTTCTTACATGTTGGGCTTAAGATCCACATCGAACACCTGTGTGACACAGCCCAAAACCCTGGACCTGCTATTGCAGATGCACCTCTGGAGTTTTCCGGTGCTATGTGCCAGTGTAACTGCATTGTATTGGACTTTGTCACCTTGACGACTGTGGCGGGAAGTCTTGGTCCATTCCCCCTCTTAGCTATGCACTGAAGGCCCCTTCTCCTGTCTATCCTACACAGTCCAGAAAGGGCCGTCCTGTCTCCTTCCATGATTGGCCATAGGGCACAATCCACAAAAGACAGGAGCTGAGACTCAGCCACCTCTTCATGGCTCTGCAGAAGTGTTTCTCTGTGAGTGTGTGTGAGATAGAGGGGGAAATGTTTTGAGTCACACCATTGGAAAATTATTTCTGATAACTCAGTTTGAAAGATACGAGCAGAGAAGACAGACATGCTGGCACTTACCTCCGACGCAGGGTGACAGGGGCCACAGTGACTGACAGGAGCATGGAACGTGGGTCTGAGGAGAATAGCTCCCTCCACAGGGACATTTCAGCTTCTTTCTCTTTACACACAATGGACTTTGTGAGAAGGAATCAGAGGTGGGATTTGGGGGCTGCTCTCAGGCCTTGGTTTTAGTAATTATCAGCTCTGTGAAGTTGGGCCCAATGTCCCTCTTCTCTGAGATGAGCATGAACCCCCACAGGATAGAATTTGAGGTCCTGGAGTCAGTTAGGCCTTCAGTCAGCATAGACCTTGGACTCCAGTTCTGTGAGCTGATGCAAATCTCATGGTCCTCACCTATAAAATAGGCAATGTGGCTGCTGAGTGACCTACCCCACGGGGCTGCTGTGAGAATTAAATTTGATAATAGGTGTAAGGCCCAGAAGATAGAGGTTTTCATAATAAGCAATGCATTTCTGTGAAATTCATAAATTGCAGGATTTTTTAAGGTCATAAAGACCAAGTTTCCCTGGAAATAAGGCCCAGAGCTTCCCACTTATTTCTATTTGCTAATCTGCAATGTGTCAGCTTGGAGATGTCTCTGCTTTGTGCTTGGGTCCCGGTGGGATTTTGCTTTCTCCAGCACTCAGGGCTTAAATGGTAATTTGCTTTAAGCTGTAAAAAGTTTAGCGTTTTGGAAGCAGAATAAACATTGCAAAATAACCTGTTCTCTTTTTATTTTAATTGACACATAATAATTGTACATATTTATAGGGTACGGTGTTGTGATATTTCATTACCCATAAGCCCTATTTTTAAAAATAGCCTTATTGAGGTGTAATTAAATGTACATATTTAAAGCATATGATGTGATCAGCCTCGACATATTGCTTGTGTGGGAACCCATCATCATAATCAAGGTAATGAACACCTCCACCGCTCCCCGCAGTTGCTCGCACCCTTGCTCCTCCTCCTGCCTTCTCCTGCCTCTCCCACGCTAGCTGCAGGAAGCCGCTGGTGTGTTTCCACCACCATTAGCTCCACTAGCACTTATTAGTTTCCATTTCCTAAGATTTTAGATCAATGAAATCCTGCAGTATTTTTCCCTTTCTCCCTCCCTCTCTCACCCCCTCCTCCCCAACCCTCCTCTTTCTTTCCTCTCTCCCTCCCTTCCTTCCTTCCTTCCTTCCTTCCTTCCTTCCTTCCTTCCTTCCTTCCTTCCTCTTTCTCACTGCTGAGTCTGATTCTGTTGTATGGCTACATCATAGTTTGTTTATCCATTAACCTGATGGTAGACATTTGCTTTGCTTCCACCTTTTTTTTGCTATTACAAATAAAACTACCATGAACATTTAAGGATAAGTCTTTATGTGGACACACGATTCCATATCTCTGGGAAGATCCAGGATGGGAAAGGCTTGATCATATGCTAAGTTTTTGTTTCTATGCTTGAGAAACTACCAAGCTATTTTTGAGAGTATTTCTGCCATCTTATATTCCTACCACCAGAGGATGAGACTTCTATTTTTGTACATCTTTGTCAACACTCGGAATGGTCAGTTTTTTAGTTTTATTCATTCCATCAGGTGTGTGGAAGTCTCCCTGAGGTTTCAATTTGCATTTCATGAATGACTAATGATGTTGAACATCTTTTTGCATCTTTTCATACTATTACGTTTTTTAATCTGTGACCCTTGTGATTGTTGACTTGACTGGATGAAGACACCTGGGGATCAGTAAAGCACTCTTCTGTGTGTGTCACAGTGGTGTGACCTTGGGTACTGCATCTGGTCTCTTCCTATTCCTCTTCGATGTTTTTCCCCTGCTCTGGTTCCTGGCTGCCATGAACTAAGCAGCTTTGCTCCACTGCACCCTGCCCCATGATGCTCCTGCCTTGGTGCCAGCCGACCATGGACTGAATCTCCTGAAGCCATAAGTCAAATGAGTCAAGAGGTAATTTGCCCTTACAATGGGAAAGCTGACTAATGCACTATCATTTTTTAGTGAAATATATGTTCAAAAATTTGCCCATTTGAAGCTGCCTCTTTCAGGGATCATTTTAAAACTCTCTTACTTGCCAGCAGTATAGCTCAGTGGCACAGCACCTGTCTGGCCAGTGCAAGGTTGTGAGTTTGATTCCCAGTACAAGAAAAAAAAATACCTCTCCCAAAAAACCTCTCTTACTTGAGAGTGGCTCTGAAAGTGTCTGGCATGGACCCTGGGGGCTGGGCACAGCATCCTCTTCTGGACACGAAGCCCACATGGGCTGCAGCTTTGCTGACAACCGAGCTTCACTTCCTTTGAGAGAGTAAGAAAAAAATGAAAAACAAGTCTCCAAAGCACACTAAGTTGGTTTTTGTGTTATTGCATTTTGAGAGTTCTTTATATATTCTATGTATAAATGTTTTATTACGTACATGATTTGAAAATTTTCTTCTAGTTTTTGTCCTGTCTCTTAATCTCTCAACAACCACTTTTGAAAGCAGACATTTTACATTTACATAAAATTCAATTTATAATTTTTTTTGTTTTTGGACCTTGTGTTAGTGTTATATATAACAGATTGTTGATGAGCTAAGGTCACAAAAGTCTTATGCTATATTCCATAGCTGTACAGTTTAGGTTTTGCATTTATATATCTAATTCATTTTGGGTTACTATATCAGGCACAGATCAAAGTTTATTCTTTGACACTGGGGAATCTGACTGTTCTGGTACTCTGTGTTAGCAAGACTGCCACTTGACCACTGAATTGCTTTTGAAACTTTGTAAACAAAAATCAGTTGTCCAAAAAAAAATCAGTTGTCCACATATATGGATCTATTTTCTCTTCTGCTCCCGTGATCTGCTTGTCTACCTGCATGCCAATACCGTATTATTTTGGTACGGTACTTCAAGGGTTGGTAAACATTTTCCATAATGCATCAGATAGTAAACAGTTTATCCTTTTTTGGGGGGCATATCTGTCCTCTGCAGCATTTAAAAAAAATTGTTCAAATATAAGAGCCATTCTTAACCTGAAGACCTTAAAACACAGGCCATGGGCTTTGGTTTGCTAACTTCTACCGTAACTTTACTATTCATTTTGAAGGTAAGTTGTGTTACGCCTCCAACTTTATTATTCATTTTCAAAGTTGTTTTGGCTGTTCTATGTCCTTTTATTTTCCATTTGACTTTTATAATCAACTTGTCAATTTCTACCAAAAAAGCGTTTTGAGATTTTGATTGGTCTTTGGTTTTAGAGTTGCTCTGGCTGTCCAGGCCAATTTCAAGAGGAAAGACATTTTAAAAATATTAAGCCTCTCCTGAGAAACCACTTTGAAGTACCACCATGTATTACAGCAGCCATTGATATTTTCCTACTAATATGTCCATAACTCTGTAATGTTTGTATTGTTCCTATGCTATTTCATAAATGGATATATATTTATTACTATGTGTTTCCTACAACAACCATTGAGAATAGTCAATGAATATTCACTTGGTCACTCATGTATAGCTCTCTTTATTTTCTTTCGAAACCACTTTGAAGATATCAAAGTATAGTACAACAACCATTGATAATTTCCTACCACTTTGTCTGTAATTCGGTAAACCCCCCTATTATTATGTTATCCTTCTTTTACCCTTTAAAATAATAATAAAAATATTAAGCCTCTGATTTGAATATGATGTATCTCTCCATTTTTTTAGGTCTTTGTTAATTTCTCTAATCAATTAATACTGCACAGGTTTTGTGAACAATTTGTCACATGTAGCCTTAGGTGTGAAATATTTTTTGAAGCTACTGAAAATATGGTGTCTTAAAAATTCAATTTTTATTTGTGCTCCTTGTATATAGAAATAAAACTAATTTTAAAATGTTGATTTTATAAATAGCAACCTTGCCAAACTTGTTCAGTAATTCTGTCACCTTTGTACAGATTCCATAAGATTTTCTAGGTAGAAGATGTCATCTGCAAATAAAGACATTTTTAGTTTTTCCTTCCCATTCGGAGCCACTTTTGTTTCTTTTCTTGCCATTTAACTATGGTGTCCAGGACAGCGCTGAAGAGAAGTGCTGGGAGAGGTGCGCCTGTTTTCCCTGAACTTCAGGGCATGTTACTTTTATTTTCTCGTAGCTCTGGAGGTCAGATGTCTGAGATGAGGATGGGCGGGGCTGATTCCCCTCAGTCCTCACCAGCTGCTCAGTGTCCACCTGTCTGCACGGTCTCTGTCCTGCCTGTCCGTCTGCAGCCACTTCCTGTCGGCGCAGCGGGGCGCTCAGCCTTCTTTCCTCCCCACCATCTCCTCCCAGAGCCCGATCCCAGAGTCACCTCCTGAGGTGTGTGTGCCGGTTTTCACGTGGGAGTTTGGTGGGACTCAATTCAGGGGACATATTTGGGTTTTGATCATTAAATACATGGTTAGCTGTAGTTGCTTTATGGGTTCTTTTTATCAAATTGTACATGTTCTCCAAGGGTTTTGTTTTTAAAATCAGGAATTAAGAGAATTATGTTAGAAATTGTCACATGCATTTTCTCCAGATGTTGAGAGGATATGGTGGTTTTTCTCATTTTGTTTATATGGTGCATTTGGAATGTTGGCCCCACCTTGCATTCCTGAAGTAAATGACAACTGGCCATAGTGCAATTATCTTCTCACACGCTCTTGGATTCAACTCTCAGAGAGGTACGAGTTACTGAAACCATGGAATGGCCACATGCAGGAGACTTTATGCACCAAACATAAGACAGTAAGCTTAAGGACTGTAGCTCAGAGGCATAAGCGCTTGCCTGATAAGCCTGAGGTCATGAGTTCGATTCCCAGTAGCAAAAAAAAAAAAAAAAAAAAAAGACAATAAGTTTAAATCCAAGAGAATTCTTGGAAAGTCAGCTGAATTAAAAAGATAGGGAAAATAGATGCGCAACATTTGATGTATAAAGTAGGATTCCATATGGCTAACATTAAAAACCACATGTAACTGCTGAGTCTGCTTAAAGATGTTGCTGGAAATAGCCCATAAACCTGTAGCCACACAGCAGCTCAAATATCACCTCTAAGTGACACAATTGCCTGATGTACTTTTGAACTAGCTAACACCATGGAATACCAGCTCGGACAATAAATGAATCTAGCAAAACATTTTTTCCTGGCAACTTCACATGTGCATAGACATTACTAATTTGTGATTCTTCCATTTTATATGTGCATCTGAACAGGATAGTGGCTTGAAAAATTCATTTTTCAGTTTCACTGTTGATATTAGATCTTAACTATAAAACTGTGAAGGATTACAATGTTAACAAGTAAGTTTTAGGACTTAGGTTTTATGTAGAAGTATAATCTGATGTCATAATTTCAATGAAAAGAAAATTTTGTAGTTACTCAAATCAAGGGCTCTGGGCCAGAAGGAAAACCAACAGATTATTTCCTTATCAAGAAAACCTTGCTATGAAAAACCGTGCACCAAGTGACATTACAAAACTTGCAAATAAGAAAGGGGTAATGCATGTCATTCTAGGTTATTTTCTTTACTATGTGATAATAAAGAAGATGAATTATAAATGGCTTTCATTGCATATTGAAGCACAATGATTCTAAAGAAGAAAAGTTGAGAATGCTTGCTCTATCGAAAAAACTCAATTTTTAAAAGATAAGAGAGCTGTCAGGTCTTATCTTTTTAGAAGGTTAATCTTGGATAGCCGGGCTGCTTGTTTGTTTGGTATCTTTGATATTATAATCATTCCAACTTCCACAAAAGGAAGGAACACAGCGCAATTTTCAATGGCAGACAAGATCAAAGTGGAAGAAAGAAAGTTAGAAGCTTGAACAGCAGAGTTTCTACAGATTTTTATGACATCTTTCATAACTTAGCAATGATTATCAAATAAGTCATGACCTTGACATTCTAAAAATGCAAGAAGTTCTCACCAACACCCTACGGGTTTTGACAGAATTTCTGAGTTTTAGTTTTCAGTAAAGGAAGTCCCTCCTTACACAGGAAGCTCATTGATTTGACAGCCATTCTTCCATTGAGAGATTATCTAATCTTAATTGTAACTTCATGGGAAAAAGTTGTTGGTATCATTGCTGATGGACTGAAAATAAATTTTGAAAATAAAATACTCTATTACTCTCTTCATTTTGAACAAAGATCAGACATGGGTATCTGAAACTTACTAAAATTCCCTTACAGATCTTTCTTACCCGCCTGCCAACATCCTTCTGTAAGAGTACTTCTTCTGCTATTCCTGTTAGTTAAGGGAGACACAGAAACAATGTGGACAGGTACTATCACCAGCGAGAAGCACCGTGCCGGGTCCAAGGCTGACCAGACACGTTCGCAAGCACAAAGAATGCTCACTGAGCATATCAGGAACTTCCATCCGGGTCAGCACGTTTCTCTGAAGTGTGCACTTAGAGGTTTCAGATGTGGACATTCTTGTTTAGCTCTATTGAGTTATAGTTGCAGAATGACAAAAGTTATGAGTGAATCAGCAATTTGTTACTTATTCACCTATATTCACACTTTTAACTTAAAAAGTATATAATTTTTGCCATTTTTCTTGGTAATTCTTGCTGTTATATTTATTGAAAAAAAATTGGTTTTGGTTTTTCTGAGACAGAGCCTAGGCTCTGAAGCTCAGGCTGGCCTTGAACTCATGGCAGCCTCATGCCTCAGCCTGATTACAGGTGTGTGCTTCCTTACCTGGCTTGAAAGATGATTTTGTATCTACTAAACAGTACACATTTACAGTTTGCGCTTTGTTCATCTTTGTTTCTTTTACAGTGTATCAGTCTAGTACTTTTTTTTTTTTTTTTTAAACAGGGTCTTGCCGTGTAGCCCAAGCTGGCCTCAAACTTGCAGCAATCCTCTTACCCCAGCCTCCTGAGCGTTGGGGTTATATGTATGCACCACCACGCCCTGCTAGTACATTATTTTAAAAAGATACTGCTTTAAGGAGATTTTTAGATTTACAGAAAATAGTCAAATTTAGTACACAAAGTTCCAACCCACTCCTCATCATTTTCCTTATTATTAACATATCACATTGATATTATATGTATGTTACCATTCCTGAGCCCATGTTCAAATGTCGCTATTAACTGAAGCACACAGTTTATTCTGTTTCCCTTAATTTTACCTAATGACTTAGTGTCTTTTCTCATTGCTGAGATAAAATACCCAACACCTAAAGTTACAGGAGGCAAGGTTTATTTAGCTCACAGTGTGTAGAGGTTTCAGTCCGTAATCAACTGGCTCCAAGGCGGGGTGGTGTGGCAGAGGGCATCGCAGAGGAGAAACAGCCCATGGCAGGCAGGAGGCAGGAGGCAGCAACGCAGCAAAGTAGCAGAAGCAGAGGCAGCCTCTCCCTTTTATGGCACCCAGGTGTCCACCTTTTAGGTGATGCCCCCTGGGGTCAGCCTTCCTGTTATCCATACCCAGACTACGCCCAACCAATCAGTGGACTAATGTAGTAGTCACACGCCCTTGATCCCAGCACCACACACCCTAGATCCAGCTGCCTCTGAGAAGCCCCACCCATGAGCTCATGAGGCTTTGGGGGACATCCAGACACAGCCAGAACCGTCTCTTCAGTCAGGGCCCCCTCTGGGACACCACAGTCCTTGTAGTTGCTGTCGTCCTCCGTGCTTCTGGGCTGTGATAGTTGCCGAAACGCCCCTTGTTTTCGGTGACTGTGACAGACTGGAGGGGTCCCTGTGGGACAGCTTGTAGAGTGTTCCCCAGTAGACATCTGTCTGATGCGTTCCTCAGGATAGGCAGGGGTAAGGCTGATCCAGGTTTTAAGGCTGCATCTTGCAGAGCAACGATGTGTGGTGCTTGAAAATTTAAAACAAAGGACAGACAAACCAGCTCTTGGCCACAGAGTTGAAGCGGTGCCACTCTAATGACCCTTGCAGGAATCCCTTGCAGGGTTTGGGGTGCTGCTGGGAGGCCTGGGGGAGGCTGCTCCGGGCTCTTCAATGAGTGGCCCAGCGGGTGGACACTTGCTCTGATGTTGTCCGTCCCAGGCCTCCCTCCCTCCCTCTCTCCCTCCCTTCCTGAGCTTGAGCCCCAGGGCAGAGTCTCTGAGGAGCACATTGCATGAGTAGGTGCCTGTGAATTTGGAAACGTGCTTGCCTGTGTAGAGATGCAGGGTGCGCCCAGCCTGGGCCTCACCGGGACGTCAGGCTGTCTGAACTTACTCACCCACTTCAGTCAACCCCGTCCTGACTTCTGTCCTTATTTTCTGCGCTGTTTGCTTCCTAATTTCCACCTGCGTGAGCAGTGACATTTCTATTTTCCCAGTGGGAGTATACCATGTATTACCTCATCAATCAGAGTAGCCTGGGACAAAGAAGCCAAGGTAGGAAACGAATATCCATTCTTTGGTTTTAATCAGAGATCAGAGCATCAGAGTTAAGTGACTCTCAGTCCTGCCTCTTTTGTTTTAAATATGTTTCCGTGCAGAGTTGCTTATTTCCGACGCTCTGGTTTAAGACCTAGACGTTGCAAGCCTGCTTCACAGATTTGCCCTTGCAAGATTCTGTAGGTAGCAAATGGAATTGCTAAGTAGCAGGTATGGACTCTTGTTGCCCCTGCTCCACCCGGGCCTCTGCAGGGTTCCTACCAGGCCTCCTTGCCTCTGTCTCTGCCCCTTGATGGTCCTCCAAGAGCACAACCCACCGCTGTCCCTTGCATTCAGGAAAAGCACCTGCACCGCAAAGAGCTTGCTTGCATATGAATTCTCACTCCTGCTCAGACCCCTGATCAGAAGTTGGTGGAGACCTGGGATTTAAAATCCTCCTGGTGATTCTGAAGGGCACAGAAGCTCAGAACTACTGGCTGTGGGAGGAGGCCTCAGCTGCGCCTCCTGGGAAGCCTGCCCTGGCTGGTGCCGCCCCAGCTGCTCCTCTTACAGCTTGTGGCAGTCAGGAGGAAAGCAGCGTGCTCCGGCCTGCATAAATGGCTCGGCTCCAGTCACCTCCTTTGTTTATCTCATCACGAGCCCCAGGTGGCACGTGACACAGGCGCCACTTCTCCAAGAGGCCCGCAGGTGCTCCCTGGGGCCCGCCACGCTACCGTCACTGTACACAACTCAGCGCACTGCTTTCGGCCGTTTCTGCTCCTGGAAGGTGAGCGCCTCCATCGCTGTCCCCCTGCACGCAGCACCTGGCCTGTGTGGAGGCTGTGCATGTGGCTGGGTGATCTGTGAGTGAGTGAGACAGTGAGGGAGTAAGCACCTGGCACGTTTCTGTCATACCTCCACCTCTCTTTTGCACTCTCTGTAGCCCAGTGAAGTTTCTTTTAATTCCCCAGGCATGGTGAGCCCAGGGGCACAAATCCTCCCAGCCTCGCTTCTCAGTGTGAAGTGATCTCTGCGTTACTGCTTCCGGCTACGGACATTAGAACCAAGGGCGGGCGCAGTCTGTGGGGTCTCCACACTGCGTGCGGCAGCAGCAGCACTGTTGGTTGGTGTCCATCACTCGAGAGCTCAGCTGGTCAGCAGGCTGTGGGACTGAGGCTGTGGAACCAGTGGGCCTTTGCTTCTGCCCCTGGGGCTCCTCTCTGCTGCCAGGGAAGGCGGATCTACCAAAGGGAAGGAAGGAAAACATCTCACTGCTGCTCGGCCACGCCCCTCTTCCTTCTGTGCAGAACCGCGTGCTCTGCCCACACCAAAAGCTGGAGTTAGCGTTCAGATCTGGATGACCCCTGAACCCTCCTGCACTCCGAGGCAGGGCTTCTGGAAGGCGACTGGCTCACGGGGCTCACAGCTGACTCACTGTGAGGAGGTGGGTCTGGTCGGGAGAGGGGTCACTGGGGCGCAGCCTGGAAGGGTACATCTCCCTCCCCCCAGCCCAGCCAACCCTGGACTGAACCATGAACCACAGTAAACCTCTCCTCCTGTAAATCGTGGGTGTCAGGTATCGTGTCCCAGCCACAGAAAGGGTGACTGCGGCAGGGCGCGCATTCAGAGGAATTAGAGAACGAGACACTGAAAGTAAAGAACACAAGCAGAAAGTGAAGACCAGCCCCAAGCGCGTCCCATTTCTTCTCTTTCTTCTGCGTCCACGCATCACTGGGAAATCTGGATCTGCTCCTGTGCCTCGGCATCCGCAGGGCGTGGACACAGCACGGGCACGAGGTGGCCGGGACATACCTGTCCTGCTGGCACCTCTGCCCGCTTCCTGCTGGCTTCTGCCACTGTCCGCAGGCACGGGCTGCTGTGTGTCTGGGACAGGGTGCCGTGGTCCCGGTGACCCGGTGACTAAGACTCACACTGACCGACAGTTTTCCACCAAATGTCTGGACCCCGGCGCTTGCTCCTCTTCTTTGGCTGTGTGTTTGCAAAGGTTTAGGTGAAGCCACCAGTGACACCTTCTGGGCCCGGACACTGTGCGTGAAAGACGTTACTTTGGAAAGCTCATGTATGACCAGTCGAGTTGGATTTTTCAGAGGATTTATCTGTTTCATTCAGTCACGCTTTTTGGGGCATAAAAGTGTTTTATCCTTTCTCTGCTCATAAATTTATTTTTTTTGTTTCTTTACCTCTTGTTTTTACAGCTTGATTTATTTCCACCCTTCAGCTTTGGATTGGTGTGGGTGTTCAGATCTGGGACCTCCTCCCAGCTGCTCTGATGTACCCCATGGCCTGGGGCATGGTGTTTTCACTGTCACTGCTCCTCTGAAACTCTGTTGTACTTCCCCTGTGCCTCAGAGCTGGGAGGCCTCTACATTCTTCCAGGAAGGGCCTTCCCACTTTATTTGTATTTTCTGCTTTTAGTTTTGCATTGTGGTGCTTGTTCTACTTCTGTTGCATGGAAATCTTTGTTCCATGTAATTTCTGACCAAACATTGAGCACGATCAGTTTCAACTTCACTGTCATTTGAGGAGGGGTATGGTCTCTGTGATCACGTGTTTGACGCACGTCCACAAGGTCACCTAGTGTTCCTCAGATTCTTCCTGGCCTCCGCTGTCCTGAGGGTTATGCGGAGTGTCCTGGGGCCAGTGGTCTCCTCTCTTTCTTCTGGCGCTGCCTGTTTCTTGTGTCTTGCACAGGCAGTTGTAGGGTTGTTTGGTACCTGATGCCCATGGGCGCCACATCTTCACTGCAGAAAGTGACCTTTTACATTACAAACACCCTTCTTTGTCTCACTCAATGTTTTTTGGCTTGAAGTCTACTTTGACATCAGGATTGTGACCTCTGCTTTTTAAAACCTGTTTCATTTTTGATCACCTTTTTAGTCTTTTAGAATTGTATTTAGTGTGTGTGTGTGTGTGTGTGTGAGATAGAGTTAGGTTTTACTTCATACACCAATTTTTAAAAATTTCCCCTATCAGATAATTTCAGCCTACTCTCATTTATTGATGTGACTGTAATATTTACTCTCAGTTATGTCTATTTTATTCCTTTGTGATTACTATTCGCTATATCCTTCCTATTTCATTTATCTTCTCTGAGTTTTTTGAGACAGAGTCTTGCTATGTAGAAATAACATAAGCCTTGAACTCTCTTACGTAGCCCAGGCTGGGCTCAAACTCATGGAGATTCTCCTGCCTCAGCCTCCTGAGTGCTGGGATGACAGGTGCATACCACTACACTTGCATTTCTCTGATTTTTAAAACATTTTATTTTGGTGCTCAGGAAAGCTTCATTTTTTATTCCGAGTGGTTTCCTTCTTATTAACACTTTTTACAGTGATCCCAGCCTCCTTCACTCTTACCTAGGTTTCAGCATCTGTCAGGCCTGAATGGCATCCTTTGGCCTCCACCTATATCCCTTGCAGCAGTTGATGGGCACCTAGGCAGGTTTCCTATCTTACCTATTGTAACTAGTTACATAAGACATATAAGAAACTAAAAACCAACAAGCAATCCAACTAAAAATGAGCAAGTGATCTGAACAGATACTTCTCAAAAGAAAAAATACTAATGGCCAATAAGTGTACAAAAAAATGCTCAATGTCATTAGCCATCAGAGACATGATCATCAAAACTGCAGTGAGATACCAGCTCACCCCAGCTAGTGTCCTCTTAAAAATTTCTTTTGCAGAGAATCAATAAAATGAGTGTTCAGCTTCTTTTGCTTATCTTTCAATTATTTTTCTCTGACCCTTTTTATTTATCTTGAACTCTATTTTCATTCTCTCGGTTGTTTTATGCCTTTCTTCAGTATTGTGTAAAGTGTTTATTTAAGATGATCTTTCCAGATTACCTTATGACTTAATCTTGCTTTCTGATATGATTTTGTTTTTCCTTTTTTTGGATACAGAAATTCTAAAATGCTATGACTTCTTTCATTATTTTCTAGTCTTATGCCTCGTTAGGGCTAGCGAAGCCCTTGTCAAAGTGTCCTTATTTGCTAGGTATGAACGATGATTTTTTCCAGTGACGGTGTCTACCTTCCAGGCCTGTGACAAGCGGTGAATAAGTTAGGAACGCAGCATGCATGGAGTGGGGCTTGCAACCTTTTCCAGTGAGGGACCAGAGAATACATTTGTCCAGCCTCGGGGGTCCTGTGGTCCTTGTCACAACCGTTTTAATATGGAAGCAGCCACAGACAAGATGTGAATAACTCACGCCTGTGCTGCAGTGGAACTCTACTAACAAAAACAAGCAGCAGCGTGGTTTTGGCCAGTGGGCTACAGTCTGCTGTTTTCTGATTTAAACAAAATGTAAGCATAGTAAATGGTATGTAAATAGTGATAAACAAAATTAATTAAGTATGGTAAATGCTATGTGAAAAGGCTATACTAAAAGATTGTTATCTAAAGTGATTGGACCATGGATTTGTACTTATGGTAAATATGAGTGCTAGATAAACACAGACACACAGACACACACACACTCCTTGCCCCTCTGCACGCTCACTCCCACACACTCCTACACACATGGTTTGCTCATATTATGGCTCCGTGGGACTATCCACTTTTCCCTCACTGTCTCTTGCGATCTAGAGCACCTGGAACCCCCTGTGAGCTGGCTCAGGGTGACTGGGAACCAAACCAGGGTTAATGAGACCGGAGCCCAGGTCAGATAATGGCATAAACATCATATGACATTTTAAGGCAGCGAGCGATGGTACCTTTTCTTGTTTGGATTATGTACTTGATTTTTTCATTGAAGAGAATAATGGAGTTGCTGGGGACCATAAATTCACAATGGCTAGTTTTACACACTTCCCTAAGGGAGGAGTGGAGGCTTGGGGTTATTGGTATCACCTGTTTGAGATTTCCCCTTATCTTATTAGGATGAGCCATCCCCTCCCACCTACTAAGACCAAGATGAAGACCAAGATTACTAAGACTAGAGGTGCTCCAGGGAAAATCCTCATTAGTTTAAGATCCCCCCCGGCCTCTGAGTCATCTGATAATCCCCTCCTCAATCAATGAATACTGTGGTTCTGGCTGCCTCGTGGCCTTTTGTTCCTGTGGACAACTGGTCACCCCAGACCCCACTGCGCCACCATTTTGTCTCTTGCTCTTCTTTTCTGCCGTGAGCTGTCACACCTGGCAGGAGATTGGAGCCCACTGCTGGGGTCCCGGGTAACGGAGTTTTGCTTATGCTGCGTATGCGTGGTCTGTAAAGTTTTTGTTACAGCGTAGCTATCCAAGTGTCTCAAGACGTATTCCTCTGAGGGACGTCTTGGTGCTTTCTGCTGGATGATGGGTTTTGGCTGCTTCTACTCTCAGGCCCTCTTGGAATCCTCCTCTGGGCTTTGCGACACCATGCAGATGACTGCGGCAATGAAGAAGATGCCCAGGTCATGTGACACCCGGAGCAGGCTGAAGAGGCTGCAAAGCGCACGCAGCACACAGGGAGTGCACTCCTGATGCAGGGAGATGGTTCGACGCAGAGAGGCCCATGGGAGGCTGACAGCGGAGGTCTCTTCCCTGTGTTTCTGCCGCCCTGTGCACTGCGCCCAGTGCAGGCAGCATCCGAGGAGCTCCTCTGGGTGAGGGTCACGACACTGACGATGCTGACAGCAGGGTGGCCTGGAGGAGCCAGGGGGAGAGACTGATGGTGCTGGGTGATGCGCTTCGGCCACCGAGGGGCTTGGACTTCTCTCTGAGTTTTGTTGCTCTCAGAAATCCCGCCTGCCTCAGGACTGTCACTGCTTCCCAGGTCGCAGTCCAGGCAGACCCTGACACAGACAGAAAATTTGCTGACTGCCATCAGGAGTCACCACCGTGCTTCCAGCAGTGTCTGTGTGGTGCCTGCACCCTCCTCTTCTGTCCTTCCAGGCACAGCTGAATCCAAAGGTGGAATGAAAGCAACCCAGCCTTTTGGTGGGCTGTGTTGTTTGCCAAGATGCATCCAAGGCATCTAGTTAGGGGGCAGATGATTTGCAGTCTAATTTGGTCCAGGAATCATCTTTGGACAGCGGATCAATATCAGTATATATGTCTGCTCTGGTGAGGAGAAAAAAAAACCCACACAACTTGCTGGTCAGAGGGAAACTGGAGCTGCTGCCTCTCACATATGCTATTGCAATGCTTTCTCTTAAGTCAAAGGGTCGCGTGCCGCTACACTTAGGGGCCAACACACTGCGTCTGTATTCTTGGCTTGAGTTGCCCTCTGAATATCCTCCAAACAGCTGCTTCCTCTCCCTCTACTCAAGCTCATGTTGGGTGAGAGTGTAGCTTCTAGTGCGTCTCAAACCCTGGATTTCCTCAATTTCCTCCCAGTTATACTGTATCTTTTTGTCTTGGATGAAGGGGCCCAGAGGCAGGTGGAAAGGACTGCAGGAAGGACAGCACCAAGGACGCCAACTGACCTTGAGACGCCTGGGGCACTCACAGATTTAAATAAGTATTAAAAACATTTCTTTAAACATTTAGCTTTGGTGGTAGCAGAGGATGTGCAATGGAAATTTCTGCACATAAGAATCACCTTTCCCAGCAACGTTTCAGTGTAAGCTGTGATGGACAAGACTGATTGGGGGAACTTTTCACTGACCTTTAGGCAAAAGTGAAAGCAAGGAAAGCTTTCCGATCCATCTCTTTATGAGCGAGTGAGTATTGTTGGCTGACTCAGACACTGGATGGTTTTCCAGTTCAGGCCAGCAATGCACACAGCGAGACACAGTTCCACGGAGCTGTTCGCCGCAAGAGCTCTTGGTGTGCTTCCTTCTTTGCCCCTTCTCCTCAGAGGACTCAGCTCCGGAGCAAAGAAGCGCGTTTCATCTTGGTTCCTGTCCTGAGGCTTCTCAGTTGTTAGTCACCGCTGTGGTCTGCGATCTGGTGGAACGGGTCTGTCTGATTACACCTGCTGCGCTGCTGTTCTTACTGTTTCATTTGCCTGTTCCCGCGCTCTTCCCTGCCATCTCCCGTCCCTCCAGGCACCTTCTCGTGTACCTCCATGCCACAGCTTCCGTGGACTTAGCTCCATGTGATGGTGTTGGGAGACGGGTCCCACCCCCTAAATGGGCCTGTGCTGTTGACCTGGGAGCTGGCTGCCCCTGAGTGTGGCTTTACTAGATGAGCCAGTGCGCTGTAGCCCACACACTCTCTCGACCCTGCATGGGGTCAGGTGGCAAGAGATAAATATAAATTCTTAGTCCCCGGTATCCTGTTGTAGCAATGCAACACCGACAGAGACCCATGCGGACGGGCTGAACGCCACTAGGCGCCAAAAGCTGACTCTGACCAGCTTCTAACCTGTGCTGTGCACGCCAGCCCTAGGGTGTCTTTCAGAGTGGGGAGACAACAGAGTTTCCTAAGCCATCATGACGTGCGACTCAGGTACCCTGGAGGCTGTCAAGCTTAAACCCATAAAGGTTCAAGATGAACACTGATGGTAGAAATGGTTGGAAATAGAACCAGCAGCAAAACAAGACTGATTTCAGAGGCCCTGCCCCTAGCCACCCCATGGTCTGCAGTCTGGAGGCTCCTGTCCATGCTACCCAGTCCGACACCCCCAGGAGAGCATGGGAGGGGCAGTTGCTGTTGCTTTGTTACAGTGAGGCTTGGTCAGCACAGCAGCCCCTCCCTCTCCAGCTCATGGGCTCACGTGTGTCCCAGGGTGCCCAGGAGCCTCCTGAAGCGTGGGCCGGTTGGCATCTGCCCAGCGCTGAAGCAGAGTCCCCTACCGCCCTGTGTCTCCCCTGAGGTCGACTGGCCCGTGGAGTGGACAAGGCCAGGTGGGTAAGTCAGGTCTCCCAGGGGACCTGAGCAGAACTTCACTTTCCCCAAGAAGTTCTGGGGGTTCCTGCGGAGGGCATGGTTTCCCACATCACCCTGTCCTCATTAGCAGAGCTCACTGGAGTCTCCAGGGAGCCATAGATGACTTCTCTCCTGGCCTCCCGGCCAGCCCGGCTCCATCTATCACCAAATTAATGGCAGCTCATGAGGCCATTGCTGAAGTGACAGGGACATTTAGAAGCTGGAGCAGGATGCGAGGAGAAAGGTTGAAACGTGGACAGAAAGAGAGAGTTCAGAGAGCTGGGTCTGAGCAGGTCAGAGCCCTTCCATGGCTCTCAGGGAGCAAGGACCGTGGCCCGGCCAGGGAGCCGGACCCGTGCGGGAGAGGAGGTCAGGTGAGGGCAGACGTCAAGGAGGATGCAGGAGCAGGACGAACCCGAGGGGCCTGCACGGAGCTTGGGGTCAGGGTGCAGGTCGCGTCAAGCAGCAGACAGATTTGTCATTACGGCTGTTTGGCTTTTGTGGTTTGGAAGTGCATGGGGCTGGAATGATAAAAAGCTAGGGCCACAGTTTTCAAAATGTCTTTCAAGGAGCTCTGATTCAGTGTGAAGTTAATAGGCATTAAGAGAAATACTAAAAGAGATTTGTTAATAAAATAATTTCAGGAACTTCTGACAAAGTTAAATAGCCAAGTGCTTCTCAAGCCCTTAATGTATACAAATATGCATGCGAGCAAAATGTGTCCAGGTGGTTTTCTATTTTGTTGTTTTGAGACAGGGTCTCACTATGTAGCTGAGGGTGGCCTTGAACTCACTATGGAAACTTGTTTGATCTTGAACTTATGGCAAACCTCCTGCCTCAGCCTCCTGAGTGCTGGGATTACAGATGTGTACTACCATGCCTGGCTTCAATGAGGTTTTATGTGAGATACAAGTTTTATCTACTTGTTAAAGGTCTTGTGTAAGAGGCAGAGTTGCTCTAATTTATCTGAACAAAACGTCGTTTTTAAGAGACTACCTCACACTGTCGGGGAACAAATTTTGGAAGTGTTGCCCTGCTGTGTGCAGCACTGCCTCAGAAATCAAGCTGTATGGAGGCCCCAGCTCCTAATGCTTTAGGCTGTGCAGAAAGAGTGAAAGAGCTCACAAAAATGGGTGTCTGCCAACTTCAGAATGTGTCTCTCCCCTGGACCCAGCACTGGGACTAAAAGAAAATGCAAAGTGTTTGAAAACAGAGGTCTAATAATCACTGTGCAGAAGAAAACTGACATTAAATTTTAAATTCAGAGAGGATTCAACATGGCTGAATGAAGGAGGGGTTATGTCG
The DNA here is from genome assembly GCF_000276665.1 of Chinchilla lanigera. Classification (NCBI taxonomy): domain Eukaryota; kingdom Metazoa; phylum Chordata; class Mammalia; order Rodentia; family Chinchillidae; genus Chinchilla; species Chinchilla lanigera. Next base: position 2,047,819 of record NW_004955520.1, read on the forward strand.
GAGAAAACCAACTGAAAGCGCGGGTAAATGAAAGAAAGGGAAGGACATAATCCTGATGCCAAAATTGGTCTGAAATAAGAGACTTGGAGATCAAACAAACATAGACAAGCAATGGCAAACAGAAACACAGAAATGTCACCCAGGATTTGGAGGAAGATTGACTTCATGTTGATGGGCCCTGAAAGGAATCAATCCTCACAAAAAGGTCAGGCCCTAAATGCTCAGTGGGGGAGGTTTTTAGCGGGTATGCAAGCAAGAAGAAGAGTACTTGGTGGTTACTGATTGGTTCTTACAGTGTGCATCACAGTGACCAGTTGTTTCTAAGAAACAGAAGTAACAGGAACTAAAGTAAGCTGGAGGTCACCTGGGCAACTAACAGAAACTGACGTGTCCTGGCTGGGAGGGACAGGCATTTTCTGCTACAGACATAGAACTTGATGAAATGGCATTCCAGGCCACAGGGCTGCCTGTGGGTTACCCACCCATGGATGGAGCAGGACTGCCATACTGGTAAGTTTTAAAAAATAAAAAAGATAGACTGAAATAGTGGAGGTAACTCAAGCCACATAGGATAGACTTGGGATGTAAGGACTCCTTCTCCTGAGGACACTGCAGCCTGACAGCAAATTTGGGCAGCACACAGAGGAGTGAGTGAGCTGCTTCCTCCACAACAAGCTGCCAGCTGTGTGTGTGTGTGTGTGTATGTGTGTGCATCAGAGCTGCTAACTGGAACCTCTAAGGACTGGACAGGTTAGGGGCTACAGTGGTGGCAGAAGTCAAGGTAGTGAATGGAACAGCATGAATCCTTCTACCCCAAGACCAGTGGCTTGAGAGAAGCACACGAGATTTAAGTAGCCTTGTGCAGTGGCACAGCAAGGAGTGGGAGGTTGGCACTCGCCTTGTGAGAAGGGAGGTTGAAATAGGACTGGGTAGCCTTGAGCGTCAGCAGCAAGATCAGAGAGCCAGCCTGAAGCACCGCACACCACCCTGCAAGAAGTGGTGCAAGAAGACAGAGATTTGCCAGGGGAAGTGGAGCAGAGGAGGTTGTGCAAGGACCAGGAGGAGCCAGCAGTGTGTGGGACTGGGAGCAGGCGTGGGCTGTCTGTCTGAGGACAGCACAGCAACTGGGAGAGCGACACAGAGATAATAAGGGTAGGGAGTGGGTGGGCCATCAAGGGACATGCAGAAAGTTACTGGCTGAAGACTCTGGACCCAGCCCGAACATCCAGAGGCAAGGATTAGCCCCACATCCAGCACTAATTGTACTGCAGGCTTAGCAGGGTTACCCGGCTGTTTGGAGCTCTGGCTTGGACACTACGGCAGAAATGTGGATACCAGAGGAATTTTATTAATTTTTTTTCTTTGTTTCATTTTCCTTTTTCTGGATATTATTATTATTATTAATTATTTGGTTGTTTAGGTTTTTTACCTTTATTCTTGTTCTGTTCATCTTCTTCCTGTCTTTCCTCAATTCTGTCACTCTGTAGCAGAAGATGCTCTCCCCTCCCCCACCAGTACACTTCAGTTTGTCAGTTGTCCAGGTGATAGTTCCGATTACAGTTCCTGTTACATTTGTTTGGTAGAAGTGGCTGCTCACTGTGATGCACATTGTACAAACTAGTCCCCAATTGACAAACTATTTTGCCTCTGTACTTCCTGCCTGCTTATCCCATCTAAGCCCTAGACCACCGGAGATCAGGGCCTGATATCTATCTATCTATCTATCTATCTATCTATCTATCTATCTATATATTAGAAATAAAAGGAGGAAAACATTAACAGATAGACAACCTTTTACAAAGTAGCAAAAGAACAGTACAGACAATACAAAGGTACAAACAAAGTGGTAGGAAATTAGCAATGCTTGTTGTGTTACATATTGATATCTTCAAAGTGGTTTCTCATGAAAACAGATAGAGACATGCAATACTGATCAATCAAGGACTCACTGACAGTTTCTTTCAGCAAAGAAATAGAAGACAGTAGAACAACTATGTTAACTATCATGTATATACATACATACAAAATTTCTCCTTTCTCTTCTATTTTCCCACATCCCAGTTCCCTTTACCCTTGAGTGTTTTCCTATCATTTCACAATGTCTATCATACCTCCAACTTTAAATTAACTCCCTCAGGTTTTACACTAGTGAGACAATGCGGTGCTTGCACATGCAGGTCTGATTTATTTCACTTATGAGTATGGTCTCAAGTTGTGACCATTTATCTATAAAAGCCTTGAGTTTATCCTTCTTTATAGCTGAGTAATATTCCATTATATAAAAGTACCACAACTTTCTTATTCAATCCTCGGTGGATGGACATTTGGGTTGCTTCCACAATTTAGCAATTACAAATTGTGTTGCTATGAACATAGGTGCACTTATATCGCTGTGATATCATGTTTTTAGATCTTCTGGGAAAATACCCAGAAGGGGAATAGCTGGGTTGAATGGGACCTCTAGTCCTAGTTTGCTGAGGAAACTCCAAACTGATTTCCACAGTGGTTTCACCAGTCTGCATTCCCACCAGCAGTGGAGAACGGTTCCTATTTCTCCACAGCCTCGCCAGCATTTGTTATTGGTTGATTTCTTAATGCTAGCAATTCGTACTGGGGTAAGGTGGAATCTCAGTGTTGTTTTAATATGCATTTCTCAAATGACTAATGATGTTGAACATTTTCTCATGTATTTATTTGCCATTTGTATTTCTTTATCTGAGAAGTATGTATTCATCTCAGCTGCCCATGTTTGGATTGGGTCTTTGAATTTGGAGGGGCTGATATTTTTTAATTCTTTATATGTTCTAGATAGAAGCCCTTTGTCTGAGGGACAGTCAACTAAAATTTTTTCCAAGTTTGTGGGTTTTCTTTTTCCTTTGCTGGTGATTTCTTTAGATGTGCAGAAACTTTTCAGTAGGATGAGATCCCAGTTGTTGATTCTTTGAACTATTTCACGTGCAGTTTGGGTTTTGTTCATGAACTCTCTGCCTATCCCCATGTCTTCGAGGTTTTTACCTACTTTCTCTTCCAATAGATTTAGTGTTTCTGATTCAATATTGAGATCTGTGATCCATTTTGACTTGAGTTTGGTGCATGGTGATAGGCTTGGGTCTATTTTCAGTCTTTGGCAGGTGGCAAGCCAATTTTTCCAGCACCATTTATTAAAGAGGGTATCGTTCTTCCAGTAGTTTTTTGGCCCCTTTATCAAAGATTAGGTGGCTGAGTGTGTTTGTGGTTGTGGCTGTTTCTTCCAGTCTGTTCCATTGATCCTCAGTCTGTTTTTTAGCCAGTACCAGGTTGATTTTATGACAGTAGCTTTGTAGTATAATTTCAGGTCAGGGATTGTGATTCCACCTGACTCGTCCTTGTTGCCCAGGATTGCTTTTGCTATTCTAGGTCTCTTCTGGGTTCCAGATGAATTGAAGGCATGTTTTCTTGAGATCTGTGAGGTATGCTAATGGTAGTTTAATGGGAATTGCATTGAATCTGTACAGCAGTTTTGAGAGTATGACCATTTTCACAATGTTGGTTTTTCCTATCCATGAGCAAGGAATATTTTTCTACTTACTGAAATCTTCTTTCTTCTCTTTTTTCAGAGTACTGTAGTTTTCACTGAATAGATCTTTCACTTCTTTTGTTAGATTGATTCCTAAATATTTCAATTTCTTGGATGTTATTGTGAAAGGTATTGTTTCCTTAATTTCTCTCTCAGTCTGTTTGTGTTTGTG
>NW_004955520.1:2054357-2140573 GCF_000276665.1 Chinchilla lanigera
AGCTTTGTTTTCCTGGAAGTCTCTTTGAATCTGGTTCATGCATTCTAAGTCCTTTCTACATTTTTCATTTAACGCTTCTGTCCATTGCCTTTATTCTTCTATTTTCTTATATGTTTCTTCTTCAGATGCTTTGAGCAGTTCTTTCATTATTATTGTCATTTTATTTTTTGCCTGAGAGATTATTTCTGATCTCATCTCTTCTATGGCCTTATGGAGTTGTTTCTTTACTTCCACTGCAATCATTTCAGCTATTTCAGGGGTGTGTTTACCAAGTTCTCCTATGTTGATGTCTCCTGGACTTGTTCTGTGTGGGGTGGAGTTCTGGGATTGTTTTGGGATGTGTCCCTAGTTTTCCTGTTGGTCAGGTTTGCCCCTCAGTGTCTGCTGAGAAGCTCTACTTAGTCTGGGGTTTTCCGGCAGTTGTTGATTTGTATCTAGGCATTGGTGTCAGCTGATGGCAGAGCTTCTGAGCCAGCATCCCCTTGCAGTTCAGGGCACGTGCATGGCCCAGACTTGGGTTGCACTGGTGTGACAATCCCAGTCCAGTGGGCCTATGTCCCCAGGCAGTTTAGGGTACAGGCAAAACGCAGACATGAACTGCAGGGTTGACAGATTGTGAACCACCTGATTCTGTGTCTCCAGTCAGTTCAGGACACATACACAAACCAGATGCAGGCCGGACCAACAGCAATCACAGACTGCCTGTGCCTGGGACACCCCAGGGGGTCCTGGCACAAGTAAAGCAGGGACTCAAACCGCAGGACCAACAGCTCTTGGAGGACTTGCTCACTTGGCTCAGGCCCCATGCAGGGAGGGCCCAGTGAGAGCACTCCCTGGGGCTTCTGAGTGAGGAATTCCTGTCTGCCATGGGTACATGGAGGGCAGAGACTCAGACTGTAATGGAAGCGGGGTCCTGGGTTGCCTGCTCTCGGGCCTGATATTTTGGAAATGATTCTGACGAGTGCCTGTCTATAAAATAAATCTACCTCCAAATTGTTGGTGTCTTCCATTAGTGTCCTCCTGTTCCCACTCCTGCTCTCTGTTGTCCCTAGTGCTCTCCATGAAAATGCTCTTTGCTGTGTTGCTTGGATTTTTCTCAGGGCTCCTGACACTTTTTCTAGTTTCTAACACAGGAATTTCCCAGATGTCATCAGAAAAACACAGCCAGAGTCATTTTTCTCTGTGACCGTCTGATGCAGCATGGACTGATGGGCCCAGGGTTTTTAGGTGTTAGAATCCACACCTGGAGTTGCAGCCAAGTTCCTCTGCAAGAGGTCATGGAGACCAGCTGGGCAAGGATGGATGTGAACTGTGGTCCTTAAGAGGTGCACTCCTATTGAATACATCCCTTGAAGCATAATAGAGCATGTCACATACACACCTCTTACTTTTCTACTGTGAATTTTTACTGTAATATAATAGTAGCCTGTTGTATATCTCTGTAACTTTCCCTGAGTGATACAGGAAGCAATCTATGTATTTGTCCACTTGGTATGATGAAAGGAAAGGGGTGTCTACCTGTGCAAAATTGTCAAATCAGGATTTACACCCATGTTATGCTCCATGGAACAGGTTTTGCATATGTTTACCTGAGCATTACAAAGGGTATAATACATCTATACTATAGAATTTATTAAAAAAAGTTTTCTTTTGATTTTTCTAGTAGAAGTAACCCAATTCAGTGCAATGGCACTTGAAAAACCAGATTGGCAAGTTTTGGAGGAGGTTAAAAGTGAATCATCAGATTACTCATGGATGGATGATGAAGATGATTTATTATGGTAAAATATATGCTTTCATAACAGAAGAGTGGTGCGGGTGTGTGGTGATGATGATGATGATGACGATTTTGGCACTGGTCATGTGAGCCATAATTCCTGTGACAGTGAAATGTAGCAAGAATTGACCAGTACAGACTCTGGGAATGCAAACCTCTTTGATTCAGATGATGAACACAACAGCAATGTACGTACATATTTGATTAATCAAAATGTTGCAAAATGGTCATGCAATCAAATGGAACAATCCAATGTTAGAACTAGTTGTGAAAATAAAGCAAGGGTCTTGGCAGGGGTGAAAGGTATTGGGCAAAATGCCAACACTGCCATCCAATGTTGGAAATTATAACAGACAAAATGATACAAGATGTTGTGAGATACACAAAGGATGAAATGGAAGTAAAATATTTTGTGTGCATCAATAGCCATATTCAAAATGTACTTATTATGATACCTCACTAGTTGAATTGAAAGGATTCATAAGTCTGCTACATTTAGCAGGGATTTCTCATAGTAACTGCAGGAATGTAAAGGATTTATGGAAGAGCAATGGGTCAAAATATGGCATAAAAATTTATGCCCTTGTAGATGCAAAGACTTATTATGCTTTCAATTTAGACAGGTGTCCTGGAACTCAGCCATCAGGTCCTTATTCTTATCGTAACAAACTGAATGATGCTGTGAACAGATTTGCTGCTCCCATCTCCCAAACTAATTGGAATATGACACTCGACAATTGGTCTATCAGTTTCCAGTGGATGTTACTTTGGCTAACAGAGCACAAGTTGAGAAGCACAGGGACTGTATGCAGGAACAGAGCAGAAATTCCAAATGAAACACTGCAATTTGAAAACAGAATTCTATAGTACAATCTTTGGATTTCAAAAAGATTTACATTGGCTTTGTATATGGCAAAGAAAAACAAACTGGTACTGCTGATGTCAACATTCATCATGGTGGAAATATTGATAGGGAAATCTTGACAAATAGAAGCCTGAGATGGAAACTTTCTACAACAAAACCAAAGATGGAGTAGATGTTATTGATGAGTTATGCAATAATTATGATGTCACTCAAAACACAAAGCATTGGCCAATGGTTGTGTTTTACTCAATCCTAAATATGTGTGGCATACCGAGTTTGAGAGTTTGTAGAGAAAATGAGTAGTGCAAAATACCACAGAGAAATTTTTTTAAAGGGTTGGGACTGGAACTCATAAGAGATCGTTTACAGCAGAAGAAAAACTATGCAAAAAGTTGTGGAGCACACTGGTGAACTGACAGGTGAATAGGTAGGTTTAGCATCCCAAAGACCCACTACAACAACAAAAAAACCAAAAAGATGTCAACTGTGCTCTACAAGAAAGTACAGGAAAACAAAGCATATGTGCTATCATTGTAAGTGATACTTGGATATGGAACATGTACTTTTCATGTATGAAGCCTGCCTTGGGTGGGACAATTGAAGCAAATATTATTTTTGTTATAGAATTTTATTTGTAATTTCATTGTAGTGCACATAGGTTTTTATTTCTGCTGTTATCTGTTAGGATTTGTAAACAAGTAAACAGCTGACATGAAAATGTTGATGTCTATTCTAAGCACTCATTACACATTTGAAATTTTATTTTACTGATACCTTTTTTCCCTGCTAAGTACACACTGTACAACATAGTAGGAAGCTCCTAGCAAAATAGGAAGAGAATAGAGGTGACAAATGTTGCCTCTCTTCTGTAGGAAAAGAAAGCTAAACACATGTGCTGTCAGTGTAAGTGACATATGTGCATGGAACATGCAGTTGTCATGTGTGAAGAGTGCTTTGGGTGTGACAGTTGAGGCAAAGATTATTTCCGTGGTAGACTTTTGTTTGTGTTTACACTGTAGCTTACATAGCTTCCATTTCTGATGTTACCTCTTATGTTTTGTAAGCAAGAATATAACTAATTGAAAAATGTTGATGCCTGTTCTAAGCACTCATTACGCATTTGAATTTTACATCTTATTTTCTTATTATTTAGGTGTGATAATTGAAGTAAAGATTTTTTTATAGAGTGCCATTGGTATTTTCATTGTAGTTCATATAGGAATTTACTTCTGATGTTATCTTTTAGGTTTTGTAAGCAAGTACACAGCTGATGTGAAAATGTTGATGTTTACTCTAAATGGGCAATACATATTCAGAATTTAATACTTCATGTTTTTGTTAACTACACATTGTAGAATTTAATAAGAATTTCCTGACAAAACAGCAAGACCAGCCACAGGTCAAGTATCTCCTACAAAAAGACCAGGAAAACAAAACACATGTGCTGTCAATGTAAGTGATATGTGTGTATGGAATGTGCATTGTTGTGTATGAAGACTGCCTTAGGTATGATAATTGAATTAAAGATTTTTTTTGTAGGGTGCTTTGGTATTTTCATTGTAGTTCATATAGGAATTTATTTCTGTTGCTCTGTTTTAGACTTTGTCCACCAAAAACCGGTCAATGTTGAAAATTTTGATCCTTTTTTTATAAACAGTAAATATTAAAAATGCAATATTTTATTTTTGTGATTTTTCCTGTTAAGCACTCATTGTTTAATATAATAAAATTCATAAAATTAAAATTAATAATTGATCAATAGAACCATTCTAAAGAATTATCATGGTGTGACTCTGATAGTTATGCTGTGAAAAGACAAAAGGTGTGTTAGGCTACAAGGGCTTAAGAGACGTTAAATGCAAAAACCCTTACAGGAGACAAAGGGCTCAGCAGACATACATCCCTTCAAGTAACCACTGGCTGCTGACTCAGTGCCACATTTCTGAGTAGCTGTGAAGCCTCTGTGTCTGTCACGGGGTGGCCCAGGTCGGAGGTGGCCCAGTGCCCCTCTGCGCCCTCCATCCAGGGGGCCCCAGGAGGGGAGGCACAGCAGATTCTGGTGTCTTCTCCCTGAGGCTTCTGCTCAGCTGCAGCTCAAGCCAGGAGGCTCGAGGTGGAGACCACTCAGCTTGACCCTAGGCAATGGCCCAGCAGTTGCCGTATTTCCGTGGACTTTGGCAGCCTGAGGGAGCCACGGGTGTTTAGTTCATGCCACTGTGGTCTGCTCTGAAGCCGTGGCCTATTCCTGCTCTGTAGGCTGAGCTGTGCTTGTGTCTGCCTCAGCTTCAACTGTTACATGAGGAGCGAGCTCTTTTCCAACCTCAGCTCTGGTGCGAGACCTTACTTTCCCCCCACTCTTCCCAGGTTCCTCTAAGCACAAACCCTCCTCTCCTTTCCCTGGCAGCTTCATACTGGTGGCTGCTCTGCTGCCACATGAACTTTGCCAGGCCATGGCATGGGTTAAAGGCATCTCTGTATGGCCTGATACTGTGCAGAATGTAGGGAAGTCGTGTTTTCTGTGGATCTTTAGCAGTTCTCCTGTCTCATCTCACTGTGATGCCCTCCCTCTGTGACAGCTGAAGCCAGAGAAACCTGGTATGGAACCTAGCTTCTAAGTCTGAAACCAACAGGGCTAAACTGGGATAGGGTGTGGGCTTCCAAAAGAGTCGTGGCAAGGATCCCTGTCCTCAAGAGGAGCCTCCTGAGGGTCCAGAGTGCCAGTCACACTGCAGCGACAGAATGTCATCTGCAGGATTCGATGAGACTTCAGAGGGCCGTTCCCTTGCATACTTAGTGGTCAGTGACCATTTAACTTTGTCCTCCTTGAGGAATTTACAACCACTGGAAGTGGCTTGTTAAACGATGCTCCCTAAAGCCCATGGCTGGGAACTGTTATGGTTAAATTATTAACGAGAAGCTATATTTATAGAATGGATGAGGCTGTAAAATCAGGTTTTCTGGAGTGTTTAATTAAAATGGCCTATTTAATTTTTTCCTTTCTTGCTTTGTTCCTCAGATTATCATCTCAAATTAAAAGTCTTGGCTCTATAGTTTTAGTTTATTAGCTTTGCATTTGTTTGAATTCAAATCAGTCGGATGATTTGTAGGAATGACTATGACCATTTGATCATTGCTGTTACAGCTCTACATTGCTTCTGCTATTTTAGGATTTTCCCTCTGATCTTCACATTGTTGTGTATCTGACAATCCTCTCTTAGATGTTTTATGGGGTGTTCTAGGGTAGTTTTGGGGGCACTTCTTTAGCTGCTGTCAAATACCCAACTGATTTCCCAGGGATGGACAGGAAGAAGAGTCAGGGCTGGGAGACTCTCACTGCCTGTCCCTGGGGAGGTCAGAAGGACAGGCTTAGAGGTCAGCACTGGCGACACTGCGCTGTTGGTGTGCACGGGATCCGGGGGCAGCAGGAGCAGGGACACAGCCCCAAGGAGTGAAGAGACAGCCTGGAGAAGGGACGAAATCTTTGGCAGCTGCTCAGTTCAAGGGGGATTAATGTTCAGGACAGAGAAACAACTCAAAGCCTTACACAAAAAAGGCAAAGTAATTTTAAAAAGACCAACTGATCTGAAGAGACACTTCTCCAAAGAAGACATATAAAATGCTCAATATCTCTAGCCAGCAGGGAAATGCACATTAAAGCAGATTTGATCTTGCCCCTGTTATCAGGAAGAAAAGGAAAAAAGATGCTGGTGAAGATGTGGAAGAAAATAAACTCTTATATGCTGTTGTGCATACAACCTAGCACAACTATTAGGGATATCTGTGTGGAAATTTCTCTAAAAACTAAAAGTAGAGCTGCCGCCTGCAGCCCTCCATGCTGCTCCTGAGTATGTAGCCCAAGGAAGCGAAGCCGGCACACGAGAGACATTTGTGTGCCCATGTCCACTGCAGTGTGGATTTAGGTATATGGCAGAATAACACACAGATTAGACATCATCAGAGAATCTGAGTGTGGTCAACTTCTCTTGCTCTGGGCTTTTTAAAGATTCAGTCCTGCCAAAGTGCAGTGCCTTGTGATTCCTTGTCCTGCTTTATTTTTCTATCTTCTTCCCTCCTGCCCACCTTATACACTATTCTGGCCTCTGTTCTTTCTCACTCACTTCATATTCTGGCTCACACACACCAGGGCTTCTGTCAGGAGAAACAGGAAGAGCATGTGCAGCCATGGAGCAGGTCTTGGAATCTGTCTTGGTTGTAGCTCATGGACAAACTCCTCCCTTCAGAAGGGAGCTCTCCTCCTGGCCCCAGCCGCAGCCTCTGTAGGGAGGAGCTGCTGATTTCACACAAACATCTGTAGGGAAAATGGTCCCCCATGGTGATGCCCCCTCCTCCAACATGTGTGTAGTCAGCACTTACTTAAGAAATGCCTTCCCTTTTCCATTTTCTCTTCTGCCTTCTATTTCCATTTATAAACTCTGCACAGATGTGAAAACGAATAGGGGAGATGTCCTGGCTTCAGCTGGCTTGATCCTGGGTGGACACAGACAGGAAAACCAGTCCTGGCCCTGTGACGCCTTGAGAGCCACCATGCAGTACAGACCTGGTGCTCAGCGCTGTGCTGCCCCTTCACGCTTTCCTTCAGTGCTTGGACATCCGCAGCCAGGGGCGGGAGAGAAGATCGTGCTGTCTTCTGTGGCACACATTCGCTCTCCTTACCCTGTCCTCTGGGTACTGACCTCTCACTTTTCACTCTTCACCTCCTTAGATGACTTTTCAGTGCGCAGGTGCAGCTGGGCATTTCCGAGCCCTTCTTTCATTTATTCCTCATGCAATTATTTTTATTCCCTTGTATTTCATTCCGAGTATGAAGTTAATGGCCTTACGCAGGGCTATAGAACCTCTTCCCTAACTAACACCAGACCAATGAAACAAATAAAAACTAGTGAAATCAAGTGATCACACCTCAGACTCCATCTAGATGTTGACCTGCAAGCGATTACATTTTCCAAGGGTGGAGAACTTACCTGGGGTGCATCTGAACAAAGAGGAAAACAAAGGATGCTTTCTTCTTGGTGGTCACCTAGCTTGAAATTCTAGCTGGCTAAGAAACTGCGGGAGTAAAGTTCTTGACACACTGTTTTTAAGGAAAGCTGAGTAGCGGGGTCAAGTCCAGTCCTGGCTGTCATGGTCACAGTGGTCAAATAAAGCAGAGAACAGGGAAATGTTGTTCACAGAATAAAAACTACATTATTTTGAGCCAGGTCAGAGCATAAGATATCAAACAAGTTGTTCCAGCAGAAAGAAAGCAAGAAGTAGCATCAGGAAAAGTCTGGCATCATTAGAGCTTGTCTGGTACACGCCAGTGTATTTTGTGCCTGAAACTCAGGAGCTGCAACACCAACTGTTGTGAACTCATGGATGGCCAGGGATGACAGCCTGCTCCAGTGTTCGCTATTTAAAAATAAGTAATCCTGCTTGGAGGTGCATGTCTGTAACCCTAGTGCTCTGGGAGACTAAGGCTGGAGGACTGCAATTTCAAGACCAGCCTGGCCAATTCCGCGCTTTGGCGAGATCCTGTCTCAAAATAAGAAATAAAAATGGGCGGGGAGTGCAGCTCAGTGTGAGGCCCTGGGTTGGAGCGGTAGCAGTGGGAGGAGAGTGGAAGAATTTTGTTGGCATCTTCAGTGTTCATTCTCTTGTGCATAACTTCATTTCATTCTTGTTCATGAGTATAATTTTTTTTTTTTTTTTTTTTTTTTTTTTGGTTTTTCTCTGGTACCGGGAACCAAACTCATGACCTTGTGCTTGCCAGGCAGGCGCTTTTGCCGCTGAGCTAAATCCCCAGCCCCCCATGAGTATAATTTTGCTGGTTAAAAATGTTTACTTTGATAATTATTTTGTCTCAATGCCTTGAGGATTTTATTCTATTTTGTACTGGTGCACTATTGATTTTAGAAGTTGATTTCTGTTCTTACTGGCGTTCTTTTTAGGTGATTCACCCTTTCTTTCTGGCTGCTTTGAGGATCTTTTCTTTGTCATTGTTATCAGCTTTATAACAACATGCTTCAACATGGATTTGTTTCTATTTTTTCTGCTTTGACCTTTCCATGCCTGTAGATGTATGTTATCTATTAGCTAAAAGAGCTATTTTAAGATATTGCCTTCCTTGTATTTATTCTTTCTGGGGGTACTGATGAGAAGCCTGGTACCCCGATTCAGTTAGGGTTCATATCTCTTGCCCCTTGTTTGTATTTTCTATCTTTCTGTGATACAGTGTGGAAAAGTTCTGCATACCTTATGTTTTCCTAGCTCTCTCTTTGCTTACGCTTAATCTGCCATTTAATGCTACCTTTCGACTTAAACCCAAATTCTACGTGGACAGATAATACCTAAAATGAGATGGGAGAGGGAATCATGAAACACAGTCCAGGGCATGTCTCCCCTCCCTTCCTCCTCAGCCCCCTGGGTCCCTTCTTGACATCAGCCTCTCGGCTACTTTCCAGGGGCCTCTGCTCAGTCCTAGGGTTGCTTGAATGTTAGAAGCGTTTACCACCCAGGTCACCCTTCTTGTTCCCAGAGACCCGTCCTCCCCTCTGCTCTTCCCTCCCTGATCCCTCCTCCTCGCTCCCCTCTGCTGGGCTCTCCTTTGGGCTCTGCTATCCATGGTGAAGAGCTTCAGGTCTCACTCTTGGACCGTATTCTCTTTTCCATCCACACGTGTTCTCTTTGTGTTCTAACTCAGGCTCGTGGATCTAACCCAGTGTTATGGTTTGCATGTAGATATCCCTCTGAAGCCTCATGCAGTCATAGGGTCTTTTCTTTGGAGGTAGCTGAATCTAGAGTGTGCAATTCATGCATAGTGCAATGCTAGGATTAAGGGTGGGGGATTTCTGGATCAGTCCACTGACTGGATTGGCATCACCTGAATCCCAGCAGTCTGGATAAGACAAAAGGGGCAGAAAGAGCTTTCTTTTGCCTTTTCGCACTTGTTGCTTCTGCTGTCTTCCACCGACCATGAACTGTTCTCCTCTGCAAAACCGCTGTGCCCTGGAGCCTGCTGATTATGGGCTGAAGCCTCTACAAACTGTGATCTAAATAAACCTTTCCCCTCTTAACTTTGGGTATCGGGTATTTTGTCTCAGCAATGACAGAAAAGTAGCCAAGATGCCCAGCCTTATGGATTTATGTCTGTAGCTTAAATCCCTCAAACTCCTGACTTGTATACAATACCCACTTGACATTTCCATTTGGATACTTAATTAATATCTCAAAACTAACCTGCTGATTCTAACTCTAGAAAGCACTCTAGCTTTCCTCTCAGAAAGTTTCTCTTGTGCGCCCTTCTCTGTCTTAGGTGAGGGCCATGTGTCTTTCCTGATGTTTTGGCTGCAAAACCATGATACTGTGGAAATCTTGGAACTATCCAGCCTTTACAGTTCATGATGTCTATTTGGCTGAAAGTGACGCCATTTTTTAAAAAGTTCATTTCTCCAATGATTTCGAGCCCATAACACTTTTTGGCTGTTTGTTCTGTGTATTCCCCAGTTGTCTGTAGTCTATTTTTTTCCAACTGGATAGTTATGCTCTTTGTTCATTCATGTTTTCTCCATGTACAGCGCTCATTGCCTGATCCCAGGATGAATTATTTGAAATCTAAAAGATAGGGCTACAAACTCTAGTATGAGGAAGTATATAATAGTTGGGGACAGGAATGGATTATAATGTTTTTCGCTTGTGTTGCATATTCAATGTTTTGCAGATTACTCAAACTATCAATGACATGGACCAAAAGAGGGCCCCTCTTTCCCACTTTTGGGAAGTTGAGTTCTCTGTACATTTCTTGGTATGTGAATAACAGGCCCTGCTTTCAAACCTTCTGTGCACCAAGTCTCTAGCTCTACCTTTCTCCTCTGTGTCAGTCAGTTTTCCATCGTTACAACAAATACTTGAGACTTACAAAGAGGAAGTCTTCGCTCACAGTTTTGAGGTTGCAGTCCATGGTTCTCTGGCTCCATGGCTTTGGGCCTGTGGTGAGATAGCACACCACAGCAGAGCATAGGCTGGCACAAGAGAAAGAAAGAAGAAGGGGTTGGGTCCCACAGCCCTTTCCAGCCATGCCCCCATGACCTCACTTCCTCCCACTGGGCCCCGCCTCTTAAAGGTCCCATTACCTCTGAATCGCACCATGGCCCTTTGGGGGACATCCTATGTCCAAACTATTACAGCAGCCTGTTTCCCTCTTGTGTTCTGACTTCTAAGCACTTGTAAACTCAAGTCAGAATAATCATAGTGATTATAATTAAATGAACTTCTTCATCTCAATTCTGCTTCATTACATTTGAAATGGCATATTGTAGACTAATATTTTAATGAGGAAAACATCTAGCTCATTTCCATGTTCATAGTGATACCAAGTGGCTTGGAAATGTCTCCTGTGAAGCAGACTCTTAGGAACACCCTGCTGGCAAGGAGTCCCGACTCTGCCATGTGTGCATGATTAGGCAGTTGAAGGCGAAACTGGAAGCCAGCCTCAGGTGTCACCTCATCATCATTATTACTATTATTAATATTTGCGATCTCTCCTGTGGAGTTGGAACAGCATGGGCCTTGGGTTCCCTGGGGGCTGAAGTTAGTGACAAGCTCAAGCTATACTTTGTGACGTTCAGGAGGCAGAGGGCGGTGCCTGCTGGCTGTGTGCGCTGAGGAAGTTCAGGAGGGCAAAGTGGAGGCATGGCTGCTGTCCCCGCCTCCCAGAGCAGGGCCGTCTCTGTCACTTCTGTATGTGGAATTGCGCATAAATGTTTCCTCAATAAAATATACATAAAGAACAAAATGAAAGGTAATGGAAGTAGGGAGATAGGTCTTTCTCAAGTGGGAAGGGGATTGAGATAGAGAGGGGAGGGGGGAGGGAAGCAGGATGAGAAAGGAACGAAGGTGTGCTCTGACCATGCACCAGCACCACCCCAGGGATGCAAACAGTGTGCACTGAGAGAGTGTGTACCAAGAGAGAATTTTTGTTTGATAGAGGGTTTCCACTGTATTTGTTCATTATTTAGTCGTATGTTCCCTAAAATGCAATAGACAGTTAACGGTAACCACGCCAGTGGGGATGAAACCAATTCCAAGTGATTGGATTGATGAATCCTATTCCTTCTGTGTTACCTGGACCTTGCCTCTGGCAGCCGGTGGTGGAGCTGGTGCAGTGCCACAGGCAGTGAGCATCCCCTTGCCACCGGAGCATCTTGTGGATAGTAGGAGATGTACGTGTGTGCGCACATGTCTGTGCATGTGTGCATGTGTGTGTACGTGTGTGTACAGCAGAAACCATCCAAAATACAGAAGACACATCTAAATGAAAGGAAATTACTAGTGGGTAGTGCAGAGACTTAGCCTTGCACTGGGTGAAAGCCGGGTTCTGAAGTCCCTGATCTCCCCGGGATCTGACCTTCTCCTCTCTCTAAGCCAGTGTGGACCTGCAGAGTTGGTGTGAGGCATCCAGGTGACCCAGAGGAGTCAGAGTCAGCGACTGGAGGGTGACCAGTGAGTACCACTGCTCTCCCTTCATGAGCATAAACCTCTGTTTCGTCCCTGTGCACCAAGTGCACACATAAGGTCTGCTCTAGGAAATGTCCCGTGTATTTCATACATGTTTATACACACACACACACACACACACACACTCTTTTATGATATGTGCTGTAGTTCTTGCCAGACTATAAGTACCTCAAAGGCAAGGGCACTGTGCCTGCTTCACACAGTACACCGTAGCTTCGGATTTGCTCCCTGACATCTGCAAGACAGGACAACATCCATTCCTCTGTGTATCAAAACCCGTAAATCCAAGTGTCTCCCGACGTCACGATGCCCAGCAGGGCAGAAAGACATCTGAGCCCTGGACCCCTGCCCGGTTTCCTTGATTAAATTCTAGAAAACATGACATTTCTGCCTAGATTAGAGAGGATGAAGATAACAAGAAGTATATTAGAGCCCCTCCCATACAGCTACTAAAAAGTCACTAGAAATGTCTTCAAAGAGATTGATTAATGAACTACTGGAATTTCAGAATTCTTAGGATTGTGATTCTCACCTGTAAATGATTGTGGATTTTCTGGATTTTCTAATCAAAGTAGTGAGGTTTACACCAAAGTTGACGCTATGTCAACAAAGTATAAAAGTGTGAAGTGAAACCAAGAGAAATTTCCTGTGAGACAGTAAAAACATGTGGGCCTTTGGCCAGCCTCAGAAGGAAAACGCATATTATCTGCTGTGTTTAGTTTCAGAGATTTATGTTCTAAGCCTAAAGTAGTTCTAATAGCTAAAGCAGTAAGTAAACTGCACCCAAGTCTGTTTGAATAAATCTACCGATATTCAAAGTATTTTGCACCTCGTGCAGAGAGGAGGCTCTCTACATGGTGGGTAAGTGCTCTCGCTATTTCTCATGGTCCTGGGAAGTACAGCTGCATTTGGTGCCTGCCCTGGAGGCACCCCTGCTTGGGTCTCCCTAATACTCGCCACCCAGATGTTTCCAAAACCTCAGAGGTTGGGATCAAGAAATCACCTTCAGGGCTCAGTGGGCTCCCAGAGTCCCATTGGGTGAGTTAGGGCAGCACACAGAGGTGGCCCTGTGGCTGGCATGGGAAGATGGTGGGGACAGAAGACAGAGCAGTGGCGTCCGGGAAATATCATGTGTGGCCAGTTTGAACCCAGGAAATAATTACAGGGCACTGTAAGCACGGTGTCATTGTGAGCTGTCAGAGCCGGGCTGACCCCACGTCATGGACAGGGATGGTAATGCTTTCCTCTATACCTGGGACTGGGGCCTGCTTTGCACTCCTGACAGTTCAAGGTCAAATATGCTGTCCGCTAATGATGAGGGGCAGAGACTCACCCACTTGTAGAGCACTTGGCCAGCTTCGGAAACAAGGCTGAGAGGATTCTACCCAAGTAGCAGCAGAAGCCACTGACGAGATAAGCAAAAGAAAGTCACGCTGTCACTGAAGAAATTCAAGCAGGACACGCCGGCGATGAGGGGAAGCCAGCAGGACTGCTCGGAAACACGGGCGAGGTGTGTGGGCGTCACCGGAGACAGGGACTAGGCGGAAGCGGGCGTTCCCAGCAGTGAGCTTGCGCCTCCCCCGGAGTCTCGCGCCTTCCCCAGTGCTCACGGGTGGGGTCACTCTCACCTCCCAGCCCCACCCCTAGGCAGGAAGGTGGAATAGGCCTTCTTGGAAAGTATCTGCGAAGCCCCACAGCTAGAAGTAGACAGGCTCTCCGGGGAAACCGCGGCGCCCTGTTGCAGGCAGTAGGTGATGGCCCCACCTCGCACACACTTCCTCCTGGGGTCTCAGTGTCTCTCCTTAGGGATGAGAGCACAGCCAGCCCTCAGCACGTCCTTGTGGGAGCTGCTGGTGTGGGAGACGGGTCCAGAGCTGGCGGAAAGCAACGCCAACGTAACCCAAAACCTTTGGGCCAAAGAGCAAGTGTAGACAAGCAGCGCACCGTTTACTAAAAAGTATAATTTTAGCAAAATACGAGATGACTACAAAACAAAGATATATCCATAAAAGGAGCGAATATTGAAATGATCAAAAGGTTTTAGGTGAAAATGGGTGCAGTTATCTGAGCAGAATTCTGAAGTTTCAAGCCTGGAAAGTTTAAAATTAAAAGAACACAGAGGCAATTCTGAGCACTCAGGCCTGTCTCCAGGTTTTGGTACTAGTTGGAGGACTGTGACAAGTCACCACCAAGACGTTCCTTAAACGTGTGATACGTAGAGTGCCTGACATAGGGAGGGAATTCTCAACAGCCACAGCAGCCCAGGTGCCCGGCTCACAGAGAGGTTCCGCAACCTCGCGAAGAGACTGCGCAGAGTGTGAACGTGCCCAGGCTGGGAACAGCAGCCTATGGAAGATGCAGATGTAACTGAGTGAAAATGTTCACACTGGCTGTTCATCATAGAAATCCTAACACACAGCAGGACGTCATATCTTCATACATCAAATTAGCAAAATTCTGAAAGCTAGCAGGAGATGAAACTTTGGCTACTCATGTGTCTCCCTGGGGCGGTCCCTAGGCGGGCTGGGCTCGAGCCTTGCTGCTGAGACACAGAGGAAGCTGGAACTGGATGCGCTGGATCCTCTCCCAGGCCCCAGTTGCTTTTTTGCCTGGAGGTTCACGAAAGCCTGGGCAGCCACTGAGTCGTGGTGACTGCCCCCTGTGGTGTCGGGAACGTCTCTAAAGCCTGAAGCAGGGCTGGGCTCTGAGTGCGGCTCAGTGTGTCTTTTCCCCCACCTCTTGGCCCTTGGATTATTTTTGTGTGTGTGTTGGGATCATTTGACCAGATTTTCTTTGTGTGGAGGGATTTATTCCCTATGGCTCAATCTTGCAGTTCCCAGCTCTCTTTTCTTATTCTGTGGGGGACCCCGCGCCACTGTGCTGCTCCCTCAATGAGAAATGGAGGGAAAGGGCTGGTGAGATTTTTGCCCCCAGGGGCAGGAACACAGAGGCTCTGTTGGGCCTGGGGAAGGGGACTGATCCTAGCCCCTTGGGGGCCCCGCCCCAGGGGGAAGCGGTGAGTGCTCCTGGTACAGCAGGACTGCTGGGCCCTGGGCTGCTGAACTTGGACCTCCTGCTTGGTCTGTGGAGCCGCTGGCTGGGCTCTGGCTGTTGCTGGCCCTGGCTCAGGACTTTTTCTGGATGTTCAAGAGAAGCTGGAGATTTGGATATTGAAAAATTGGTAACAAATTAAAAACAATAGTAGCAGCAACATCAGACTACCACGCCTTCTAGTGAGAAGCAGGCCGATGTAAGTGTATCTGGCCACCGCCTTTGACTGCAGACTGGGCTGGCCAGTTGGTGTCAGACTGAAGGAGGTGTCCTGAGACAGGTGCACAGGGAGCTTCCCTGCCAGGACCCACAGCTCTGCTCAGGGGCACTGGAGTGGAAACAGAGGCCCTGCTTGCCCCTCCCACCATGAAGCCATCTGTCCTGGTGGCTTTGATGGCTCAGTGGTGACTACAGGACTCCCACCAACACAGAGATATTGATGGTGATGGACAAATCTTGTGGGAGGAGGAGGTGGGTTCCAGGAAGGATATGGTGGCCTGGGGTCCATGCTCTGGGGAGGCTGGGTCCACCCTGACTTCTGTGAGGCTCACTGATGTCCCCACTCCCGGGGGAGGGTGTTCTTGTGTCCCTCACGCTGACAGCAAATGACTCAGAACACATCCTAGTCGCATGGCCAGGTTTCCACACACAGCACCTGACATGCAGGGATGACTCAAACTGCTGGGATTACAGCCTGTGCCACCATGCCCGGCTTGATGTACTCTCCTTATCTGTCTCTGGATTTTTGCTCTGATGTCCTATAGCACGCCCCTTCTCCCCAGGATTTCCGGGGCACTGACCTCCCCAGGCGGCTGCTTTCGGTCCTGCACTGTGTCCTGTGCTGTGTTCCTTAAGGATTCACACGATTTACCTCGAAGAGTTCTTCCCACCCCACAGGCAAGGGTGTTTTGAACATGAACTATGTGTGTACACTCATTCAACATTTATCCAACAAATGTTTATTAAACATTGCCATAGACCGGGCTTTTCACTAGTGCTGAGGGAATGAAGACAGATGAGGCAAGAAGGAATTTGTGAGCCAAACAGAGCAGCTAATGTTTAGTGTGTGTTTACGAGGTGTTGGGTAGTGAGGAGCTCTGAACTATTTCACTTAGTCCTCACAGTGACCCCAGGAAGTATTTTTAGCCCCATTTTATATGAGGAAGACAGGATCGCAGAGCCTCCCAGTGTGTCCGGTGCTAGACGCCTGGGCTGTGGTCCACAGCCTGACCGAGGCCTGCACAGGGTGGCTCAGGCCTGACTCAGGATGCAGGCGACCCAGTCGGTATCTTCCCGGGCTCCACCGAGCCAGCATGTGCTCAGTGGCCCTCCTGGAATCATAAGGAACTTCTTAAAAAGTGGGTGAAGAGGAGCCATTGTTTTCGAAGCATTGCTCGGATGAGTCCAAAGTGCCGCATTTTTTTTGGGAAGCAGTCAGGCCGTGCAGATGGAGATACTTGAAAACATTAAACTTAAAACCCTGATCATAGCCCTTCTGGGAATCTACACTGAAGCAGGAAGCAAGAACCCGGAGGAAGCTTTATGCGCTAGGGTGATCTCTGAAGCATTCTGAGCAGACGGAGGGTGAGCGCTTACCCTGCGTGAGAGGTGTCCTCGCCTCCTGCCACCCGCACCATCTCCCTCAGCAGGGCAGCCCCGGGCTGGGTACCAGCTGTCCCCACCTGGCTGCCTCTCCAGGATGCATTCTGCTTCCTGTCCGTGCCTCCCCGGGGCCCTCACTGAGTGGGCTGTGGGTGTAAGAAGGCCTGCTGGGGCCTGGGGAGCACTGGCCTTGGTGGCCACAACCCTTCCCCAGGCCTTCTGAGGTCTGCTGATGCTGAAGGTTTTAAAAGAAACTCTTACTAATTATGTTATCAGTAGTTGTTTGCAGTTCCTAACAATTACGTTATCCTGGGGAGTTGGTCCCCGTATGTAGCACATCTTCACTCTCCGTCTCCTACCCTTCCCAGTCCTCTCTGCTCCTTCCATCTCTTGGTCCTTTCCCAGTTTTTCTTTCAGTTTTTCTTTTTCATCCCCTTTCTCTCTCCCACTTCCCCACCTCTTGCTCCCTTCCCACGTAAAACTATCTCAAAACCAATGGTTAGATCCCATGACGCAGTGGCAATGCTCAGCCGTGTGCGTGCCGTCAGAGGGGTGCTCACCTGCTCCCCTCCCCACAGCACTGGTGCTGCAGTTTTGGGCGGTGAGTCCAAGGTGGGCGCTTTGGACCCAGTAGCTGTCTCGGCCCCACCTCTGCCCGGGTTGTGTGTGGTCTGAGGTCTGGGGTGTCTGTCCTCCAAGTTCAGTCCTGAGTGTGGCCTTGGCTTGCCCTGCACCCCAGCTTTAGGGTCATACAGCTCTGTGTGAGTGACCCTGGAAGCTTCTTCATCTCAGGCTTGGAGGAGCTGCTGTCTACCCTGCATGCCGATGCACTAACCCAGCGGCCCTATAGCCTGGCCTGCGGTGGCCCCGGTCAGGACCTGGGGACCTGGTAAAGCATCAACCCAAGGCCATGGGGTCTGAGCTTCCAGTTCTTCCTGGGCTTCCCCTTGAAATGTCAAGGTGGTGAGATGGTGAATGCTGTTTTTTCTTTCTAGTTTTATATGTCCTTGAATATGATCCTAATACTTTTAATAAATCATAAGTGATGGCTTTAAAACCAGGATCCTTGGAAGATCCAGTGTGTGTTCTTAACTACAGTGGCAGGGGGTGTCTTGTGCTGTTTCTGGGTGCAGGTAGTGGAACCACGGAAGTGACCCTGAGAACCTGTGGTCCAGAACAGCTGTGCGGGATGGGGCTCACGGGTGGGTGGAGGAGATGGACCCATCTCACAGCCCTTCTTCTCAGCCACGGCCCCTTGACCCTTTGTCTCCCTGCATGGGGCACAGACCCACGGTCCCTCCTGTCACAATGGCAGAAAGTGGAGGGACATGTAAGAAATATGTAGCACCCAGGTCCCTGCTCAGTGGACAAGGCTGTCTGGGGCTGGGAAGCTTGCTCTTTAGGGAGCAGAATGTTCAACACTGTGGGAAGGGGGATGTAAGACGACGGAGAAAGGGTGCGGGCACAGTGGCGTGTGCAAGGAGAGGGCTGGTCTGGATCTGCTCAGAGGGTGGTGCTTCCCCGAAGACCTCCCAGCATGCCCCTGGCCCTTTCCGCCTGCCCTGGACTGGGAACCGGGAGGTGCTCACCTTTGCCTTCTCAACCACTGGCTCCTGGGGGCCTCACTCGGGTCCTCCGGGACTGTTTCACGGCCTTAGTCATTTCTTGGGTTTAATTCGGTGACAGCATTGCAAAACCATCCAGCAGGAAATGGCTGTAATATGTTTTGCAGACATCAGAAATACCCTGAGGACAAAGTTAATGGGAGAGAACATAATAAGCCTTTTTGTGAAGAGTAAGATGTGGAATATATTTTATCTTAACAGCTCTCAACAAGGCCCCTGGAGGTTGTTTTTATGTGGGTAGAAGTTTTTCATTAAAGTAGAACTCTTTTTTTAAAAAAAAAATTGAAACACTTCATCATAAATATTTTTGTCCCCAAAGCAAAGTTTCTCATCTCTTGTGGCCCCCCAATTATATTGGTTAATCTTGGCTTTAGACACCCCAGGGGAAGCCAGGAAAAAGGCCTTACTTTCTTTTCCATGAGAATTTCTCCTTTGAGGAAGAGGTTCTTTTAAGTAAAAGTGTCTTCTTAATCACAGACAGAGAAGGACAACAATCCTGTTAAGTGTTCTGGGGACCTCTTCTACTGGTAGGTTAAACAAATCAGAACCCGGCTCATGGAGTCTTGTGTGTTTAACACGTGTACCAGTGTGTATAGACCGAGGCGGGAGGGCCTGGCTGTTGTCTTAGTTACTTTTTTGTTGCTGGGACAAAATACCTGACCCACAAGTTAAAGGAGGAAAGATTTATTGGGCTTACAGTGTGTGCAGGTTTCAGTCCATAGTCAGCTTGATCCAAGGCAGGTGGCATGGCAGAGGAGAAACAGTGCATAGCAGAGCAGGCGGAAGGCAGCATTAGCCAGCCTTCCATCTTTATCCCATCCAAGCTGCAAAGCTTTTTGGGTGGCATCCTCCACACCCAGGGTGGGGCTTCTGCCTTCAGTAAACCCATTCAGCCACACCCAGAGCTGTGCTAATTCTAGTTAGTAGACTAATTTAGTACCATCCACCCTTAATCCAGTATCACACACCCTAGACCCAGTGACTTCTGCAAAGCCCAACTCTGAGTGCGTGAGGCTTTGGGGGTGCATCTAGATACCAGCCAAAACACCTGTCCACACTACAGACCTCTTCCTGGGGATGGTGTCACTGTCCCCGCAAGATTGTAGGTGATGTTTGCCAATCACAACAACATTCATAAATTCTATTGCCATTTCCCTACTCGTGGCATCTTTAATTTTTAAATTTTGACTAAATGGCATGTATTCAATTTATTATTAATTTGTGGCCATAAAATTATTCTCACTTGACATGAATAAACATTCCTGAATTTGAGAACTGAAATGTCTCCATCATGTAAACCCAGCAGTGAAAGTGACTGTCCTTTAGTGTCACTGATGATAAATAATTGTAATAATTTTGGAGATGTGTGCTCCAGGGTCAGGTCCCTGTTCAACCTCTGGTTAACTGTGACGTTGAGAAATCATGTTAACCTTTGCTTTCCTTTATAGGTTGGTCTTAGAATTTTTTAATACAATGCCAAAGAGTGGAGTGTTTTCTCTGTTTTAGCAGCTTCAAACTTTCAAATTTAGATCTTTATACATTCAAGTTGATTGTTGTATAGGAAGAGAGTCAGGGATCTAGTTTCAATCTCTTACATGTGAATCATCAGTTTTCCCTGCACTATTTGCTAAAGATACTGTCATCCCTCTAACGTACAGCTGAGAGATCAGATGTATTGGGTGTATTTGCCTGTGTATATTTCTGGGTCCTATGTGTTATTCCATTGGTCTGCACATCTGTTCTTATGCCAGTACCAGGCTTCTTGCGTTACCATAGTATTATAATATATTTTGAAATCGGGCACCTAGACAGTGCATTTTGAAATCATGATCCTTCTAGCATTGCTGTATGTTCAGAATTGCTTTGGTTCTTTGGGGTCTTTTATGCTTCCCTGTGAATGTTGGAGCTGTTTTTTTCTAGTTCTGCACAGAGTGTCACTGGTCTTGCGATGGTGATTGCACTGAATCTGTAAATCGCTTTAAGCAATAGAGCCAAAATTGATTCTGTCAGCCCTTGGGCAGTGGTGTTTCCACCTTCCAGTGTCTTCCTCAGTTTCTTTCCCCAGTACTTTGTACATTCCCTTGCGTGGTCTGTCTCCTCCTTGATTAGGTTTACTCTTGGGAGTTTCTTTCTCTGTTTCTTTGAAGCTATTGTGCATGGAATTGTTTTCCTTATTTCTGTTTTTCAATAGGTTCATTACTGGTGTATAGAAAAGCTACTGGGTTTTGTATGTTGATTTTGTCCCTGCTGGCTCACCAAATTTTTTTTATTAGGACTTAGAGTCTTTTAATGGTTTCTTCCAGATCTCCTAAGTATAGAATCACATTATCTCCAAACAAGGGCAGGACTCAAGTAGCTCAAAAATAATAGCAAAAATTAATAAATTAATAAATTGAATTACAAAGCTTCCACATGGCACAGAAACCAATCAGTTTACAGAGTGAAGAAACTGCCTACAGAATGGGAGAAAATATTTGCCAGTTACTCCTTCATGGAGGGTTAGTATCTAGCATATATAAAGAACTGAAAAAAAAATACCATAAGAATAAGCAATCTAATCAGTAAAAAAAGGAGGTGAGCAGACACTTCTAAAAAGAAGTACAAATGGCCAATAAGTATATAAAAAAATTTCAACCTCTGCAGCCATTAAGGAAATGCAAACAAAAGTGACAGAGATCCCATCTCACCCTTGTCCCTGTGTCAGAATGGCTGACATCAGGAGCACAAAAAACAACACATGTGGTAGGGATGTGGGGGAAGAGGAGCCCTTCTACATTGCGAATGGGAATGTAAATTAGTGTGGCCACTGTGGAAATCAGCATGGAGATGCCTCAAGAAACTAAAACTAGAACTACCTCATGATCTAGCGATATCAGTCCTCTGTGTATTCCTGAAGTAATTAAAGTCAGCATGCTGTGGAGATACCTGCATTCCCATGTGTATCACTGCACATTCCACAATGGCCAATTGTGGAATCAACCTAGATACTATCAGCAGATGAACAGATAAAGAGAATGTGAGAATTAGGGATAAAGAGAATGTGAGCTATAGACCCGGAAGTATTATTTACCTGTAAAGAATACAGTCCTGTATTTGCAGGGAAATGGATGGAACTGGAGGTCATTATGTTAAGCAAAAGGAGGCAGACTCGGAAAAATCAGGTAGCAAAAGTTTTCTGTCATATGTGAACCTAGTGTAGTAGCTTGTTTAGATGCCTCCCCAGAGCCTTTTGAGGTCACAGGTGGGGCTTCTCAGAGGCAGCTGGATCTAGAGTGTGTGATGCTAGGTACCAGAAGCCAAACCAAATCTATGCATCCATTCATTCACAGAACCTGGACTTTGGGCCATAATCTTGTTCAGGTTTCTAGAATCAGCTTAGAGGAGATCGCTGGGCTCTTGTCTGAACAAGATGCACGGAAGTTAACAACTGGAAGAGAAACCTGCCTGGGGACAGAGAATTCAAATTTGCTGGGTGGAATTTATGCCTCTGAGAACAGATACCAGGTACATGTGGAATCCAGGCTCCCCCTGGGGCAGTGTAGAGCCCAAGCCTTTTCCTCTGCAGCTTCTCCCTGTCTGCAGGTGGTCCAGGCACGTTCACCAGGGTGGGATCATGTTCTGACCTGAATGAAATCCAGCCAAGTTGCCCAAGGCTTCGGTATTGCCCTGTTGCCCACTGGCCCAGCACAGAACTCCTTGTGGAATGCACCCCACTGTCTGTCCACATCCCTGTCCCTGCAGTGGCTCCTGAGGAGGGTGGGGCAGTGCACAAGGATCAGAGCAAAACTGCTGCTGTATGCGCATCCCTCCCTGGCCAGAGTCCTGGGCTCTGCTACCGGGACATCTGGTGATAATGAAGTGGTTGGCTGTGAACAGATGTTACTTGGCTCTAAACATGGAAAACTTAAAAAAATGCTGAGTGAGCCTTAAACAACACGAGAAACCTGTATCAGTTAGGCAGGAACTTGGCCTGGGATCACATGCGGTACCCACTAACCTCTGCCCCCATCGGGTCCTACATCGGGCAGCAGGGTGCTGGTGGGCTGATGGGGCTCCAACCAGAACTGTGATATGCAAGAGTCGAAATATCAGCTGCGCTCACCACAAAACAACTTTTTGAGATGATAGATATGTTCAGTAGCTTGATGTAATCATTCCATGTAGCATTACTTTATACCCAATATATTAATTTTTCACTTTACAACAAAAGAAAAAGAACTCAGCAGTAGCAGCTACATTCGCTGACATATAATCACAAAGAGCAAAAGTAACAGCTAACTCAGTTGGAAGTGGAATGGAGAATTTGCTAGGATCTGCAGAACACCCTATCCCTACTACATGTCATGCAGTTGGAGGTGGGTTATCCTCCTAGGGTTGGCCCCTCTGGGAGGCATTCTGTGTGCTTGAATTCCTGTGGGTGTGGTATTAACCAGCTGGGGCTAACTCTGAGTTCTTACAAATGCTGATTATCCATCGTGGTTAATTCTGAGTTCTCACACATCCTAGCAGGTAGTCTCTGCGTGCTTGTGTATGCTCAAGTGATATGGAACCCAGCCCTAATCCTGTGGGCCAAGTTCTTGATATTCTGGTCTTCAGCTCCACACAAGCTGGACAATTGTCATTGTCAGCTCCATACAAGGGGGTCAGTGCCTTTCTTAAAGGACTTTGCTGTGATAGGGAGGAGGCTATGTATGGTAAAGTCACAAGGACAAATGATAGGCAGTTACCCCAGGCTCTGGGAGCGGGTGGCACCTGGGTAGGAAAGGGTCAGTATGAGAAGATGTCTATTTCTATATTGATGTGTTACAAAAGCATAATTATAGAAATGTTTGTAGCAAAGAAGGATGCAGAAGAGAGAGCTGTTGCTCAAACAGAAAGGGGTCACAGGTGCAGCGGGACAGGAAAGGGTCTCGGCAGTGCTGGGTTCTTTCTCTTTGAGTGTTTCCTCTTTACTAAACATTTTCGGCAAAGGTTTCTTCATACACAGGTGATAAGTTGAATCTGATGTTGGGAGGCAGTGGGAGCTGAAGATGGTATAAAGCAGTGGGCCAGGCGTGAGGGGCCCGTAGGGAGACACAGCCTGGGGAGCGGGGGTGCTGGCCCTGGCTCTGCCTGAGGAAGAAGGAAGGAGGGAGATCCTGAGTGGGAAGAGACTCAGGCTCTGAGATTGGAAGGTGCAGCGTTGCCGGGTGGTCGGCTGGGGTGAGGGCTTCGCAGCATGTTTGTTCCCAGAGCTGCTGTATGTAACAAGTCCTGCTCTTACTGACTATGTGGCTGAATAAGCAAATTTATTTTCTCACACTTCTGGGGATTACAAGTCGGAGATCAGTGTCAAGAGGGTTGCGTCCTTCTGTGGCCTCCCTCCTTGGCTTGTGGGGCGTTACCTTCTCGGTGAATTTGGTGGTGTTCCCTCTGTGTGCGTCTCTGTCCCACTCTTTTTATAAAGGCACGAGGCGTATTGGATCAGCCCCTCCCCAACCCATGACCTCACTCTTAACATTGGGTGAGGATTTCAATGTATGGCTTTGGTCAGGGATGCAATTCATCCCCTGACGGCCTGGAACTTCAATACTTTCTCTTCCTCATCCTCTGGTCCCTTCCATATGCTGGGGTATGCTAAACAAGGAAGCTTGGGAACAAGGTGAGCTCGCCCAGTGTGGTGAGAGTCAAATGACACAGTTCAGAGATGTACTGTAGACCACGAAGAGAAGTATGCTTTCACTGCCTATAACATTCCCAGTGGCATTGCAGGCATGTTGCTGTATCTCTAGATTCCTGCTATTTTGCACCATTTTCATGATTCTGGAGTCTCTATTAGCCATTATCTTCGTGCAATTAATAAATGTGGAGTGATTCTATCTTTGTCCTTTGAGAATAATTAACTTCCTACTTACTTATTTTGAAAATGACTGATGTGTTATGACATGGATCCTTTACTTATTAAGGTTAAAAATAAATTAGTACTCTTACTTTTTGCTGGACAATTTAAGGACTAGAGAAGATTTTAGTTTCATTTATTTCCTTGCATATTGATAAACTGTTGCTTTCATGTATCTTTAATTCTCATATTTAAAACTTCATAGGCTTCATTAGTACTGTCTTTTATAGTCAGGATTTATCTAGGTTGACACATAATTTTCTTTCTTTTATTATGTATGTTACTGCATCTTCTGGTTTCTGTCTAGGAACATTATTCATCTTTCTAAAGAATTCTTTTAATATTTCCTCTAGCAAAGTCCACTGGTGATGAACTCTTTCAGTGTTTGTGTTGGTCAGCTCTTCATCACTGTAACAACACATCTGAGAATAGTAAGTTCAAGGAAGAAAGACTGGTCTTGGTTCACGTTTGCCAGTGCATGGTCATCTGGCTCCGTCACTGTTAGGCTGGTGGTGAGGCAGAAACATCAGGTCAGAAGGGTGTGGTGGGCAACGGTGCTTACTTCAGGCAGTCCAAAAGTGTCACCAAAATGCCGGGGTTGTCTCCCTTGGTGAAGGATGAAATCGTGGGCAGAAGCAAGCAACTTCACTTAAAAGATACAAGGCAGGAAAGTAAAAGACAGAGGCAAGGAAGTAAAGCCAGCCAGGGGTGGGCTTAAGTAGGCTCCCCACCAGGGCTATTTGACTAGGGGTTCTTGAAGGAGTTTAGGAAGGCTCCTGGGTAGTGTAGGCCATATAATCTCTCCCCATAGCAGGCTGCCCACTTCTCAGGGTCCCATCTCTGCAGTGTTCATGCAGTACCCATGCAGAGCCCACGCGCCCTTGAGCCAGTGCCTGCCTGACCACGCTCTGGGGAGGTCCCAGAAAGCCAAAGCACACCTGGAAGACGTTCTTGTAAGACCCTGGAGACTCCATTCTGGGCTTCCTGACACCATTTTGGGGCTGCTGTCCTCTCTGCCCAATAGAATCCCAATTCCTGTCTCACTCATCTTGGCACAGAAGAAGAAGGAATGTGAAAGTCAGGGAAGAAGGGTCCAGGGACAAGATACAGTCCCTACAGTCACACCCCAAGACCCACACCCTTCAACTGGACCCCACCTTCTATGTCTGGATCACCTCCCAATAAAGCAGTCAGATTATAAATCCATCAGTGGATCAATCCAAGCACGCAGGTAGAGCCCTTGTGATCCAATCACTTGCTAAAGGAAATTTCTTTAACCTGCCCTTTTAGAGCACAGTCTTGATAGATGCAGAGATTTAGTTTGCCACTTATTTTCTTTCAGCATTTTGAAGATGGCCTTGTGTCATTTTGTGGCTTTCCTAGTTTCTGTGAAGAAGTCAGCAGTAAATCTCATTGTTCCTATGAAAGCAATATGTCTCTTTGTTGGCTTCATTCATGCTTTTGTTGTTTTCTCCCCCCCCACCCCCCATCTTTGCTGTGATCTCCCTGGTGTGGTTTTCTTTGTTTTCATCATTCCTAGTGTTTATTGTACTTATTGAATCTGTGGTTTGAGTTCTTTCATGAGATTTGGAAAATACTCCACCATTATCTCCAAATATTATTTTATTGTGTTCTCTACTCTCTAGGATCCTCCTGCCCCAGGTCCTCTATGGCTCCTTCTCACTTAGCTATATTTTATACATTTTTGTCTCCCAGTATGCATTAGTCTAATTTTTGAAAAATTTTATACCTCCAATTCCTTCTTCAGTTGTATTTAAACTGCTATTTAAGCCCATAATTTCAGTTACTATAGTTCAGTTCTGGAGTTATTATTTAACATTTTTTTAAGTTCTAAGTGTATTCTGAAATTCTTTTTCTTAACTTTTCATTCTTTGAACATAGTTTTTCTCCCTTTTAAAAACTTTTTATTTTAAAGAGAAATAAGTAAAAATAACAATAAAATAGTGTTTCAAAACAGGCAAGTAGGACAGTAGCAATGATTAGCAAGCAGAGTTATTTGAAAGTCTGTGTTGGATATTGTGTTTATCTATATCCTTGTGAATGTTTATTTATTTATCTTCTTCTCCTGTTTTTCAGTCATGTGGACCTGTCTACTGATGTGCTTGATCATTTTTGATTTCATGAATCATGATATATAAACAAACTATAAGTAATTTTAGTTTCT
Organism: Chinchilla lanigera; assembly: GCF_000276665.1. Classification (NCBI taxonomy): domain Eukaryota; kingdom Metazoa; phylum Chordata; class Mammalia; order Rodentia; family Chinchillidae; genus Chinchilla; species Chinchilla lanigera. Next base: position 2,080,854 of record NW_004955520.1, read on the forward strand.
TGATACCATTATTTTACTGCAGAGAAAATGTACATTTGATTCAGGTAGTCAGCAAGTCTAGGGCATGCAAGTCACCTAATCCAACCAGAGCCTGAGGTTGTTCAAAGCTAGGCTTCTGTAGTGAGCATGGTTCCTGGGTTACACTGTCCAGATCATTCTTCTTGACAGGGGATGTCCCCAAATTTCTTTTCAAGTTGCCAGAAATGATGCTTGCAGTCAGTCCCCAGCTTCAGTCCTCTCCAGGTGTTGTCCACTGTCCAAGATGCTGAAGGAAGCATCTTGACCTAATCCACTGCCATGTCTCCTCTGAGAGTAGCTCAGGCTTTGTTGAGATTATTACATCCTGGCCCAGCTTCTCCCTGTGTCTGAGTCTGCTTCTCTCTCGTCCTTCATTGGTGAGGATCCAAGCAGCCTTGTGAATAAACTTTTTGCATGAATATCCACCACAAAGTCTCTTTCAGGTTTTGGCTCATTATTTTTTCCTGAGATGTGGCTCTTTCAGTCTCAACTCTAATATGGGGGGTCCTCTTCACTGGCAGGACACAACTCTAGTGTTAGTCCCCCATGGAGTGTAATGAAAACTTTTCCAGGTTTCTCAATTTCCTTTTTATAATTGGAAAACACCTCAGGATAAAAGTGGCTCTCAGTGCAGAGATTGCCTATTTGATCTTCCTTCTTCACTCAGACATTGGTCTTTATGATGTGATTACATTTTTAAATAATCATTTTAAAATGTCACCTCTCTCTCTGTCTCTCTCTCTCTCTCTGTTTGTCTAAGCTAATCTGCCATAATCAGAAGTGGAATTTCCATCTTTAGAATTTGAGTTAAAAATCTACCAGACATGAAGGTGCACGCCTATAATCCCAGGATTCAAGAGGCTGAGACCAGAGGATTGCAGTGAGTTCAAGGTCAGCCTGGGCTACATAGTGAGACCCTGTCTCAAAAAAACCCCAAGCAAACAAAGAAAACTGCCTAAAATCAAAAAACCCAAGAAGTTAAAATCTGACTTACTTTAATGGAATTTAATAATTTTACTCATATACCTCTATAAACCAGACATTGAGTCAGGTTCTTAGGATAAATTTATGAATGTTTTACTGTTTGTATTATTTTGAACTCTTTAGAGGAGCAGAATCCACTGAGAATATATGTAAAATTATTCCAGGCCACTTATTAGGTAACAACAGGGTCAGAGGTGTGAGAGTCCATAGCAGCTTCTGAGCAACCAGAGGTAGCAAAGATCACAGAGGTGACCGCATTCCCAGGTATGTCTTGAATTCCCAATAAAGTGAGCATTTGGTCCTTCAGTGCTGTCTAAAAGATGTCACAAATTTCTTCATTTCTCTTCATTCTTCTTTGATTTCATGGGTGTGGCACAGACGTCAGAGGGAAATTCTCATGCTAACTCTGAGAAGCTTCCCGGAGATGGAGTCTCTCTCTGCTCTTTGGTTCAGGAGGTCGAGGAGGGAGGCAGAAGCAGAAGGAGAAAGGGGAATCGTGGAGGAAGTGAGGGTTTCCCTGAAAAACAAAATATATAGCACAGGCGATCTGAGAAGGCCAGGAAATGGGTCAGGATAGGGAAGATCCAGTAATATTACAGTCAAATTGCTGAAAACCAAGGTAAGAGAAACTATGAGAGCAACTGTAGAAAAAGGCACAACGATTCAGTGGAACCCTAAGGAACAGAGCAGATTTCTTGTCAGAAACTATGCAAGTCGAAAGATAATGGAGGGGCATTTTTCAAATTCTAAGATGAACCAAACAGTAACAACAACAACAACAACAACAAAATAGTAAGGCAAAACTAAACCCAGAGTTCTATATTCAGTGAAAACACCTTTCAAAATGAATATCAGATAAAGAGAGACACACAAAACCAAGAAAATTTACCACCAGAAGTCCTGTGCTCTCATTGAAGTCTTCATCAGGAAAAAAGAATGCGATAGCAGAGGAAAATAGTAAAAATAGAGATAAATGTATAGGTCATTTTGCTTCTCATTTCTAATCATTCTAAAATATGGTCAGCTGTCTAAAGCAAAAGTACTGACACTGTGCTATGGGAAGTATAATAGGTAAAAATAAATACTTCAACCATGTAATGTCTGGGGAGGGATGTACACCGTGCCGAGCCATGCCACACCATGCCACACAGCTCCTGGTGATCCTAAACCCAGTGTCAGTAAAGAACTAAAGAAGCAGGGTTTAAAATAAAAGCAGACAGGGCCAGGGATTTAGCTCCGTGGTGCAGTGCCTGACCGGCATGTGTGAGGTCCTCAATTCGATTCCCAGTACCCAAAACAATAAAATAAAGGCAGACAATTTATTTGAAGATGAGGGAAGGGTAAGGAGAGAGAGAGGAAGGGAAGGAGAAACGGGGGGGGGGAGAGTGACAGCAAGAGCGAGCTACTCTGCTGCAGGAGAAGGTGGGTTTCTAGTCTGCAGCTCCTTTTATTGAGATGCTTGTCCCTTGTGGGCGCCTGGAAACTGATTGGCTCCTTGGCTGTTTTTGGCCCTCCCCTTGGGCTTCTTCTGCTTTTAGGACTGTTCCCTGTCCTCTGAGGATGAGATTATGGGTGGGGGGTTTATGGATAAGGAGTTAGTTTAAGGATGCAGTAAAGGGGGCATATGCGATTCTTATGTCAGTAGTGCTTCCTGGCACCTTCCAGAGCTTGGTTTCTTTGTCTTTGTCTTTCTAATTGCTTAAATCTAATCTGCAAAGGTGGAAGCAGCCTCTAGTAAACGACCTCTAGGGACCATAGTAAATCTCTTTATTAACTTTTAACAAAGCTCAATGAGGCCTTTATCCTATGTTTTCCCTACTAAAGCCCCACTCCCTAAATGCTTGACAATTGGGAATACATTACAAATTTCTTATAGTAAACAGACACGAATGCATTACTTGAAACTATGTTGACTTATATTAAAGCCACACATTGTACACCCTAAAGCAACCATTAAAAGATTTTTAAAAAGAGGACTGAATAGTAAGCCAATCATTGTGGTGAAATAGAACCATAAAAAATTATCTAAGGTTAGGCAGGAACATGAGAAAAGGAACTCAAAATAGATGAATTAAAGATATGTTAGTAATCACATTAATGTACAAATTATCTTGATACCACTATTAGAAATCCTATTGGATAAATAAGACAATTTCATGCTATCTATAAGAAATGCACTTCTTATAGAAAATATACATAGAAGTATTAAATATACACAGAAGTGTTAAAAGTAAAAAAGATACCATGGAAAAAGATACCATGCCAACACTAAACCAAAGGAAAGTAAAGCAGTTTTATTAGTATGAGACCAAGTAGACTTCAGAACAAGAAATATTACTGGACACAGTGAGTGCTGCAGGGGTGGGTTCATGAAGCGGGCAGAGCAATCCTAAATATGTGTTCACCTAACAGCAGGACTGCAGCATGCATACCTGAGGGAAAATAGGTGGACCCATAACTACCTGGAGTCTTCCACACACTTCACTCAACAACTGATGTTGTAGGTGCCAACAGGAATGTAATGGAGCACCTGCACATCCCTTTCCACCAACTCAACCTAATTAATATTTACAGAAAATTCCATCTCTTCTACCCAGAACTCTCAGTAAACATTATTTTCAGGTAACTACGGAAAAATTACCCTAATTAATAACCTGATCATGAAACAAGTCTCAAGAAATGTAAAAGAATTGAAATTTGAAAAATATATTCTCTCACTCCCAATGGAATTAAAGTAGAAATCAATAACAAAACAGTCTACAAATATTTAGAAACTAAAAAAGTCTAAATAATATGGATCAAAGAAGTTGTGAGGGAAATTAGAAAATATTTTTATTTTATTTTACTTTATTTGGTGGTACCAGGGATCAAATCTACCACTGAGTTACCTCCCTGGCCCAGAATATATTTTGAATTGAATGAAAATGAACAAATAACATAACAAAATTTGAGGGACCTGGTTAATACGATACACAGTTAGAAATTTGTACTGTACTTCTGTGAAAGCAAGGAGAGGACACAGAAATGGTCTAAGCTTTCACCTTAAGAAACTAGAAAAAAGTGCAAATTTAAAGCAGCAGAAAGATAGGGACAAATTAATGAAATTAGAAGTGGAAAATGATAGAAAAAAACCAGTGAACCAAGAGCTTGTTTTATAAGTTAAATAAATGAAAAGAATAAACCTGTAGCCAGGAGAAAAAATAACCAGTCTCAGGAATAGAAGAGAAAGTATCAGTCACTATTGGGCCCACAGACATAGGCCGTGAGGGGAATTCTATGCCTGACTGTATGACTATAAATAATAACTTAGATGAAATGAAGAGGTTTTGTGAAAAACATAAATTTTACTGAGAAGTAGACTCTGAAGTACTCCAAGAAGAAATCTATAACTTGAGTAGTCTTATATCTGTTAACAAAAGTGAATGTATAGTTTATATATTTCCCACAAAGAAAATCATAGGCTTAAAGAACTTTATGGGTGAATTCCATCAAACATGCAAGGAAGAAATAATAAAAGTTGGTGAATTCCTGCACAGAATTGAAGATGACATGTTTGCTAACTTTTCCCATGAGATCGTATTTCTCTGGTACCAAAACCAAACACAGTGCAAGAAAAGAAAACAAGAGATCAATAGTTCTTATGAATATGGATGCAAACATCCTTAATAAAATGTTACCAAATTAAATACAGCATTTTATAAAAAAGGTAGCATACTGTGAGTGAGTGTGAGAATCTGGGTGTGCCAGGCTGGCCCAAAATCCATCAGTCTATCCATCAACCCCCAAACTAAACCAGCACACTAATTAAGAAAAGCCAAGTGATCATCTCAATAGATGTAGACTGTAGGGAACCACCAGACTGCTTCAAAGCTCAGGGGCATCTAAGGTCACCTGAGGACATGACCTCGCTTGTCTAGTGCAGGAGCACAGTAGGATACAGTTATGTAACCATGACTTAGTACAGGTAAACCCATGTGTGCTGGTTACAGCGCTGTGTAAGGATGTAAATCTGAGATAACAACCTGTATAAGAATTGTACAATAAAGGGCTGGGGATTTAGCTCAGCGGCACAATGCCTGCCTGGCAAGCACGAGGTCGTGAGTTCAATTCCCGGTACCGGAAAAAAAAAACAAAAAACAAAGAAAGAAAGAATTGTACAATAAAGATGCAGGCGGGTCTGGCTCTTGCTCTTGAGCTCTTCCGCTCTGCTCTGCTTCATGTTGCCTACTGTTGGTGCTGATGTCTTGCACATATATGTTCTTTAACCTTGGGACTTCACCTGCAAAAATCTCCTTGGGACCCCAGCAGGCCAATATAGACAAAGAATTAGATGAAATTAAATTTAATCCATGATTTTTTTAAAAAAGAAACAAAACAAAACTAGGATAGAGGGAACTTCTTTAACCTACAAGGAAAATCTATTAAAAATAGCTGTCATCATGTCCAAGGATGGACAGAAAGAATAACGCTTCCACCCTATACTCAGAGACAGGCAAAGATGTGTGTTCTCACCATTGTTATCCAAGATTTTATTTGAGATTCTGAACATCACCATAAGGCAAGAAGAAATAAAAGACACAAAAACTGCAAAAGAAGAAACAAAATTTTCTTTATTTGTGGATGATATTGGGGTCCAGAAAAGCCCAAAGAATCTCCAAACAACTAACTGGCCTCAAATGTTGGTCCAGTTTGTTCGAGCCTGAGGCTGCCTGGGATCCTGAAAGGACTTGATGTGGGCTGAGTTGTTGTAATCCCTGGCTCCCATTGCAATCCCTGGCTCCATCTCTGGAGTAACAGAGAGACAGGAGAAAACCCATGAGCCTTGGAAAATGAGTACATTTCAAACCTTCACTATGAGGAGAACTTAAGGAAGGCCAGGCTAACTTGGTAACACGTGGAGCACCAGGTTGTGCGTGGTATGCTCCCTGGGGCTCCATCTTTCACAGGGAAGGGTGGGTTGGTGAGGCCGAGGGTCCCACGGGTCAAACACTCACCCACTCAGGGATAGAGGGGGCTGGAGCAGCTCATTACCATCAGTGTCCTGTAGGAGATGGCAACCTAAATGGGACAACCTGCATGATTAGATGAAAATCCATTGCTGCACTCTCACCGGCATCAGTCAGCTTTCCTTAGAAATGGTTTTCCAGCTCAGAAAGGGCTTCGTATTGATCCTTCTGCACCCTCCATCCAGTATTGTGAGCTGTAATTGGCCCAGTGCAAAAGACACCTCCTGAGCAGGGAAGGGGAATCGATGGCCCCTCAATGAAGTGAAATTAACTGATCCACATGGTCTGCCTGACCCTGCCACTTGCAGAGGAGTCACGGTGGCAGGGTTAGCTGTGCAGCGGAGGAGGCTGGGAAGGTGCTGGGGCTCTCTGTGCAGGAGCGATGCCTCCCCCAGCAGAAGCTGCAGGTGTGGGGTGGCTTTCCCCAGCTCCCTGCTGCTGATGTGTAAACCAGGCATCCTGGCTGGTGGCTCTTGAGGGGAGGCTCCTGAGAACCAGAGGTGTGAGGTGAAACCTCATCTGTGCTTTGACACAGCGATTTGAGCAGGTGGTGTGCGAAGCAGCACGTCTTCATCAGGGACCGTAGAAGAACAGACAGCAGAATGTGCACACGATTAGCAGAGGGGATTGATTAGACTGATCTACAGATCAGAAGCAGGATGGTTCACAGAGGCCACCTGCAGGCTGCAGAGCTGGGGACCCAGGAGTTGCTCAGCCCCAGGGCTGGAAACCTCCACACCGAGGAGCCATGAGAGCCCAGGCTGAGGCTGAAGACCTGCCAGGCCCTGCGGAGTGGCTGTGTGGCTCCACGGTCAAAGGCTGAGGAAAGTGAACCTGCCACCCACAGGAGACGGCCCAGTGAACAGACCCAACACAAGGAAAACCGAGCCTAGGTGGGGCGCAAGTTCCTCCCGCCACAGCCGTCGTGTGCGCTCATAAGAAGGTCCTCACGTGCTGACGTTTACTGTTTAATCATCTGCTTACTTGCAACCAAAAACCCCAGGGTGTGGTGGACGCACAGGCAGCGCACAGAGCTTGCGAAAGAGTGGGAGCTGGATGTGAGTGACCAGTGCTGACAGAGCCCACTGCAAAGGGGAGGGTGGTGATCAGGGAAGACACAGGACCACGTGTGTGGGCCGTGGCTGGATCCGAAGCCCAGCAGGCGTCACAGAGCTGTGATCCTACCCTCCCCTGCTCTGCGCTCAGTGGCTGTGGTCAGAAAGCCTGTCCTTTCACTCGGGGCGCTTTCCACGCAAACCATTATTCTGTTACGAGGGCAGGGAGGGGAGCGGGCTGGCAGGGCACATGGTTTGCCTCTGACAAGTAAAATGCTTTCAGATGTTCCTCAGAGGAGAAAATGCTCCACGAGGTCACAGAGTGACTGAGTTCCAGGAACCCACTGCTTTCAGACCTTGTTAGGGTGACGGCTTCCCTCAGTGACCCCCGGTGACACCCAGCTGCAAGGACTGCTCCCACTCTGGGAGCAACGAGCCCATGACCTCATCCCCTGCTGTGTCTCTGGCTTTGGCTCCGCTTACCTGCAGAGCCCTGGCTCTGAACCTGCAGCTCGCGCCTGTCTCCTCCCGCCGGGGGTTGGCATTTGTGGGTGGTGAGGTCAGCTCATAGGGTGAGGCGGCTTTTTGGGATAGATAATAGCACCAATTAAATAGTAGCGAGGGTGTATCCTCAAAAATACATTAAAATATGTAACTTGAACATATTGATTTATTTTTATTGATATATGTGCAGTACTTATTTATGGGATACAGTGTGATAATTCAATGTCTCTGTAGAATATGTGATGATCAAATAGGGGGAATTATCATTTCCATCTCCTCAAATGGTCATTGGGATGTATTTGGAGCTTCAAACTCTTCTCCCTGAGTTATTCTGAGCACAGTTAAACCTTGGTTTGTGAGCATACTTTGCTCCAGAAATATGCTTGTAAGCTGAAGCGCTTGTAATATCAAAGCTAATTTACTTATAAGACACAATGGAAACTCAGATGATTCATTTCACAGCCCAAATATAGTCACAAGAAAATGATTGCTATGCTGTAATTTAATATAAAACAATAAAGTATAAAATATAAAGAAAAATAAACAAATTAACCTGCATTTACCTTTGCTAACCTTTGTGGCTGGTGTGAGGGAGACAGCAGAGGGCAGGGTGACTGTAACATGACTTTCACTACCACTGATGGAATCACCGTTGTCGATTGACTCAGTGGAATCTTTCTGCAGTTGTGCAGCTTTAAAAAAGAACCTAACCCATGACACGCGTTTTTGCCTCTTCTTAAGGATTTCCTTGAAGCGTAGCATTGCATTGTTGTTCAACAGATTCATTGCTTGCCCTGCTACAACCTTATTCGGGTGGTGTTTTCTACAAAATTTTACACTATTTCCCACATTTTACACATCTCCCTCATCTCATTAGAAGTGAGGGATTCTTCTTCCTTTTTCTCCTCCTCCTCTGCAGACAAGATCTCCTCCATAACCTCTTGCTCCTGGGGGATGATCACTCACAATCTCAGCTCGGGAAAGGGGGCGGGGATAGAGAGAGAGCAGGGAAGGGAGGGAGAGAAACCGCTGCCTTACTTGTGATCACATGGCATTCAGCATCATGTACCACTCTTATTGCAAGACACCGCCCATTACTCAAGTGAAATTTTAGGAGAAACATTCGTTCGTCTTGAGGGACACTCGCAGAACAAGTTACTCGCAACCCAATGTTCTACTATATAATAAGTTGTTGTGGACTTTGTTGACCCACTGCACTGCAGAATATTGGAAGAAACTCCTCCTATCCGAGTGTGTCTGCATTTTATCCACCACCCTCTGTCCTCCACCCCGACCCTTCTGAGCCCCTAGTGACTATTATTCTCCTTACTTCAATGTGACTAATGTGTCTGGTTTCCACAGCGCATGGGGCCCCAAGGAGTTTGTCCATCTGTGCTGCCTGGTCTCACTTAACTAATGTGCTCCGTTCCATCCACATCAAAAATAAATATCATTCTTTTTGTTTCAGTTCCTCTGATTGAAGAAGGGAAATACGGACTGAAAGACACTGCAAGTGAATCTTTCAGGTATCACAAAACTAAACACACACATTCGGTTTAAGTAGATTCTCGATGATGCAGCTCTGAGTGTGTAGTGCTGTCTCTTCTGGTGGCACTCTGCCGTGGGCACCTGTGAGACTGCAGAGCCTGTTTGCTGTTCAGGAGTAAGTGGGCGTGTGTTGGTACAAGCACACTCAGAAGCCACCAGCCCACTGTGCTGCAGACCTCCACTTACCCTTCCACGTGCGTTCAACTTACTGCTATGACTTCTCGTTATGTGCTTTGTAAGCCTAGGCGTTAGCTGGCTTCGGAGTCCGAATCCCTGAAGAGGTTAGACAGGGTCCTTGGAAGATGAGCAGGAAGCAAAACTTCAAAGCTGTCTGCTCCCCCTCTGACCTGTCTCTTCCTTCTTAAAAAAAAAAAAAAAAAAGTGTTTCTGGCAGAACATCCAGATGTGGGGTCTTCCATTGGGAGATGGGGGGTGTTCTGGGGTCAGAAGGAAGTGCTAGGAGGGCCCATAATCCACATCTGGAAGTGGACTCTGCTCCTAAGGTCCACTGCCCCCCGCTGCTGGTCACTTCCACCCAACACCACGCACACAGGCACACACACACCTGTGCACTTACCTGATGTCACCTTCCACTTGCCGCTGAGTCGCACTGGCGGATGTTCCCAGAAGGACCTCGGAATATCTGCCCTCACACAGCGAGCGAAGCTGCTCCCTAATGCCATAGCATGTCCTACCTGGAGGGAGCCAGAAATCAAGTGCCTATGAAGAAGTTCTGTTCTTTTTAGTGAAAGGCTTAATCTAGCTGTTGTCTATAAATCTCTATCATCTATCTGTCCGTCTGTCTGTCATCTATCTATCTGTCACATAAAGAAGGCTGGTGAGCCAAGCCTCTGAAGTCTGCACCCTGCGGGACACGAGGGCTACAGTGAGCCTGTGGCACTGTCGTCAGTCTTGGGCCATTGCTGTCTTTGGCCACAATGGACAAACGTCCTGCAAGTGCCGCAATGGAGCTGCCCGGTCAGCATGAGAACACAGAGGACTGGCCGGCAAAGAGGAAGATGGAGTACGAAGCAGGTTCTAAGACTTTCATTAACGAGTGCAAGGCAGCCAGGCGGTGGGGGTGATAGAATAGTGATGGAAGGGCAGGGTAAGTGCAGAGAAGGCTCTTCAAGATGGAAATTATAAAGCAGTGCAAAGACTCTGAGGTACTGGAGAATGCAATGTGAGAACCGCGGGTGCTTCTGGTACACGGATGGCAGGGTGGAGAGGTGGAAGTGAGGCCGGAGGGTGCAGGGTCAGAAGGGCCTCGTAGTGGTGGTAGATAAATGAAGACGTTTTCCTCCTGCATTAGAGTCCTCTAGAGGAGCAGAATCACTGAACGTATATGTATAATTACGCAAGGGGAGTTAGTAGCTTGCTTCGGGGATCAGAGGCAGGAGAGTCCACATGGCTGCCTGCATGGTGCAGAGCCGGGGGGTCCAGTGGCTGCTCAGCCCAAGAAGTTGGAAGCTGCTGAACAAGAAAGACCAAGGATGCAGCCCCAGTGCAAGGTCAGAGGCAGAGGGTGGGGTGCAGTGAGCTTAAACGTTTGCGCTCAAAGTTGCAGCAATGAGAGATAAAGCAAAGAAGCAAGTGGGCTTAGAATCCTCCAGACAGGAAAGTGTTCTTACATGAGATGAGGAGAGGTGAGCTTGCTCCTTGGGTAAACTGCAGGGACCCTAACACAGCTCTCGCAGGCGGGGCCCCCGGACAGCCAGAGCCCACTGTTGCACACCTCATGTGCCACGTGCTCAGCCTGCTCCCTGGCACTGCGGCTCAGCTGAGAAGAGGTCCCGTGCTTGGCTTTGCGGAGCACATGCCTCCTCCCTGCAGGGACCAGTCAGCTTCCAAAGCATGGGTGGCTACACCATGCCAGGTCACCGAAAAACAAATTGCCAGGGAGAGGAGGTGGGGTTGAGGCAGAGAGTGTGGTTGCAGAGAGGAGAATCCTTTGGGAACCACGCTTACAAGATTTTGTTGGACTTAATCCTTCTGCATGGTGCAATGGATGGTCGCTGAGTGACGCTACAGTCTTTGTGTTCCATACTCTGTTATCACAGGAAAACTACACGGCCCTCTACTGAGAGGACTTCAGTCTCTTTTGCAATCTTCCTCATGTCTGTGGTCTGGGCAAAGCCAGCAAAATAAGATGTGCTCAGGAAAGAGATCATGAAGACAGGATTGGGCTAACTGTGATAGAAAAGGGACTAAAGGATCATGGGTATCTCACTCCATTTTCCAACTTCAATTTATACACAAATGGCCATGGTGATTGGTCAGGGCATGGGAGAGAGACAAGGGGAGAGACGGAGAGGGAGAGAGGGAGGGAGAGACGGAGAGTGAGAGAGGGAGGGAGGAAGAGAGGGAGGGAGGAAGAGAGGGAGGGAGAAGAAATGAGACCTCCTGTAGGAGGATAAGGCATGGGGGGTCTGGTCCTGAGCACAGCGTTTGCTACTGAAGGATTATAAACAGGATGTGAAGCAGACACATCTATATTACAGGAGGATGTCCTTCAGACAATGACAGAATGGTGGGGAGCCCTTGAGGAAGCTGCTGTGGTGGCCGGGCACGAAGGGGTGGTGCGTGTGAGGCAGGCGTGTGAGGGGGCCTGGCAGCTGTCAAGGCGCTTTGCGGGCTGTGGCTGTGGCTAAGTGGGAGGGAGGGCGCAGGGTCCTTCTCCCGGCCTGGGGCGGGGTAAGTGGAGATGGCAGCGGCGGGGCTGGTGCAGGATGGAAGCGCCTGTGGGCCGGGCTGTGGCTGTCTCTCCACGGGCTGACATCAGGCGGTGCTGAGAGAGGGGACCCCGCAGATGCTGGGGCCACACAGATCAGGATGGAGCTCAGGGTAGGAGGAGGCTGGGAGGAACACACGGGGAATTACCCTCAGTGGGGTTGGGTGTGGCGCCAGGGCGGAGGTGGGCTCCACCAGGGAGTGCGCATGAGGAAAGTGGAGCAGGACAGGAGGGGTGCTGGCAGTCAGCAGTGCTTAACAGTTAGGCCAAGGAAATGGGCTCAGGGCGAGAAGCAGAGATGCCAGACTAGAAGCAACAGAAGTAAAGCAAGGACGAGCGTGTCCGAGAGATGTGGCGGGATTCCCAGCCAAAGAGCTTGGGAGTTAAAGTCGCAGTCAGTTCAGGAAGACAGCACCAAGCAGGGCGCCTCAGGTTTGCCGATCAGGGCCTTGCGGCGACCTTGGCAAGTGGGTTCAGTGCAGGGGTGCGGGCGGCGGACACGGTGGGTGCGTGAGTCGGCTGGCAGGAGGGTCATGGCGAGGGGTCCTCCTAGGTGTCCACTGAGGGACAGTACATGGGCTCCTTCTCCTCTGCTTGCTTCTTTCTCGCAAACACACAGTGGTGTGGCTGGAACTGGGAGATGTCCAGCCACGGGATGTGGGTGGCACATCCTGGCCCCTGATGCCAGGTTGTCTGCTGCGTAAAGCGTGACAACAACTCTAGAGAAAGGATTGGCTGCATAGGAGGCGGGGGGACAGCGGTGTGACTGCCCCATCTTCAGGCTACGCGGATGCACGGGGCGGGGAGGGAGTGGCTGAGGAAAGGCCTACAAGCAGGGGGACATTTATGATTCAGCATGCGAGGAAGGAAGAGCTCAGCATGCGTGAAGCAGAAGAGGGAAACCTAGTCAGGGACAAAGTTGGAAGAATCTGGCTGCTGGGTAAGCAAGGAAAGTCCTCCGGGATTTGAGCAAGACAAAAGAGCTGCCCACAGAGTCCCTCAAGAGCACTTTTCTGACAGAAAAGGGACATAAATGGTTAATGACCTCAGGCCCAGACACAGCCTCTGAAAGGTAAGAAAATCCTTCCTCACTTTGTGCTAATCAGACTGTGGCTCTTTAATCAATACTCACGGATGATGATGAATAATTGACCAACAATTTAGAGACCAGCAAGATCATATCCTTCACCTCCTCTCCTGTCATCCGTGGTCTTCTTTTAGGAGATAGAGCACGAGTCCCTCTGTCCAGTGTCCTGTTGCAGCCTTGATGAACAGAAATAACCTCAGGTGGTGATGGAGCTTTTCCGTTCACTTGCTCTTGTTGTAGACTGATTTTCCAGCCCTCTTTTCACTCCAGAATTCTTAAATCTGTGCCGGCCGTGGAGGCTGGCTTTGGAATAGATGGCTCAAACTTTTCTAGAAGTACTGGGATTTCGGTCACGGGCATGGAAATGGACAGTGATCAGTGCCTCGCTCTTGGAGGGTGGCCTCATGATGAGTGTCCCACCTCATGGGAAAACGTGTGTGGACATCTGGAGCCTGTGACTCGCTTCTCAAAACCCCAGCCCTCAAACCATGCAGCATGTGGGTGGTGAGTCAGACTTGGCTTTCGGAAGGTCTGGCCCCGCGTGACACTTGTCACAGACCCATGCTCTCCCGGATGTTCCAGGAGTGCTGAGAGAGAGACTATCGAGCACTTGACTCAGGGCTGCTATCCCTGGACAGTGTCCCCAGAGGGCACAGGGCAGGCTGCTGGCCGCCAGAAGGGTCTTGTCACTCAGGCCCTCGATTCATCCCTCCTCAGGGTGGGCAGCATTTTTGCTCCTCTCTTGGCTGTGTGTTTTCAGGGCTTGTTCTGTGTAGACACAGGGCTGCTCTGCCGAAGCTTTTCTCCCGCATTGCCATGGAGATGGGAGAGTTTGAGAAGCCCAGTGGCACAGCAAGGGTGGCCATCACTCAGAGGAGGCAGTATCCAGTACTCCGTGTGACGCAGCACCTCAGTCATTCTCCTGAATTTACATGGTGTTTAGGCACGGGTACTTGGATGTGTATGAGAACCCATAGGCTTCCAAGACACATGTTCTTGTACTTATTCCTGGCCTAAGAGGGCCTGGACCGGGCCAGTGGCTTTTGATTTGCTAAATTCCCTAGGGATTCTTTGTGAACCAGCTGTAAGCGTGGCCAGCTGCACATGAAGTGTCGATGGATTTTAACGGCGGCCTCTAGGGAGTGTCCCAGGACCTGCTCCTCTTCCTCCTGCCTGAGGACTGCAGATACCCAGACCTTGGCCCAGTGCTCATGGGACCAAACTCACTGTACCCCAAAGTGTCCCTTCTGGGGCTTCCACTGTGACCCACCCTGGACTTCAACTACTCCCATCGGGCACCCAGGAACCCAGGGCTGGGAGGGCAGCGCATCCCTGTTTCCATGCCCGTTCATTTGCCCGGATCCCGCTAGTGCCAGAGTCCCACTAGCTCCTGGTTTTAGGGTGAGAACTCTCGCAGCAGGGTTTCCTCATGTTGCTTGGATTCTCTGAGATTTCCCAGTACCCCCTCTTAAAAAATACCACTGCTTTAACTGCAGTTTGAAAATGAAGAACAGTTAAAGCAGGCTGCCAAGAAAAGCTAGTGACCCTGTGAGGACAGCGGGGGTTGGTGAGGCCAGGCTGCCACCCGGTGGGAGGTGCCCTCCCCGTGGCTGCCCTCCCAGACCCTTCGTGTGGGATGTGGCCTGGGTTATTCTGCACAGGCAGTTCCTCGACACTTGGGAGGTTTGGAGAATGAGGATTTCAGTATAGCCAGAACAACTCAGAAAGTACCTCACTTGTATGACTCCAGATATTTGGGCAGAAATATTAAAATTCTGGCAATGACCCATCGTTTTGCATGCTAATTGCTTAGTCATTTTCATGGAGCAGTCGCTTTGGCTACTATTTGTTTGGCCCACTGCCTTGCTATACAAGGGGAAAAGAAGGTTTGGCTCCGAGGGTGAGGTTTTTAGAAAGATGGCTTCCCACAGCTCAGCAGAGTTAACAGGACTGAGTGTGGCATGGGCGGGCACTGTTTTGGCTTCTGTCTTGGTGCTCCCAAGAGCCTCGGGCCATTGCAGGTGGGGCTTTGGGAAGGCAGCTGGATTATAGGGTTTAGAGCTGGCTCGTGTTAGGAAGGGGCCTGTCTGCAGAAGACAGGTCACTGGACATGTGGCCACTCTTCCCTTCCCGTGCCTTGCTCCTCCCTTCCCTCCCACTTCCGGTCTGCCCTGCAGTGAGCAGCTATCCTCCGCCAGGCCCCTCCCACTTCCGGTCTGCCCCGCAGTGAGCAGCTCTCCTCTGCCAGGCCCCTCTGCCATGCAGTCCTGCCTCGGAGCCAGCCATCCAAGGATGAAACATAACAAATAAACCTCTCCTCCTTTCAGTTGCAGGCATTGGGTATTTTGTCACTGCAAAGAGAAAAATGACTGAGACACTCATCTTAGATAATTATCTTCCAGAGAAATAAAGAAGCAAATTTCTGAGCTCTTCATGGAAGAAATTATGTAAATGCGTCATAGAAACTAAAAATAGAACAACTTTGATTCTCGCTGGACCATGAGATGAAAGGAAAATCAAATTTATTATACTAATTTCAATAAAATGTTTGATATATTGCTTTAAAGGTGGGGAGTATGTATTATCGATGCAGAGGATGAATGTAAGAAAAGAAGTGCACTTGGACTTATGCTCAGGGTAAGGAGAACGCCCCCACCCCCGTGGACCATTAAACAATCTCTAGCCCAGGTGTGGGAACCGCCACTGTGTGGACGTTGCGGGGATTGGGTTGTGGGGTGGGACTGGGACTGTGGGCAGGAGGAGCAGGTTCCGGGGTGCAGCTCAGCTGCAAGCTGTGTAGCGGGAAACAATGTGACTCATCTTTCTGTGCTTCAGTTTTCCCAAGTGTCAGGCTTGAGTTAGAAGCTTCTCAATTCTCTTCCATCTTTCACGTGTTAGGAAACTGTAAATATAAGTAAGGAATTCACAAGACAGCAAACACCAGCTCCTGGCATGTTCTGTCTTCCTCTTCAGTGTGTTTTCTGCTAAGTGGGGATTCTCCAATTTGGTCGTGCAGCAGAGCCCTGAGGGCTTTACAGACCCAGATGCCTGGCTTTCCTGGGAGTGCGGGGTGCACTGACCACCGCCTCTGAGAACAGCGTGCTGCAGGCACTTAGCCTTCACCTGCAGAAAATGGAGGAGGTCGGACAGCCAAGCGGCTGGGCTTCCTTCTGAAAGCCTCCATCGCTGTGTGATCCTCAGGAGAGACAGAGACAGAGCAGGGGCGATGAAGGCGAGGCCGTGTCCACCCCGGCTTCCCTCACCCCTGCTGTGTCCCAGGAGAGAGCGGAGAGCAGGAAGAGCTTCCCGGTGAACTGGGCAAATCGCTTCCTTCTGGAAGATCCGTTTCTGAATCTACAAACTCATTCTAACGATGTGTGTGTTTGGGGCCTCGGACCGGCTCACAGACGAAATGCATTTAAAGTGCTGGAAACATTGAAGTCGGGGCACGAGGGGACAGTATGGAAGGTGGGTGGCGGCAGCATTCATCTGTGGGGCACCTTTGGAACTCACCCTGTGGGGAGACGAGGCCCTGTGTGGCGGGGACGGCGTGTCCCGGGGAAGGCCGGCGTCTCTGTGATGGTGGCAGACCCCTGGGCTGGCGCTGGCTGCAGCGGGAAAGCAGAGATCACCCACACCCCCGGGGCCAGCAGGACCCCCCCACGCAGTCCCCAGGTGCACCCTCCGTGGCCTCCGCTCTCCAGTTTTGCTCAGAAGGTGGCTTTGTCCCTCAGGAGGTTGTCCACCTGTGCCGACTGCAGTCCTTGCGTGGATCTTTGAGGCGCAGAAGTGCTGGGCTTTTGGTGGTTGACTGAGGACAAGTCGCCCCGTTTCCACTGGCTTTCCCCTGCAGGGCAGGTGGAGGTCCGGGCGGAGCGAGGCCCTTAGCTCTCTCACGTTCCCGTCACTTACAGCACAGCACAGCTCAGCGCTCTGTGAACACCGTAGCAGGCTCCGCCCTCCGAGGGTCTGCGCAGTGCACGCAGTGCTGTTCGGAGCTACTGCTGTCCTCGGTGCCTGCGGGAACGCACTGTGTGTCTGGCCCGCGGTGGGGCCCGGTGGGGGTGAGAAGATGTGTTTGGGGGGACTCTCTTCTCCGTCCTCAGACTATCGTTACAGTCTTAGGCGGGTGGATGAAGTGAATGCAGGTTTTTAAGCATTGGGTTATTATTGACAAAATCGCCTAGAATTTTCTTTTTCCCTCCAACACTCCAAATCCTGCACGTATTTGGAATCCCATCGCAAGTCCCACAGCTTACAAAAGCCGTTCCCCAGAGAGCTCTGGCTCGGGAGGAGGAGCCCAGGCGTGGGCCCCAAAGGTGCCCCAGAAGTCCGCATGTTCTCGCTGCCGGAGGGGAGAATTCTTGCGGCGTCTTGGATAACTTCCCCCGTGTAGTCATCCAGACATTCCTGTTTCATCTGTTGGGTGCAAGTTTAACCGTGAAGTAATCAGGCAAATGCTATAACTCCAGGGTGGAGGTTGCAGGCACTGGGCTTAGCAAACCATGGTCCATGTCCAGCAGGAGACACCCCAGGAGGACTCAGGTAGGGGGCCTCCCAATCCTCCCCTCCCCGGCAAGGAAGCCAGACATGGAATAGATGTAACATCTGCCTTAAATGGAAGACACGTAATGAGCTGGTAAAAATAGGCAGATGAGTGCTCCTGTGCATGTTAGGAAATGGTAATCAAGGAGAACTTCTACTGCCTTCACTGCAAATGGCAGATTCCCATAATAATATGTAAAAGGAACATCAGTAATGTTTGAGATCAGTGTCATGAAGACTCAAGTAAAACAGATTTCCCCCACTTAGCTGGGTCACTGTAGACTTAATGGAACTTTTCACCACCACTCTTCTCTTAAGTGCATAAAATCCCATAATGTAATAGTAATGCAGTAATATGTAGTAATGCAGAAACCTTGGAATGCAAAGTCCCAGGGAAATTTATGACCCTGCTCACAGCCTGATGGGTGCAACTTGAGGATGGAGAGCCTGCCAGAGTCCTTGTGGTTGTCTGGGGTCCTTTCTGAGGATTCTCTAGCTACATAGCACGGGCTGTGGCCTATAGTTGCCGGGAGGGCAGAGCCAATTGCAATTGCTGGGTATCTGTAGGTTACCAACGCCGCTTTGCTGAGCGATGCTTTCCTTGTCTTAGAGATGGGGAAACTGAGGTTTGGAATGGTGGGCTAGTATCAAGCAGAGACAGATTTCCATCTGCAGTGAGCTTTCTGACACCTGCCGAGTGTCTGGCTGGATGAAGACGTCCAGGCTGTGTCTCCCTTTCGGTGACATGGGGGGCCAGCATCTGGACACTGAGCTGCAGCGTCTGAGCATGATCAGAGGGCAGAGCAGGGACAGGAAGGGGCTTCCAGGGCGGGAGGAGGCTCAAGAGCTCCTGGGTTGGGTGTCCAACAGCAGCCAGTGAGGACATCACCTAAGATGACCTGTGTGGTGGCCCCTGCGGACTTGCCCAGCCCTGGATCCGCTCAGGGTGGGGAGCACAGGCCAGTTGGGGGGACCCAGCTTAGGCACCGTGAGACCCTCTGATGATGGTGACACATTCCTGGATGCAGAGAAGGCGAACACTCACCCGAGGAAAGTAGCAGCACAGACGGCTGAGGGTGCTTCCTGGACAGCCCAGGAGGGAGGCCGGGGTGCGGATATCTACCCAAGATCCTCTGGGGGGAGGGTGTGCCAGGTCTCAGGACCCCAGGATGCAGAATGCCTGCGCAGAGCTCTGACTGCTGTCCCTGGGCCTGACCCCGGGGGAGGGTCACTGGAAGCCAAGGCAGGAAGCAGACCCTGTCTTGTGCCCGCCTGAGGGCCTGAGGCCTGGAGCTATAGAGCAAGAAGCTCCGTGGCCTCTGGGCTCAGGCAGCCTCCCCTCCCTGCTCGGGCCCTGGTTCTCCTCCACCTCCTGCCCTCACAAGGATTCTCCTACCTGCCTGGGAGAGAAATCTGTCCTGTCCTCTGCCGAGCTCTCCAGGGGTCCGGATGTGAGTCTGAGGCTGTGGAGTCAGTGAGGCTGTGACCTGGGGAGGGACAGAGACAGTTCCTGCTTTACTGGGCCTTTGCCCCATCAGACTGTCAGTCCGGCTCTGTCCCGTGCCCCTTCCCTGGGCCCTGGGAGGATGACACATGTGTGAGATTTCAGAGGGAGAAGGTTACTGAAGGAGTGAATGTCCCACGTATTCCTTCAGCTGGAAGTGTTCCTAATTTAGCAACAAGTGGGTGTGTCGGGGCCCAGGCTGCATGTGGCACTGGTTCGGTGAGCTGATAGACACTACACTGAAGGTATCCTAGGTGACCAGAAGTGACACGGGTGGCCTCACCCGCCCACCTGCCCTCCTCATTCAGACCTGTGCTGTCACACATGCATGTACCCTGTGACCACCCTCAGGACCCTGGAAGTGACAACGCTGGCTCCTGTGTGTGTGCCTGGCCTTCAAGCCCTACAAATTGGAACAGGGCTGAGATGGGTCACAGATGGGCAGTTCAGCCAAAGTCCCCAGTGCGTGTCCAGCTGCAGCTCCACCCCTTCGCCATGCATTTCCTCCTTCACCCCAGGAGCAGGCGGAGCACAGATAGGACGCCTTCCTGTGTGCGACCTCGCGCCTCCTCCCAGCCTCTCGGCCAACCCTCATTCTTGGCCTACTGAGCCCCATCTTTGTCCTTGTGCTCAAGAACATTCGGGAACCACCTGTCCAGCGCGCTGCTCACACCCCACTCACCCGCTTCCAGGAGGAAATCAGACGACTCAGCAGAGGAATCCAGAGCACAGCGAGAACTGGTTTGCGCCTTCACGTTTAACATCAGATGTTGCTGCCTCATCTCAAAATTGGGCCCACCACGGAGCTTTAGCAGCCACTGTCGCCACTGAAGTAACCCCATCCAGGCACCCCCATACTGCGAAGCAGAGATCCCTGTAGTTTTATAGTTGGTCTCTCCACCCCCATACAGCATAGACAGCTAGCTCTCTCCAGGGCCCAGGAAAGGAGGGGCCAACCAGCCTGACCCACCCTCTCCCAAATTCTAACTTGTGCTGATGGCTAAAGGGACATATTTCTAAAAATCAAAAAATTTTTTTCATGTAAAATTGAGAATATTTTTTGAAGACAACTTTTGCTTGATTTTTTTTTTTTTTTTTTGTGAGAGTATCTATGATTAGCGCTTATTGGCTCACTAAGTATGGGCTGGGTACTGCCTTAGGATTCTCTAATTCTTAAAATGAATCCCTAAGAGAGATACTCCAGCTGAGATCTTTCACAAGTGAGGGCAATGAAGTAGGAGGGATGTGGGTAAGTCACTGCCTCAGCCAGTGGCCAGAAGGTTGTGATCTGGGGCTTCCACCCGCCAGGCTGAGCCACCCGCTTGGTGCTCCCGGACAGAGTATAGGTCCACATGTAGAGTAAACCCCAAAGGTAAGAGAATGGAGTACGGTGGGGCATGTGGGCACTGAGACCGTTTATTTCTACAAATACCTGTAAACTGCAGTCATGTGTGGTGCTAGGCCAGGCTTTGAGGACTCAAGGACAGGCTTGACCCCTCTCTTCCTGGGTGTCACAGGAGGAGCTTCGGGAGAAGCCAGGGACCTGTGTCTGTTCTCTGTGGTGACCTAACTAGGAGCACGGGGTGGGCCTGTCTACGGCCTTTGTATTGTGTTAAATTATTCACAGGACTGGAAGTTTTATGTTTCCTGAACAGTTTAGAAGATTGAAGAAAGCGAGAAGTGTTCGTGACTGGTTTCTTTCTTTCAGAAAGACACAGACGGGAGCTGCAGTCACAGCAGGGGGTGTGGGGCTGTGTGACCTGGGCCACAGTGCCCTCCTGCACCACGCCATCTGATTCGCCCCATAAAATGCTTCTAGAAATTTCTTTTTCTCCCCAAAATGAAATTTTCCTGAACAGGAAGAACAAGAACCCTCTTGTTCATCCTCTAAATAAGAATGTGGAGTTTGTGCTGGGAGAGTTAGAGATGTGAGGGCAGAGGGTGGCAGGCTGACGGTAGAGCAGGACCATCTTTGGAGCACTGATCACCATGCGCGAGGGGCCCACTCTGTCCCTTCTTCCACTGCCTTGCTGTTAAAGGAGATCAATCCCTCAGGTGAAGTATTCTCCAAGGTGGAGCCCATGGGCATTTCACGGGCAGCCGCACGCACTCTCCCTGCTTGGATGTGGCCCATTTATCTCAGTTATGCTTCCCCTTTGGCCACAGAGCACACGTGTAGTACCTTCTCCTAGAAGAAACATGCTATCCATGGTCACCCTGGGCTAAAGGCCCCGTAACTAAAAGCCTATTCTGGACAAATGCCATGGAACTTCTCCCATGAGGAGTGCCAGATAAAATGCAGGACACCCACTTAGGCCCGCAGGGGCACACTGACACTAAACACTACTTCTTCTTCACCTGATCTTCAGGTTTATCTCGGCTGGTTGGAGACATCAGTGCTTCCAGGTCTCTAAGAGGCACAAACCAAGGAACAGTCTAACACCTGCACCGCCCCAGAAGCCCAGGTCCAGCAGGACATGGCATCGCAGTGCTGGTGCTGAGCCATACCTCAGCTGCCCTGCTTTTCTGTCACCATGTTCCCTGCATTTCCTCAATGGAGACTTTCTCTGATCCTCAAGTACTTTTAAAGTCCACGTTCTTCATTTCTGAGACCACATGGTATAAATTGGCTGTTGTGCTAGATAGAAAGAACATGTGATATGTGACTTCAAACAGTTTTCCCTCTCTTCTTTTACCTCTCCTTTGGGAGCTAAAAATTTAAGCAAACAATAGTAATAATAAAGTAATAAAGTGCGTGTTGGTCACTCTCCTCTTCGCTGGGACAAAATACTTGACACCTGCTCCTGTTGTAGAAGTTTCACTCCTTGCATGGCCGCCAGCATGGTGCAAGGGCCTGCGCAGAGGAGAGCTGCTTCCCCTGGGCAGATAGGATGGAGAGTGAAGGGAGGAGCCAAGGGAGGAGAGAAACCCCTCCAGGCCATGCCCCAGGGACCGCCTCTTCCCACCAGGCCCTGCCTCTTAAGAGCAGGTCAGCAAAGAGCCCCAGGATCTGATCTTCTGAAAGCCCCGCCTCTGAGCACATGAGGCTTTGGGGGAACTGTAGATCTAAACCATACCAACATGAAAAGGACTTAGTGAGAAACTTATTGTGCTGGGCATGGTGGTGCACCCCGGTGATCCCACCACTCGGGAGGCTGAGGCAGGAGGGTCTTTGGGAGTTCAAGACCAGCCTGGGCTGCAAAGTGAGCTCAAGGCCAGCCTGAACTGCACAGTGAACTGATGTCTCCAACCAGCCCCAAGTCCCCTTCCTCCAGCACGGAGCACACAGAGGTGGGAGCCCACCCTGCCCTCTGGGAGTCCCATGTGGAAGGCTGGCTTGTGGGACCTGATCACGGGGTGCGACTGCAGTTGCCAGTGAGACGCCGGAGGTGTCTGCCCTTGTGTGGCCTGTTTCTCAGAAAAAGGGCAGAGATGCAGAAAAGAGGATGACGTTCTCAGAACCACCCAGGCCAACGATAGGATGACTCACTGTCTTGTGTACACCGTGGCTGGACACAGCTGCTTCCTCCAGAGGGCAGAGAGGCAAGCAGCAGAAGTGTGGGATGCAGTGCACTGGCCGCTCTGAGCCTCATTTCCTCCTGCGTGCGGTGGGTTTTACAGTGCTTATCTCTGGAGCACCATTGTTAGGATCAAAAGAGGACTCACTCTTGCCCACTGCTGACAGAGCACTGGGCCCAGAGTTGGAACTTATCACGCAGAGGGCTTTCTTGGGGCAGTCGTATATGGCCTGGAAAACTTGGATTCCACATCCCGCTGCACCAACCTTTATGGTCACGAAAGCCAGCAATCAGCTTTCCCTGCACCCCAAATGTTCGCAGTCTGCTGCTACATCTGGCAGGGCCTAGAAGTCCCGACACCCAGGCCAGAGCAGCCTTCTATCCAGACCTGACTACTGGTTAAGAAACTTCCACCTTGGTGTCCAGGAATAGGAGCGTGCCTCCCACCAAGCCCACATGAACGCTATCTAGAAGGTCCCTAAACTGAGCGTTTTCAAGCACTCTTACATATTCCGTGTCTGTCGTGCCTGGAATCCAGGCTTGGAATGCATTTATCCTAATTAATAGCACTAATGATTACATATGTGAGCTTAGGGCCACTTGAGTGTATTATTCAGATTTATGCCAAATGGATGAAAATGGCATAATCATCGTACTCAAATGCAATTATAGCCCTGGCACTCCTCTTACCCAGGAAAAGTGTTCTGAATTAGAATTCTATCAAAGTTTGTCTTTATCAACAGAGACAGCTTAAACCTTTGAGTCATCTGTTTAACTGATTTTTCCAGGCCTGATATTTGAAAGGCTAGTGGTGTTTTTGTTCATCTTCTAGTAACCTCACTGGTCAAGCATAAACATTCAGACATCTCACACAACTTACGGAAGGAAAGAGAAAGAATTAAAGTAAATATTTAAAAGTGAATATGCCTTACCATCTCAGTAGAATACACAAATAACTAATAAAATCTACCCAGAGATCAGGCTTTAAGAAAACATGATGAATCAAAGATTCAACATAATAAAAGAGACAGATTAGGGAACGAATGATCCTATTAAAGTTGAATGCTTTATTTTACAAAATAATGATACCTGAAATACCCCTATTCTTGGGATATTTAAAAAAACGTGACTATGACTTGGAAAGTAAATAGTTTACCCACAGAACTGCAGGAAGTTATCTAAAATCTCTAACACAAAGTGAGACCATATAAGATATTTATTTTATTTATGACTCAGTTGTAATTATGGGTCAAGGATGGCCCTGAAAAGAAATATAAGGGAAACGCAAACTTGGCACTGCCTAGATAAGAATAAGAAGGAAGCGTGCTCATCTTTATCTCTACAAACATGTGCAGTAAATGAACACAACTCAGCATGTGGGGCAGCTGAGATATTTGAGGACACCGGCGAAAGGGCGTTGTGATTCATTTTGCAGAAGATAAGATGTGAGGCCCCAGTGAGCACACGTCAGCAAACGCTGGGCCTGAGGAGGGGTGCCGGGCGCCCGTGGCACAGTGACGGTGAGGTGACCAGCACTGAGAACCCATGGTGCTCTGGGAGCTGCGCTGGGTATTTCAAGTGGAGACTCCTGCTGGTTCTCACTATAGCCGTGGGGCTGCAATAAGACAGTCACTTCCACTATAGCAGAGAAACTGAGGCTCAGGGACGTTGTCCAGTCTCATGCACAGCTCAGAGAGTAGCAAGCTCGGGCCTGTCCACTCTGAAACCAGGACCTGTGCTCGTACACAGCGTTAGGGTTCTGTAAGACTCATGGAAGCCTCTCCCGTCAGTGAGAGTTTAAGAGTTTGAATACACTGCTAAATATTCATGGTAGTTTGTTGACAGTGCAGCATATTTGAGAATGGATTGACTCTTAATTGCTTTGCATAATCTGGCCGGGGATCAGGGTAAATGTGGTGGAATTCTCAACATTCACATTTGGGGATGAGGTAGCAATTTGTGGCTTCACTCTGTGACATCACCAGAGGCAGAGACCTCAATTTACAGCTGTGTCATTGGTACTTTTTACTGTGATTTAGAAATAAAATAGACATGTTACCCTCTGTCACAATTTCCTTTATTTTTTTCCTGATTTGTGAATTTTTTCTCCCTTTACAAAACTTTAGTGTGTGAGATTTGTGAATTTCTAAAGGAAAAGTCTCACAGAGTTTTGAGATAGAATCAAGTGTAGTTCTATGCTAAACAGTCTCGATTGTATAAGTAAACCTCCATAAGTGTGAGATATTTTGGCAACTTTGCTGGGCGTGAATGCCGAAGCTCGCTGGAAGCTCCATGTGCTATGGTTTGGCTAAGTGTTCCCCAGAAACTCACGCGGCAAAGGCTTGGTTCCCTAGCTTAGTGGGACCTTGAAGAAGAGGGACCTGATCCTGTATAAGTCAGCTTCCTGACGGTGGGACAAAATACCCAGCACTTACAATTTAGAGCAGAAGCTTGTTCTGGCTCACAGTCTCAGTCAGGTCAGTCCATGGCTGACTGGCTGCAAGGCTTCAAGGTGGACATGGCATGGTGGAGGGGCCTGGCGGGGGAGAGCTGCTCATTTATGGTGGTAGGAAACAGAGAGGAAAGGGAGGAGCCAGGGACAAGGAAACACCCTTCCAGGCACTGACCTCACAGCGCATTCCACTACTGAGCTCATCCATGGGTGAATCCACTGATGAGCACAACTCTCCCGTGATCCAATCTCCTTCTGAGCACATGAGAGGTGGGGTATCTTAAGTCTCAGCCAGAACACAGGTGCTCAGAGGGGACTGTGGGACTCCTGTCTCCTCCTCCATCTTTTCATCACTTTCCAGCCATGAACTCCAACCAGGATGGCCCAAATCAGTGGGGTGAGAAGGTCATGAACGGATGTCTTTACCTCTGGGGGCCAAAATAAATCTTTTCTTCTTATAAGCTGATTATCTCTGGGATTTTGTCACAGTTCAGGAAGTTGACTGGCACTGGCACCAGGAAGCTGATTGCTACCCCCTCAAACCTTGCCTGGCTGGAAGCACCAGCCTGACCTCTCCCTTTGGGTCCCACCTGACTGCTGTTGGACACAGCCCTGCCTCTCTGTCTTTATTATCAGCTTCATGACTGAATGGCTTAATTCAGTTATCGCAAAATGCCTTCCCTCTGCACCCGTGGCTTTTTGTGATTTGTCTCACGTTCTGACATCTACTTTGGAAATTTAATTTGGTAAAACCCTGTGTGATGCAGTGTGTGTGAAAAGAGCTACAGAAGAGAAAATTATACCACATTGATTCCTCTGGATCTGATCATCCTCTTGGGTCTCAGTGAATGTGACTGCCTTTTTTTCCTCATGTAAATTTGGGAAAAATCCATAGAACTGTTAATGACATTTTATAGGAATGCAGAGGAATGCAGTGTATTTTTTGTTTGCTTTTATTTGATTGACAGCAGTATCAGCTTGAAAGGCTAATTCTGCTGGACCACAGCTAGCTGGTGGTGAGATGGGAGAAAAGGTTTTGGTCTGAAAGCAGTCTCTAGCATCTCACGGATAGACGGCTAGTCAGGCCACACTCGCTGTGACTTATTCATTCCATTTATTTTGATTATTTATCTGATTTTATTCATTTCCCCAAAAGAATACCTTCCATTTGTATTAATATTACATAAAAATAACTGGTAAAAGCAGACAATCTATTTTAAAAAATAGTGTGGTCTGTGCTTCATTTTGTCCAAAGAATTGCTGTATTAGTCACTTTCCTATTGTTGGGAGAAAATGCCCAACACTCACAAATTAAAGAGGGACAGGTTTATTTTGGCTCACTGCTACGTCCACGGCCGGGGCCTCCAAGGCAGAAACGGGTGGTGGAAGGGCCTGGTGGGGAAGGGCGGCTCACCGCGCAGCGGCAGGAAGCAGAGAAAAAGGAGGGGCTGGGGACAAGAACACGCCCCACCGACCCCGCCCCACCTCCTGACCGCGTATTCAGCTGTGAACCCCTGGGGGAGCACAGTGCCCGTCAACCTGTCACCCTCCAGCAGCCCCCTCTGCACATGGGAAGCTCTGGGGGACATCCCAGATTTAAACCACAATCGATGCTTACTTAGAAATACGCCTATAGTCAAGTGTCCCTCGGATACCCCTTCATCCGTGGCTTTCTCCCCAGTGTGGCCTGAATGGGGGTGGGAGACCTTTAGGGAGTGACCTTGGGGGATGAGGCCATCGGATGTGCTGTGAGGGCGTAGTGGGACTTGGTCCTCCTCTTCCTCTCTGCTTCCTGGCTGTGAAGTGAGCACTTTGCCGCACTTTGCCACTTGTGGGTGGCTCCCACACCGGGGCCTGACAGCCCTGCCTCTGCGTCCTTGCGGACGGGGCCTCTAGAACCACCTGGAAGCTGAGGAAAGCCTTCTTCACCAGGAGCTGATTCTCGAGGGGGTTTTGGTGCAGTGAGGGAAAGCTGATCAGCACCTCTTGCCTCCCCAGCAGCTTTCTCCAGGGCCGACGTCTTCCACAGAAGCTGTAGGAATGGACGCACTGGGTGGGGTGTCATGGAGGAGGGTGCTGTGGAGAGGCTCAGGATGCCAGCAGCTCCTGGAAGTCAGCCGGCTGTGCCTGGGAAGATTGTTCACCGTGCGTGCAAAGGCAGAAAGGTCTATAGCAGTGCAGGCAGCAGTGATGTCTGTCTCTGTCCTGATTCCTCAGAGGACACCAGGGCTGCTGAGTTCCAGCCATCCTCCCAAGTCCCAAGCTTCTCTCCTGTAGCCCCTGTGGCCATGGCTCCCACTGCTCCCACACCTGCACTTCCCCTTCCTGCTCTCCTCTCACATGACCTCCGCTCAACCTGAGCCCCTCCCAAGTCTCCCTCCCCCCGGGAGATACCTGTGATGCTCCTCTCCGCTCCACCATGTCTCCCGCCGTGGACTAAAGCCAAGCCTCCACCGAGGTGTTTGGCCTTGACTGGGTTCCTCTGAGCCCTGACGGAGCTCTGGGGCGGAGGCGAGCCCCGCCTTCACCCTTCCCATGATGCCTGCCACTTGCTAGCTGCTCTTGCTCTGGGTGGAGGCTGCCCCTGCAGTGGGCTCTCTCTCTTGCTGGCAAAAGGCTGACGACAGAGACAATGACAGCGGTCTTGCTGGCGTCCAAGCCTTGCCACTGACCTGAGAGTTCGCAGTGGTTCGTGGGTGGGTAGAGCCCTCCCGCTTCGTTTCAACACTGAACAGTGTCTGTGGGGGGCAGGCAGTCAGTCAGGCAGCAAGCTATCAACGAGAGGGTAACACAGGCAGCTGGGGTTCACAATGTCCACCACGACCCCTGCCAGCAGCACTGTCATCCAGATGTCCTCACCGTCCGCCAGTTGGCTCACACGCTGTGCTGGGCGCGGCCTTGGGATGGCACCTGGTACTGAGGACCCTGTTGCTGCCTGCAGGGCCATGTCTTGAGCAGGAGTGTGGGAGCACACACCAAGTGGTGGGGCGGGGGCCGGGGTCAGCAGCCAGGGCCTGGTAGAACCTTGGCCGTGAGCCTGGGGTTTGATGGGCTGAGCTCTGGTCATGACTCTGTTGCTCCCTAGCTACTTGACTTCCCTGACTGAGGGTCGCCTCATCTGCAGAATACAGAATGATAACAGCTGCCTCCTATAATTATGAGGACTAAATGAGATCGTGAACTTGAAGCACTTACAGGAAATCTGGCCCTGGTCAGCATTCAGTAGGAGACCGTCAACCTCACTATGTTCTTATTTTCCAGCAGCCGGCTGCGCCTGCCCTGTCCTTTCGGCCTGGCCTGTGGGGCCTGGTACTGGTCACCCTTTCTGACTCCCACCTGCCCCAGACCTGTGCAGCTGGATTCCTGCCTCTGTCCTTACCACTCTTAACTGCACACTGTGTCCTAAGTTCCTGGCCTGCCCTTTTCAAGGGGCATCATCTTGGTAGTCCCTGCTTCCCGCCTGCCCAGAGAGCTGTGATCAGGAGCAAGTGTGCCCCATCACTCAGAGCAGACACAAGGGAGTGTGTTCTTATTGGGTCCTGCGGGGTTTGGACCCCCTGTTAGCACTCAGCTGCTTCGTCTTACAGCTTCCTGAGGAAGGCACCAATTCTGGTCTGTTCTGCCCTAAAAATTACAGCTTAATGCAAACTTATTATGTGTGCGAGCCGGTGATAAAAGCCCTAATCTCTGCAGAGCATGAGAAGGCGGTGAATGCAGCTAGGAAAATCCCCGCTTGTCCTCAATTTCCTGGCAAGCTCTGTCCCTCTCCAGGACAGGGCTTATTGTGAGCAGGCAGCGGATGCCAGCATGACACTTTTTAGACTGTAAGATGGAATCTGTGTTTTCCTGGCCCATGGCTTCCTTCAGTATTTTGAGGAGGCAGCTGGCGTCTCTGAGGGGAAACGTTATTGATTTGGAAGATCCTCCTCCCCAGCCCTCTGGCTTGCATTTCTGCAAGGTCATTGGTTTCAGAAAGGAGTCAGATTTTGATGGCGAAAACAGAAATGCGGGGAGAGATCTCCCCCGGGGGGAGCCCAGGAAGACCCAGGGTGCCTGCTCTGTGCTGCCTGACGCTGTGGTCGGGTTTGTCCTCTGGGGTCCATTTCATCCATTTTCTTTCCCGGTTTGTGTTTTTTTCCCGTCCTTGTGGAGATATTTTGCCCAACCCAAAGTCAAAGATTTTTTTCTTGTTTTCTTCTTTCCATGTTAGCTTTTTAAATTCCTGAGGAGTAAAAAAGTGAGTCCCACCTTGAGATACCACAAGATGGCTACTACAGAAAAACAAATGCTGGTGAGAACTTAAGACATTGAACTTTCATATGTTGCTGACAGGAATGTGAATTGGGGCAGCTACTGTGAAACAGTTTGCTGGTTCTTCTAATGGCTAAACACAGGGTTATCACATGACCTAGCAATTCCATTCCTAACTTTATACCCAAAGCAATTGAGGGCAGAGACTCAAGCAGGTACTTTACACCAATGTTCACTGCAGCCTTGTTCACAATAGTCAAAAATAGGATTGATCCAAGTGTTCATCCACAGATAACGGGACAAATGAAGTGTAGTTTATAATATGATGGAATAGTATTCAGTCATGAAAAAGAATGAATGTTATACCATGATGAATGTATAAAATGATGAATGTTATACCATGAATGAATGAACCTTGAAAACATATTGAATGAAATAATGCAAACACACACACATGAAATTCTATGATTGCATGCATGTGAGACACCTAAAGTAGTCGATTTCACAGAAACAGGAAGAAGTTAAACGTTCTCAAGGGCTGGGGAAGGAGGGAGGAACAGGGCATTGTTATTTAATGGTGGGAATTTCTCTTCTGAGTGATGGATAAGGTTGGAAAATATATGGTTGTGAAGGTTTCATCGCGAATGCAGGCAATGGTTAGAGATGGTGATTGTGTGTCCCGTATATTGTATGACGACTGCAGCCATCGAGTTTGTTACCCTTGGAATGAGTATACTTTTTAAATTTGGTAAACCTAAGTGGATGAACTGCACAGTGTTTGAATCTCTCAGTAAAGTTATTTGGAATTTAAATATCATGCACTGCAAACATGTACTGACAACATCAAAGGTTTAAATGTAAAACCCCAAATTATAAAACTACTAGAAAAAAACTTGGGGTGACATGCTCTGCGACTTTAGTCAAAATTTCCGTGGGGAGCCCGGGAGCTGCAGCAAGCGTACAGAGCATGCTCCTGTGTCACTTGGCCACGTGTCCCGGGCGGGGGCGGGCAGGAGGAGTGACAAAGGGGCCCAGCCACAGGTGAGCAAGGCCACACGGCTTCTCTGGGGCCGAGGACCTTCTACCACTTCGCGTTCAACCCCTGCGTGCATGGTGCTGGGGGTGGGAGCCAGGGCCTTCGCACCAAGCTGTGCCCCCGCCTTTTAAGGCCCTTGAACTTTTGAGGCAGGGTCTTGCTGGTCACCCAGCTGCCCAGAAGGGGCCGCAACCTGCGGCCTCTGGCCTCGGTCTCTCAGGCTCATGCTCCGCCACGCCGGGCCTCAACCTCTGCTCTTTGGCTCCGAGGCCAGCACTCTGTCACACGGCTGTGAAGCACTGGTCCCCTGCTCGCCAGGCCACTAGAAACCAAAGCTCTCTGCCTCACTCCACTCACAAATCCTCTGTGAGCTTCAGGACCGGTGCATGTTTCACACCACTCACAAATGCTCTGTGAGCTGCAGGACTGGTGTGTGTTTCACACCACTCCATCTCAGACTGCACTGGGGACCTCGCCACCTGGAGGACAAGGAGATCTCTGGAAGAGTTCAGCGGGAGCCTCAGGTTGTGGTGGCACTGGCAGCAGAGTCGCCAGCTGTGCCAGACAGGACGCTGTGGGGGCAGGGGCATCCCAGGCATTGCAGAGGGTGAGGGGCACAGCCAGGGCAGTGCCAGGGAGACGGGGCAGCGTTGGAAAAAAAAAGCAAAGGAGGGGAGCAAACTCGGAGAGTTGACTTCAGGTGCTGGGCCTTGCGCCGAGCTCTTGCCAGCCAGAGTTCAGCTTGAGACAGGTTAGATGGCTCCACACGCCAGGCCGACGCTGAGGTCAGTGACCAAGACTACAGTTGGAAGACGAAGCTCCCAGAACATTGTCTTGGTTACTTTTCTCTCATTGCTGAGACAAAATGCTTGACACCCAAAATTAAGGGGGGAAAGGTTTATGTAGCTCACAGATTGTGGAGGTTTCAGTCTGTAATCAGCTGGCTCCAAGGCAGGGTGGCATGGCACAGGGGCAAGAGTTCATCACAGCAGAAGACAGCAAAGGCAGCAAGAGCAAAAGGGGGAGAGCCAGCCTCTTTTCCTCCCTTATATTGTAAGAGGCTATCCATCCTGGGGTGGGTGTGGCACTCACACCATCTCCCTGGCCTCCTCTTGCGCAGGCTGAAGATCTTCACAAAATGAGGCCCCTGGCCCCCTGCTGAGTCACTTAGTTAAATTTCTGAACTTCTCAAGTTGACATACTGTATCAACCATTATATACATTCACTCATCAAACAAGACATTTCCTGAACACCACAACCTATGCACTGCGCTGGCTGCTGGCAGAGAGCCATGGCCAGCAAGGAGCTTGTATTAAGTTGGAGGAGACTGCAAACAAATACATGGAATCTAAGTATAGTATTATCTATCTATCTATTTATCTATCTGTCTATCTATCTATCTATCTATCTATCATCATCATCTATCTGTTGACCCACCCACCCTGCTCTCTACCTATCAATGCAATTTCAGGACCAGGAGACAGATGGAGAGGAGCACAGCAGAGGAAGGGTCCAGTCTGAGGAGTGCTCCTGTGAGCTCCACCAGGGCAGGCCTGGAGCCAGCCTGTGAGCAGAGGCCTGCATGAGGACGGCTGGCCACCCTGTGCGGTGTCCAGGCGGAAGGAGAAGCGGGAGGCAGCCCGGGGTCGGGGCGTGGGCTCGCGGTGGGAGGGAGGCGGGAGAGGACAGTGGAGAGGACGGTCCTGGGCAGGCTGCGAGGGGCTGGGTCTCGCGGGTGGAATGTGTCCTTGGGGGAGGAGCCCAGGGCTCTTTACAGGGGAGAAGTGTGATCTGATTTGCGATTTTCAGGGGCAACTTTGGCTGCTGGGTGGGGCTTGAGCCTGGGTGGTAGAAGTGTGCCGCGAGCAGGGGCAGAACTGCTGTGTTTTGACGCTAGAACCAGGGCATCCTGCCAGGGAGTTGAGTGTTAAATATGAGAGAAAGAGGAATTAATGATGACTCCAAGATATTTAACCCAGCCAAGGTGATGATTAAAATTGCTGCTTCCTCTGTGGGGAGGGTTAGGAGAGCTGATTTGGGGCCAAAATCGAGAGTTCTGTGGCAGGCCCCATAGGTCCAGGGGGCTGGGTGGGCTTCCTGGGGAGGAGCAAGGAGCACTGAATCTCTGTTTCTTCTTTTGATTATATGGAGGCACCAAATGCTCTCTGCTTCCTGTAAGACACAGCTCTGATGAAACAACCAAGCGACAAAATGAAGCATCAGTGTAGGGGCGGAGGCTTGGAGAGGGCCGCAGCCCAGGTTGGCAGGAGTTTTGCTGTAAGACGGGGCAGAGAAACGGGTGATTACTTGGAAGAGTTGGTGGGCGGATCTCTCTCCACAGACCTTTGCACTGCCTGCCAGGTGTCTGTGTCTGCTCCCCAGAGGGCTGTGGGGGACCCGACCCTAGGGCTACTTCATCGGAGTCTCAGGCGTGTGTGTGGCTCGGGGCCCCTTGGTGGGGAGGAAGTTGTACGTTCTGGGGGAGGCGGAGTCATGCTCAGGAGCCAGGCTGCCACGGAGGGTGTCGCCAGGCAGGAGGGTGAGCTGCGCCTCACAGCCAGCAGCACATCCCGCCTCACCTGCACACCTGAGACTGCGCAGAATGCTGCCCTGCAAGAGGAATCTGAGCTGAGCTGCACCTGGAGTCAGTCCGTACTCAGCTGCTGTAAAATGGCTTGTTCCCATTTTCTCTGCCCGAAGCTCAGCTGGGGGCCGCCGCCTTGCCCATGGAGGCAGAGCGCGGAGACTGAGAGATTGAGACGGGGGGCGGGGGTGCGAAGAACCGCTCCCAGTCCTTCCGATGCCTGGACTGGGCTGGACCGATCACCGGTGAGGGGGTTGATCTCTGGGCGCTCAGCAGCATCTGAGTCTTCCAAGACCTCCACTTCCCCTATATCAGATTGATGGATGGATGGGTCGGGCCCAGAGCTCTGAGGAGGGGAGCCAGAGAGAGGAAAGGAACTGGGCACACCAGGGTCAGGAGAGTGGACACAAGGAGAGCTTCCTTCCTAGCCCAGAGCCGGAGAGCCCGGCTGGCAGTGGAGTGGGTGGGGTCTCAGTGGGCCCCCGTTGCTGGGGCTGTGCAGAGCTTTGGGGCTCTCTGCCTCAGGCTTGGCCTGGCCCGCAGAAAATCTGTTTGTCATGGTGCGGGCCACTGTCAGCCCTGGAGGTCTGTTCTGTGTGGTGAGGAGCAGACTTACTGGAGAAATTATGCAGCGTGACTGAGAAACACAGTGAATGTTCAAATTAAAAATATTATCACAGCGAAAGACACATTGCCGTTCAGCTCTGTCAAAATCCCCACCCCCCAGGCTTTGAACACACTCATCCCACCACTCGCACCTCCTTCTGAAGCAGTTCTGGAGTCTTCTTTCCCGAGAGTCTTTCCGAGGTGTGATCAAAGAGCGCTGCTGCTGAGTGCCATCAGAAGGAAAAGCAGCACGTACACACAGGACGCCGTGCCTCAGCCGCCTTACCCAGCACGTCTGGCTCTGTGCCGCTTCTGCCTCTCCCCCGAGTACAAAGGACCACGAAAGGGAAATGTTTTTAATCTCCTCAAGACATCAAGGCAGCCGGAACAGCACCGCTGAAGACGCTCAGGAGAGAGGATGCCGGAGCTGCTGCACGAAGCAGCGAGGACGGCGGGAGGAGCGTGTTCACAGCGAGGCAGGACTTTGAGGAGGAGGACTGGCAACGTGTCCTTTACTGTCACAATTTCCAAAGACGGAAACAGTCTGTGTTTCTTGACGACACCTGTGAAAGGTCCTTCAGGCCCGTGGCCCGCGCTTCCCGAAGCAGCTGCTGCACACAGCGCGTGGGTCTGAGCCTGGCCGCTTCTCCTCCCCAGCGACTGGCACCCATCAGCGGGTGCCCTGGCCAGCTCCTCCCCCACTGCCTGCGTGCAAGATTCTGCTTCACCCCGGCACCCGGGACCCTCGCTGCGTGTCCAGCTCCTGCCACTGCTTCCCTTGCCCGTAGGACTGGGGGCTCAGGTGGCACCACGTTCTCACACCCAGCGCGGCCCCTCTGCTGTGTGTGTGTGAGCGCCCCCTCGCTGAGGCTGCGTGGTGCCTCCTGCCAGCCTCAGGGTCTGGGTGGGGCTTTGGGGGGCCTGGGCACCCCCCCCCATGAACTGGATGTATTTCCAGGCATGTGAGTGGGCCTTCGGGCACATCCAGCAACTCCTTTGCGGATCTTTGTCACCATCCAGGCCTCTGCCCTGTGCCACACCCACCCTAGCCCCTTGTCTGACTCAATCCTGGTCACTAGGCCTTGAGCTTCGGAGCAGACTTCACCTGCACGCTTCCCTGGATACCGTTCTTCTTCCTTCCTGCACTGGGGTGGACAGTCCCACGCCCCTGGGTGCACACCCTGCTTGGTGTTTGCTCGTGACCCAGCTATCCCTGTCCTGGGCATTTCCCTGAGATAGTTAATGTCATCATCCTACAGCAACACACACCTGTGTTTACAGCTGCGCAGTTCACAGCAGCTGAACTGGGAAAGCCTAGATGCCCATCAACAGACGAAGGGGTAAAGAAAATGTGGTATTTATGCACACTGGACTGCTATTCCA
The DNA here is from genome assembly GCF_000276665.1 of Chinchilla lanigera. NCBI lineage: Eukaryota > Metazoa > Chordata > Mammalia > Rodentia > Chinchillidae > Chinchilla > Chinchilla lanigera. The sequence goes on from NW_004955520.1 coordinate 2,115,667, forward strand.
CCATAAAGAAGGATGCATTCTAGTTATTTATAGGCAAATGGGTAGATCTTGAGACCTCAGTGTTAAATGAAGTAAGCCAGACCTCAAAGATTAAATATCAGATGATTTATCTCACACAAGAAATCCAAAATGCAAATAAATTGAAGGGTAAAATACAGTAGAGGTGGTAGGAAACAGGGACAGAAGTTTTGGAGATGAGACAGGGGATCAGGAGAAGGGAGAGTGATGTATGGGGGGATGAAAAAATGATCAAGATACAAATATGTATATCTAGAGAGAGAGAGAGAGCACCAAAAACATACACACACTTCAGGAAAAGAAAAACTTACATAAATATTTTAATACTAAATTTATTGAGACTTCCTGAGATTAACACAAGTCACCATTGGCCTCTACAATTACAAGAGATGCTCAAAGTGGTGGCACCTTTGGGTGCGGAGTGTGCAAGGTCAGAGGCGTAAGCAGGAACAGGCACAGGTGCTCCTGGAAGGACCCCAGTGGGATGAGGGTCCCAAGGCCACGCCCAGAAACTGAGTGCAGTTTGTAGGCAGAAAGCTAGCATGGGGTTGGGGTCTGGAGAGAAGAAACCGCGGGACCCGATGGAGCAGTCTGGGGAGAGACACAGAGAAAGCCAGAGAGAGTACCTGCCGCATCTGTAGCTTTAAGGGTAGGACAGAGGAAGGCCTGTGGCCTCCCCAAATTAGAAGGCTAGTCTGGAAGTGGGTGCAGAGGCAGTAAAGAGCATTGCAGTGAGGAGCACTGCAGTGAAGAAAGCCTGTGGTCTTGGGGCCAGGCTGAGAGCTAGGAGTGAGATCACTGGTGTGCTCACCTGTGTGTGCACGCACATGTGTGCTTACGAGTGTGCATCTGGTTATGTGTGACTATGGGATTTGCATTCATGCATGTGCTCTCTGTGTGCCAGGATCTGGCAATCCCAGGAGCAGTGGGGATGGTGCAGCGCACCAGGGGTCAAAGGCCAAAGGTCAAGGAGAGGAGATGGGGAGAAGGAGTGGGTGGGCCTGGAGGGAAGCCCGAGTGGGTGACACAGGGACAGCGTAGGGCTGTTGGCTGCCCCAGTAGATGCAGGGGGGCAGAGGGACTAGAAACGGAAGTGGTCTGGGGTGGCCCTTGGTGGGCAGTGACCTCCTGGAGCCCCAGGGAAGGGGACAGTCAGCTGAGCAGGGACCGAGAGGCCGTGATGCCCCATGGAGAGCAGGTGAGGAGTGGAGGCTGCTGCGGCCACTTCGCTGAGGACTATGTCTCGTGGGCTTGAAAAGATTTGTTTTGGAAACTTGCATTTCAGAGATTAGTCTTTCCTGAGAGAATGGTAAAACTTCAAAGTACCATCACACGTTCCTCTGCAGCATTTAAATAGCTTCTGATCACGGCAGCTGTGCATGTCCACTTCTCCAGGAACTTCAGGCCATTGGCAGTGAGCCCGGTAAACGTCCTAATGTAGGAAAGAAAATTGCCCTTTTTCACTGAAGTGTTTTCTGTGAAGATCTCTCTCCTGTTGACTCAGTCTCAGGGATGTGTGTGTGCGTGCACGCGCACATGTATACACATGCAAGCGGACGTGAAATGTGTCTGTGTGTGCTCCTTTATCAACTGACACTTTTCATATTCTGTGTGTCAGGCCATGTAGACACAAGGCACATAAGGTGAACCAGTTGTCCCAGTGAGATGGGAAATGCACATGTGTGGCCCCGTTACTGCACGGGGCGTTGCTGAGGGAGGAGAACTGACAGGGAAAGGAGGGTGCGCGGTGGGCCGCAGAATCGAGACGTTTAGACGCTGTCTGTCCTCCATAAGGTGCTCCGTGGCAGGGTGTGCTGGAGGACATTTTATCCACACCACAGCAGTCTCCCTGCTCCTTGAGTCCTTCCTGCCCTTGGAAGCAGAATTAGTAATGGTGGTGACGTCGCATCCACTCTGCCCTGTACTCCCACGCTCCATGGCTCATGTGGGGTGGCAGGAAAGGCAGCTCCGTGGAAGCCAGGGTCCTGGGGTGTAGACTTGGGTAAGAAGTGTGGGCCACATGGTGGCCTCTGTGGGAAAGGTGGCTGTCTTGAGGGCTTGATTGCGGTAAGAAAAACATTTCCTTAATCCTTTGGTTCTGTGGCCCCCACTCACCTTCGCAGCTGTCCTGTTCTGCGACACACACACAATGGCTGGAGCCACGCCCCATAGCATCACTTCCCGCCAGGACCCTCTCCTCCTAGGTTGGGCCCAAGCCTGCCTGCGCCTTTCCCTGTGCTTAGAGGTTCATCCTAAATGGCCCCAGGCTGCTGGCTTCTTCCTGCTCTGAGGACCAAGCTTCTCCTGGCCAGGCGGGCTTGGGGTCCGGTGGAGTCCCCGCTTCTTTCTCAGGACAGCATATCAACCCCTGAGTCATGTGACGGTAGGTCTTGGTAGCCCCAGAGGAGAACTGCAGAGGGAAAACCACGGAATCTCTGCCCAGGGACCTCCCTCCTTTCCTATATCTGGGATGTAAAATCTAAGCACCCTCTGAGGCCTCTCTCAAATGCTGTGTGTGTGTGTGTGTGTGTGTGTGAGAGAGAGAGAGAGAGAGAGAGAGAGAGAGAGTGTGAGAGAGAGAGAGAAAGAGAGAGAGCGAGACGGAGAGAGAGAGTTTTCTGGTTTCCCAAGGGCACAGCCTCTCTAACCTTTGGTCATTCTGTTATTTTTTCTCTCGTAATTGTTCTCATTAGTTTCCTCTCACTTCCTAAGAATCCGTAACCCTTGAAGTCGGTAACAATGCAGAGGAGACGACCTCCAACAAACATGTTGAATTCAATGGGAATTAATTAGTTTCAAGGCACTCCCAGGACATTGGACCCTTTCACGCAATGTCTTTGCTGCAGTATTTTTTGGTTAATTAAAAAAATTAGATTAACCCCAATAATTACTTTAAGAGTGATTTGTATAGTTTATTGATTTAACTTGAAGCCTATATTCATTTGCCAACATTTTTTAATGTGGAACCAATGACTTTAAATTTGGGTTCACTGATTGAAATTCTAGGTTTTCTTTCTTGCATTAATCATACTCATGATGAATAATTTAGGATTTCCAATTTGAGTTTCAACATGGAAGGAGAACTTATAAACAGTTGGAATGCAATTGGAGTGCAGTCACTGTCTATTAAAATTCCTCCAGTTCATAATAATTGTCTCTATTAACTGAACTGCAATTTTTTAGCCTTATACCGTCCAGTGTAATAACTGCTGACCTCATGTGGTTACTGAGACCTTGAAATGTGGTTAGAACACAGTAGTGACTCAGGGCAGAAGTGTAAAATGTACACTGGATTTCCACAACATCCCAGAAAAAAAAAAACATAAGAAATCTCATTGTATATGATATGTTAAAATAATAATTTAGGTGTGGAGTATAGGGTTACATATAATGGGTTATTAAAGTGAATTTAATCTGTAGCTTTTTATTTTTTAATGTGACTGCTGGAACATGCATGCCCACTATGTGGTTTGCATCTTATTTCTATTGGATGGCAACGCTTTAGTGGGTCACGATATTCATTCTTCGCAAAACACTCAGTGCCACTTTCATAGAGACAACCTGTCTTTCCGTGTTTCCTCAAGTATTTTAAATGTACTTAATATTAAATTGCATAATTATAGTAAGAAGTGCAACTGTCATGATAGAGTTCGGAGGAAACACACTAAACTTTGACACACTTGGGCGTTAAAGGAGTGAAAGTTTGCGGGCAACACAGGGCCTCACTCATGTGCTTGGTGCCACAGGCCTTCGTGGGCAGCTGATCAGGAAGAGGCAGCTGCACTTCCCTTGGGGAAGCTGCCACATGGAGGCTGTGCAAGAGACCTACCCCTGGGCCTCTGGTCCTGGTGTCTGAGAGAGCAGAAGCTGGAGATGATCTCTTTGTTATGCTGTTTAAATGACAATCTCACAACTCCTTTTTCCATACACTTTCCTGACACCCTCAGAACTGTATACTTGAGAAATGCACTTGGGAATATTCTTAGGAAATTGAAAGCAAGTTTTTTCTGCTATGGGAAAGCCAAGAAGGTAATAGTTATCCTGATGGAAGGGGTGACATACGGCCAAGTTTGTATTCTACAGACAAGTGATCCCTTATCAGGCTATTAGGCAACTGATGTTTGCTTAGCTTTGGACTCAGGCTGCCCTCTTGGAGAGGAATTTGAGCCTGGCCAGAGTTGGCCCCAGTGTAGTCACCTTCATCCCAGCGACTCCAGGGTGAGCTGTGGGTGATGACGAAGACCCACTCCCATGTGTGAAGACAGACTCTCACCAGTCCTGCCTGGCAGAAGGTCAACAGTCTGCAGGTTGTGTGCTGCCCGTGTGCATGTGAGAGAGGCACCTGCTTCTGCCTCTGGCTTGGGCAAGAGACATGAGCTGTCTTGTCTGCCCTGTGGGAGGGGATGGGTGATGTGGAGTGCACACCCCTGGTCCATGCACGTGGCTTCTCTGTGCCTGGCAGCACCTCTTAGTGATTGAGCGCCCACACTTGCACCTGTGAGGCTCCCCTGAGCCAGATGCACGACACCTGACAGCACCAGAAGCAGGGCTGGAGGCAGCCTCCCTCTGGTCATCTCTCGCATGACCTCTGGCAGAGGACGTCCTCCCTGAGGGTCCAGTGCTGAGGATTTGGGTGTTTTTAGCCAAGGCAAATGGGGTCATGAGGATCAAACCCTGCCTTGAGCACGCGGGCCCCTGAACGGGCCGAGGGGGAGCATGCACCAAGTGTGACTTCCGGGAAAGGGTTGTTCTCACCAGATCCTCTGTGCAGGGCTGCTGGTTTGCTTGCAGGTGATGACAAAGAAAATAAGCCAGAAAAAAGTACAAGTGCAGCGGGGCAGGAGGTGAGAGACCCAGGCCTCTGCATCTCCCCTGGTCTGGCTGCTCTTTCGAGGCTCCTTCTGGAGGACATGGAGGCCTGGGCGGCACATCAGGGTGACACTTTGAGGTGTCAGAAACAAAGTGGCCTGCAGTGCATCGCCCTCCGCCTGCTCACCACGGGATTCCACAGCAGGCAAGGCGAGCTCCGTCCCTCACCCCAGCTCCATCCCGCCCCCGACTGGACTCCCAGTCCGTGTGCTTGGTGGCCACGTCCGGGTTCACACATCTCCCCTGCGCTGGTCCTAGCCCCCCGATGAGCAGGGGAAAGGCAGGCCACAAGGGCAGCCTGGATGCAGCAGCTCTTGAGCAGCAGGAGCTGTGAACTGACTGGATTCTCAGCTGCCCGAAGGAGTGAGAGAGGAGGGGGAATCAACAAAACTAGGGATGATGACGTTGTGAGAAATACTCTTGCAACCGGCTGTCCGTCCCAGTCCTGGGAAAGGAGGGGAAGCGTCTCAGTGCTGCTGCTCAGGTGCACTGCAGGCTTCTGCCTGTGTAAAGCTCAGGGGCTTTATTCTCCACTGTGGCTGAGTGCAGCGCGAATACTAGTGGTGCAAACGGTCAAATGAGTAATGGAGCGGCGCATGCGTCTGCAGACTGCCTCGCGCGTTCATCCTCAGCCTCGTGGCCTCTCTGTGGCCGGGGGCTTGGGGCCGTGATTTCAGTTCCACGCTGCCCCTTTATTCTTTGAGGAGGTCACCTAAGGCCACACCTGGCCGTTGTGAGGGGATGTGGCTTTCTAATGGATTAAATCCGGAGCGGCTCTTGCGAGAGCTCTCCCTCATACACTGTGTGTTTCCTGTGCTCACAGCAAGCTCTGTCCGGTCCACCGAGTCCACAGCAAATTTGGGGACAGGTGGCCATGACCTCAAAGTCATTGCCCAGCACAGTGTGCGTAATAATAGCGGTGCTGGCAGTACTCATATCGCTAGTGGTGATGGTAATAGTGGTGCTGGCAGTACTTATATCACTAGTGTTACAGCTGTGTTCCAAGACTGGCCGGACACTTTTACATATATGTGTGTGTAGATATATATATATATATTTGGCTATATGTATATATATATAATATAATTGTATTAAGTATATATAAAATTATATTATATATTATATAATATATATTTTATTATATATTATAATATATTATATACAATTATATAACTATAAAATAATTATATAACATTATATTATATATTATATAATATATATTTTTATATAATTATGATACACATACTTCATGTATATATGCTTTTGGAGATGGGGTCTTACTGTGCGGCTCAGGCTGGCCGCCAGCTCCTGGGCTCAAGAAATCTTTCTGGCTCAGCCTCCCAAGTACCTGGGACTGTAGGTGTGAGCCGCTGCACCCACCTAAGTTAACCTTTACCAGTCCAAAGGCAGAGTATGGTTGCCCTTGTTGCTCAGATGATGGAAAGAAGGCGTAAAGAGGTTAGGCCTTTGCCTAGGGCTGAGTTTGGAGGTGCTGGGCCTGGATTTAATCTGGATACTTATACTCTTAGCGTTGCAATGCTTTTACATCACAAGTATTATAAAGTTATTTTAAAAAACCCAGCATTTCAAACAAGGGACAAAATAAACCCAGAAAAGTCCCAAGACCAGTTTGCCACCTAACTTCTTGGTCTCCCAGTGCTGAGTGAAAACTGCTGAGCCTGCAGTCTGGAAGAAGGGTTCAAAGCCAACACGGGACAGGGCCTCAATGCCGGGAGCTGGCGCCTTTAAACCACTGCAGCTCTGAGCTCCAGGACCAGAGTCCAGCTTGTTCATTCCTGGTGAAATGCCAAGACCTGCAGTCCCTTCTGCCGCTGGCAAGTGCCAAGTCTGCAGTAGACGGGGTGTGGCTGCTCACATAATTCCCCCACCTGGTCCTGGAGATAGCCTGGCATATGAGGTACAGCCAGAAACTGAGGGTCAGAGAAGAGGTGGGCAGGTTCGGGAAGTGTCCACTAGGATCTGCATGAGACTCTGGCCATCCAACAGCCAGCTCCACTCACCACGTGCCTTGGCCAAACCAGCCGATGTAACAGGACCTCTGGATGATGTGAACATGGCCACACCTACAGTTCTGCTCGGGGAACGGAACCTGAGTCTGACCCATTTTCTTACTGAAGTCCGGCCAGAAGGACTAGGTCTCAAAAGTGGAGGATGAGAAATTTGGTCAGCTATGCAGGTGTCTTTATTCATTCTCTGTTGCTATAACAAAATGCATGAGTCCAGGTGGCTTACGAGGAGCAGACATTTGTATGCTATCTGCTCACCACTGGGCTGCATGGTCACATGGTGGAGGGCATGGTAGGGAGATGGAGCAAGCTCGATGTCTCTTCCTCTCCCTATAGAGCTCAATGGCCCTGGGAGCCCCACTCTCACGGCCTCATTGAATTCTAACTCCCTCCCAAGGACCCCATCTCCAAGTCCCGTTCACACGTGGACTAGAGGACTGAGTTTCCACGATGTGGGTTTTCCAGAAAGATAGCACAGGTAGACTGAATGTCAAGGGTGTGAGGACTCTTGCTACCCTGACCCATAAGGCTGGTTTCTTATTATACCTGGACTGAGTGTGGAGGACGCTGCCTAAAGTCTGAGCAAGAAGGAGGTGTTAGATGTGCAGTCAGCTTCCCTCAGATTGGGGAAACGGCAGGGTCAGTGGCGTTCAATGCTTAACACATACATTATAGAGAGAAGAAAGGGAAAAGTGAGACCTATAAATTGCAAAAGACTTAGAAGACATAGTAAATCTAAAATAATAAATAGGTGATAGTAAGTGACTGAGATTAAGGACGTACATGTAGTCTGATGGATGGGTAGTAATCCTTAAAAAGAAAAACAGTACCTTGGTTCACAAACTTCTTTCCATGGCTCTGGTCCCAAACCAAACTGGACAAGAACCAAATCAAATTCAGTGGTTAGGTTCATGGCTGACCTTACGGGGACATTTGATTTCGTTCTTGTCCAGTTTGGTTTGTGAGCAGAGTTGTGGAAAGAATTCAGCTCATGAACTGAGGAGCCACTGCGTCCAAATCTTCACCCACCAGTATTTGTAGACATAATGGATTTTAAAACGTGGGGTCTTCGTAATCGTAGTTAAGTGAAGGATTGGGGATGAGACCGTGCTGGACTTAGGTGAACCCTCGGTTAATGAATGGTGTTCTTGTGGGGGAAGGGAGAGGGTGTGAGGGATCCAGAGGCAGCGGGAGAGGCTGTGTGAAGTCAGCAGCATGGACTGGCGAGCAGCTGCAGGACAGAGTGCCAGGGGTGCCAGCTGTTACCCAAGGCGGGGAAGGAGGCCTGGAACAGAGCCCCCTTCAAAGCCTCCGAGGAACCAGCTCTGCGAACACCTTGATTTTGGATTTCTGGGCTCAAAAACCACAGAGAACAAATTTATGTTGTCTTAGACCTTCATTTAGAGGCAATTTGTTCTGGTACCTCTGAGAAACAAATACACGCGGGCATAGCAGGAAGTATCACACGGAAGTGCTTCCCATGAAGGTCAGAAGTATCTCCTGTGCCAGCAGGGAACAGGGCTGGGATGAGGCGCATGGGAAGCTTCCGTGGAGGCCGAGCATTCCTGTCCTGGATCCAGGCCGTGGAGCTGGGGATGCTTACATTGCAGTTGTTCTCCTGTGGTTTTCTTAGTTTCACATTTGTTTTCCGTTTCTGGGTCCTGCTTCCAATACACATTTTAAAAATTCACATGTAATCTGTGGCTCCATCCCCTTATAAACTCCTGTTATTCTTTCTAGAAGGAATTTACATCTATTGGGTAATTTATCCTTGACAAGGTATGTCTTCTAGTTTTTTCTTAATTCTTCCAAATTAATATTCTGTCATTTAAAAACTCTCACGTGTGTCTCTCAGATTTCTGTGGCTGTGACCAATACCTGATAGAAACAACTGTAAAGAAAGACAGGTTTGGGGCCGGGGATGTAGCTCAGTGGCATAAGCACCTGCCTGGCAAGCGCAAGGTCCTGAGTTTGATTCCTGGTACTGGAAAAAAAAAAAGACAGGTTTATTTTGAGTCATAGTTTCAGAGTTTCAGTCCATGGTCACTGGCCCCTCTGCCCTGGGCCAAGGATGGCACAGTATACCATGGCAGGGGTGTGTGGAGGGAAACTTCTCACCTAATGCTGCCTTGAAAGTGAAGAGGTAGGGAGGAAGGGGTGGGGTACTAGTATCCCTACCAAGGCTGCACCACGATGACCTCACTTCCTCCCACTAGGCCCCACCTCTTAAAGGCCCACCACCTCGCAAAGCACCAAGCTGGTGACCAAGCCTCTGCTACATGGGCCTTTGAGACACATTTCAGATCTGAACCCTAACACCGTGTATCAAAGAAATCATCCACTGTGCTTACTTCTTAAAAAATCCTCCTCTATCTTTTTTGAAGAAGTGCCTTTCACTATTAGTCTGGATGTAATGGATCCATCCCACAGGCATGCCATTGGCCTTTGCTGGTCTGGACACACCATTTAAAAAAGAATATTGAAGCAATTTTTCCAGTGCCTTGTTTTATTCACTATCCATCATAAATGATGCATACTTGGTATCACAGGTGACCTTTTAAAATATGTTATCAAAATGGAGGCTAAAAATAGCACTCAGCATTTGTCCTTGGGGTTTTAGTGCTGTCTATTATCTGCTCCTCACTTTTCACCTACTGAGGATGGAGAATGCTTTTGGACCCGCTTGCTCTCTCCTTTTGGGTGAAAAAGAAAGCACAGCTTTCCTGGTCACCTCTGTACGTCTTACTACATACACCATTTACTATTTGTCCACTCCATGGCATTTGAATCACAATAAAAATCATACTCCATTTCCCTGGAACTGTACTGAACTTTAGCAAGTAGCTGCCTAGCTCATGACTGATTTGCCCGTCTTTGGAAAGGAAAAGTTCATTGCGTCACGGGCATGCAGATGTTGAGTCACTAATACACTGCATAACCTCCTCCCCAGATGGACATTTTGAAGGCTGATCAACAGAAATGGCAAAGAAAAAGCAAAACCCTAAATAATTCCAGGCCAGCTACGTTACACACCGGCTAACATGCCCCTCCTCTCCTGTCAGTATCAAGGAAATACATGATCAGATCCTGGAATTTAGCTCCAGTTTTCCTTCACTTGGCCGTGTGAATTGTATAATTTCTTCTGGGCTCTTGGTCTCAGCTTTCTCAAGTAGTCTCTGCGCAAAGATTCTTTTGTTCAAATTAACCCCCTTGAAAGTTCTACCTCTAGAACAGGTATGAGCGGAAACGCTCTGTGTGCGCGTGTGTGCACGTGCTTGTTGAAAGTGGTGGGGAGGGAAGCAAGGCCTGATCAACTGCTTTTTGTCCCCGACCATGGGGACAGTACAGAGCCATCCCTTGGGCTAACTGATGTCATGATGCCCATCTATTTGAGGCTGTCCACTTGTAAGTTCATTTTGTGGGTTTAGTCATAGATAAGACCAGTAAAATGCTAATGAGGAAAATGCTGCTCTAAATCTGTTTTTGTTTTAAACATGCTATTTTAAAATCTTAAACTGTTGGAATTAGAGGAGCTGAGAACTTAAATATGTTAAAAGTCTCAGCCACATATGCACAGGGTGCCAACTTACAGTTTCCCAGAAGGGGATGGCATGGTCAGGCGCCTGGTTCTGGCTTTGGGGAATGGACTCCAGGGTAAGAAAGAAACCATTGTCTGCCCGGTTGGTGTGGGCAGATGTAAACGCAGGTAATTCTCCAGATCCACTCCCCGTCTGAGCAGTGGTCACAGCGGTCCTAGATTCTTATACCAAAGCTGAAAAACTTCTATCTCGAGTTTACAGAAACCCAGCTCAATTGAACACACAGCTGCGTGGAAACTGGACCATCACAGGCTGAGAGCTTGCTTCTCGTGCACCCAAGGTCAGGCAGGCTGAGGGTCTGGAAGCTGCACCCTACGGCAGCACTGCACATCTAAGAGCACACTTACTAACATGTAATGAGAAGTACAGCTTTGAGCCCAACCGGAGGCCGGGCCGACTTCCAGCATCGTCTTTCTTCCCCCGGAAAGTAAGTTTTAATGAGGACAAATTTCCTTCGCCGAGTTGCTGTTTGAGCCTCATAAGGACGAGTGTCACTACATTAAGATGGCCTAGCAAGTGCGCCTCCCAGCCACTGACCCTCAGTCTTCAGCATACGGCTCAAGGTTGGAGACTGTCAGTTCCATGGACGAGCACCTGGGGGCCGTTAGATGGGACGATAAGGGTCACAGCGTGGGTTGGCCCGGGGAGAGTCGGTGTGTGCTAGTCTCCTCTGTCTTTGCCACACTCTCTGGCACAACACGAAGGTCTGCCACCCTCTGACCCAGTTGCCAGTTTCCGCGCAGCTGTGTGTTCAATTGAGCTGGGTTTCTGTGGACTCGAGATAGAAGTTTTTCAGCTTTGGTGTAAGAATCTAGGACCGCTGTGACCACTGCTCAGACGGGGAGTGGATCTGGAGAATTACCTGCGTTTACATCTGAGCTGCTCCCCTGGTCAGAGCAAGGGAATGTGCAGGAGGTGCGCTTATGACAGAAAGTTATTCATCCAAACTTTGAGTTTCTGAGCATGTGGAATGAATAGAAGTTGCTAGAACAAAGAAGATAAAACACTCCCATTACTGAGTTACGAGGAGTTTGCTAAGGTCATATGGGTGATGTTTCTTTCTCAATCAACAAATAAAATTAAATTTGTATATATTGGTTATGTGCAACATGATATTTTGACATATGTGTGTATTGTGGATGGCTATACCAAGTTAATTAGCATATGCATCACTTTTCACGTTATCTTTTTTGTGGTGAGAACATTTACAATTTACTCTTTTCACATGGTTTACTGTCACTGTCTTGAGCTTCTTCCTCCTGTGGAACTGAAATTTTGTGTCCTTTGGCCAACATGGCTCTGGTCTCCCCACCTCCTGGGATCTGTCTCTTGAGCTATTCCAATGCAACACATTCCCTCACAGAACCCAGGGCTGAATCTGAAAAAAAAACTGCTGTTTCGCATTGACATCGCCATGCCTTCCCCAGAACTCTGCATAGCTTTTCAGAAAATTAGGGAAAAGTGTAGCTGGTGGCAGACAGCGTCACGGTGACTTGCTCTCGATTGCTCGGGACATGTTTGGTAGGGTCCGGGGTCCTGCTGTCACCACATCCCACGAAAACAGGGATTTCAGAGGTGAATGTTTTGGGGTTGATATTCTACGTCTTGCCACTTCGCAGCTACACCACCTTCAATGACTTACTGAACTGCTCTGGGTATCACTGAACTTCTGCATAGAACAAAAGTGATACATACTTGTTTCTCAGTTCCCGCGTGGCACAGTGCAGTGTGGTCCGCCTCTAGTTCATTGCTTTGCTTGCACAGGGGACATTTCATATTACTCAGCAAAGGACGAGGGCAATGTGCGCTTCTTTCCCAGGATACTGAAAGACTGTTTTTCTTTTCAAGTACCTTTTTCTTTATATCAGAGGGATAATTTTCTTTGTAGAAACCATGATAACACTGGTGATGGTTTTGTGGTGCTGGGATGGGTCCAGGGTCTCACGCACTGCTAGTAAATCTCCAGCCTGAGACTGATTATTCATCCCTTCAGGGTAGGGACCGGCTGTATTCTTCGGACAGGTTTTGAGTGTCTGTAAGCGGAGTCACTGTGGAAAGGGGTAGGAGTGCAAGTCACGGATAGCGGCTGGCTGGGACTTCCGCTGTATCGAGTCTTGCAGGATCACTGCTGAGCAGCAAGTACTGAGGAAGTGTGGTCTAATCCAGGGCTGCTGCGCCGACCCCTGGGAGAGGACGAGACAGCTGGGCCTGGACTGTGTGACTCAGGACCCATTCTAAGGCTGGCGTGCTCTGTCACCAGACACCTCGCTGGGCCTGTTCGCCATCCTCCAGTGGGAATACCAGCACTGTTGCACACTCCACTGAAAGAGTGCTCAAGAGAGAGCAGCCAACAATCACCTTTTAGAGCTTCTGTACTTGCAATTTTGCCCACTTCCTCAAATGTCCCCATAGCCGTCACCTGTCTTCCCGGCCACTCACGCATGTGCACGGGGCAGTAAGCACCTGAGCACGGATGTGCAGGTCCCAGCTGGGGTCCAGCACCCAGGAGCCCTGTCTTCCTGTCCCAGCTCTCCTAACTGTAATGAAGGTCCTTTCTGTGGCCCTTTATGGCCACGTCTTCGGCATCTTTGTGCTCTTTGTTGGTGATTTAGTTGGCAGTTCAGCTCCCAGCCCATCGCCAGAGCTCGGCTCAGTGCTGTCCTTTAGGGGAGGAAGCCTGTGGCATGCCTGGCAGAGGAAATAAGTGTGTTAGCAGATGCAAGTGCTGCTGGGCACGAGTGCAGTACTAAGGCATCAGCAATGTGTCCCAGAAGAGCTGTGGGAATGGAAGCACACATCAAGTAAGGCCATGTATTAGTCATTTGATGGAAACACTGTCACCAGACGCCCCAGGAACCTGCCTGGATTCTCCTAGGACCAGTGCTTTAGCATTCACCCAGTTTTCATGCTGACTTTCTGACAGAAGTACTGCAGATAAGATGTCAGTTACATATAAATCTCTATGTGGCAGTGTGCTAAGAGCTTTGCATGTGTTTTTTATTTTAACGTACAAGCAGCCCAGGAAGGTAGGTGCTATAAACACTCCTGGTTTACAGGTGAGCAGATTGGTGGACACAGAGGCTAATCAACTGGCTACGGTCTCCCAGCAGTGAGGGAAGAGCTGAGGTTGGTGCCCATTGTGAGCCAAGGTGGCAAGAGGATGTTTTAGACCAAAGGGTGTTTGCAATAAGAGGGTGGGATAAAAGATTCAAGCTGGAAGAAGGGAGCAGGCCCCGGGCCAGTTACCAGCATCAGGGACATGCCCAGTGGACGGGAGCTGAGAGCATGTCTTATAAACTTTGGGGAAGGAAAGCATGGTAGCTTACACTGGCTATGGATAAGAGGGACGGACAGGGTGAAGAAGGCAGTGGTGGGACAGGTGGGTAGTGTCTACAGGAACTGTGGCTTCTGGATTGTGTGGGGTCAGTAGTCCGGAAACTGTATGTTCTAAACAGGGTGTGGTGTCTGGTGGTGGACTAAGCCAAGCATCAGCATGAACTGTTTCATTGCCAGTTTTACATGCAGTTGTTAACAGATTAACTTTTCTTGTCTCCCAGACCCTTGATGTTTGCAATTAAATTTAGTACAGCTCGGAATTTTCAGATGCCCAGAAAAGTTTCTTCAGATGTATAACATGGCTTACCATTATTGTTCCTGACTTAGCGATGTTCAGTCCCTGTCACAGTAATTGGTACTGAAATAAAAACCTTGAACCATGGATAGTTGCCTTGGAGGTCAGCCCAATCTTGTCAGCAAGATGGCGCCAAGCTGCCAGCCCATAAGTGGGGTCATTTGGACCCCTCTGGTCACCTCGGTCCCTGGCGATGAAGTGACAGGGCCATGGCCTGAGAGCCAGCCTGAGATTTAGTTGGACGTGGCTGCCTTATAAGGAAAAGGAAAAAAAAAACAACAAAAACCCAGGAAAAGAACTCCTAATCCTGTGTCCCAGGGTTCCTCACTCCGAGAATACGTCCCTCCCTCTGCGCCTACCAAGAAGCTTTCAAATCAAAGCCACGTGTTGTCAGCAATTTATGAATGTGAATAACGTGATTTACATTTCCTTGATTTAATATAATGATTAAGCTTCTTTGTACTTTGCTCCAACTCACTGAAATGAAACAATACATTTTCTTTCAAATCCTTTGTCCTTTATTAGTAATTTTCCCCTTCCAAATTTGCTTGGCTTTGGCAAATGAAAGGAAGATAAATTTTGCTTTGATTTGGTCGCACTGAGAGCTCTAAGGGGAATCAAAACATTAGTTAAACAGCCCGAGGGAGCTGAGTGGGGAATAGGAATTAAGTTAGCCAGAGCAAATTACCTTGTGGCTGTAAATCAACAGGGGTTTAGACAGATGCAAGGAAGTTATTTCTGCTTTCAAATAATCATTTTTGGTTTTCAACAATAGCACCATGCTGTGCTCCCATGGGCCTTTGGTTCTCCACGCCAGCCCTTAATTAAGTGTCTGGGATCGCCATGCTGTGGTGATCGAATGGCCACGGCTCCCTCACCCTCCTCAACTTTGGGTGACCCAGAATTCGCCCCTGAGCGAATTTCTCATTTAAGAAAATATAAAAGCAAAAAAGATGGAAAGAGAGGCTTAGAAAAGTCTAACTAAAGGTGCAGAAGGCAGTAGATTCTTTGAACTAGAGATGGGAAGACAGCCTCCACCATCTGGAAATGAAGGAGCTGGAATGTCCCTGCTGGGAGGCTTCCTGAACTGCAGCTACTTGGCTTGGAGAGGAAGAAAAGTGGAAGGGGAGGAGGAGGAGGGATGCTTGGGGATAAGCCTGGGCAGAGGGAGGAGGCATGCCGACTTCCGGAGGGAAGGATGTGTCTTCCTCTTCCTTCCTGCCCATCCTGGTCTGAGCCACCAGTGGGAAGCTGACACTGGCCACTGGAGCTCGGAGCATAGTTCTGGATCTGTGAGTTCAAGTGAGGCGCTCAGCTCTCTGGTCTCCAGCTCCTTGTGTGCAGAACGGGGTGAGGGTTCTCTGCTGTGCATTTCTCAGAGGACTGTAGGGGGATCAATTAAGAACACAGGAAAAGAATGCTGCGTGATGCTGAAGATGTTGGCAGAAGTGAGAACTTGAGATACCTGATCTTGGTCACAAGAATGGAGTTTCTGGACCTGGCTTCAGGTCAGATTCACTCAAGGTGAGCTTTAAAAAAAATATAACTCATTTCCTTTAGGCCACAGCCTCAGACTGTCAGGGATAAGGCCTGAGGTTGTCCAGACATCAACACACAGCAGTGATAGCAACAGAAACGGGTTTGGAAATGAAAGAATAAAAATGTAAACTCATGAGGTGGTGATGATGATGGAAATAATCACTGAAGTGGCCTTGCAGCGCCAAGTGGGGTGATCTTGCTAGTACAGGGGTGACTGATTGACATCTAGCCTCCCACAGGCTCTGCATAATAGGAGCACGGGGCACAGGTTTTGTTAGAGGACAGATCCCGACTATTGAGAGCAGTCCTTTTCTGCAAAGGAAAGGGAAGAAAATAAACACATTTTAGGGGCCTTTTCTGTCCCATGCATGAGGGGCCTCCTGAACTCCCAGGCCATAGCACCTAGGCCTGGCTGCTCCCCGAGAGCCAATGACAGCTGGGCTAGACCAGCGCACTGTCTTTCTGAGCAGAGCTGGGGTTCCGTGCAGCCTGTGGTTTTTCCTCCGTGTTGAGCTGGCTCCTGGCTCCCAGCACGGCGCATGAACAGCCCTCCTCCATGGAAGTCACGGTGCTTAATTAACTCACTCTGTGAGAGGCTCAGAAGAGACAAGACATTATGATGGAAGATTTTGCAACCCCAAAAAGAAGCAGAAATGTGTGGCCTGCGCTTTAGTCTAAGATCAGTGCAGGATGAGCCTGGATCACCGTGTGCAGCTCACCCTCACCGCTGGGACGGGGCTTGCAAATCGGCTTCCACTGGAGTCTAAGATCAGAGTGGCTTAGACAGTTCTGGTCCCCACCGCAGCTCACTCACTCTTTACAGATCACAGCTGCCAGTTTTAAAGGAGCCACAAACAACTGCGTACTTGCTGCTCAGTTGGGCTGTGAAGAGTTCACACGGGGCCTCTCTGCAAAACCACTGCTGTTAGGACCACATGGGTCACAGTGGGACGCTTCGAACCAGGGGTCTCCAAGAACATTAGAGACACGTTGCAGATGACATCGCTTGCTTCCAGTTGCTTTACAAGCCAAGGGATTTTAACCTCAGTATTATTATTTTTTTTTACCTTTTAATAAAGTAACTCCTGGTTGAAAAACATCCATGGGTAAAAAATAAACCTGAATCAAACTGTGCACCCTTCCCTTGGGTTGTGACAGAGAATGTGAAGAAATGGACCACCCTAGGGTCCGGTCAGGAGAGCAGGGCCCCCGTGAGGATGCAGGGGTCAGAGACCATTGAATGCGAGAGAGGAGGGCCGCATGAGGAGCTTGCCTTGTGAGTCTGTGATCTCCCAGGCTCCCGTAATCACCATGGTCAAGTAAGTTCAAGCTGTTCTGCGATCGTTGATAATGACTAGAGTGGGTGTGCTCACTCGGTGATGCTCAAGGTGCAGTGCAGTTTCTCCTGCTTGTTGCCCTCTGTCTTGGTTACTTTTCTCTCCTTGCTGAGACAAAACACCCAATGCCCAAAATTAAGGAAGGCTTACAGTTTGTGGAGGTTTCAGTCCATACTTGGCTGGCTCCGAGGCAGAAGATAGCAAAGCAACAAGAGCAAAGGGGGGAATGGCAGTGTATGCAAGCCTCTTTCCCTCCCTTGTATTGTAAGCAGGCTGCCCCCACCCAGGGGGCGGCACTCACATCGTTAACCTTCTAAACTTCTCACATTGACACAGTGAACAACACCCTAGAGCAGAAGGGCGTGTCCTTTACACCCCAGGGTGTAGAACTGCTGAGTCACTTAGCCAAACCTGTAGACTCCCCAAGTTGACACAATGTATCAACCATAACACCCTCTCTAGCAGAGAAACACCTCCCTGCTCCACTCCTGTGCTCCCCTCTGCATGAGCCCCGACCTTGTTGTGGGGAGCGGGCTGCAGCCTCCTGACAGCCCCTCCAGCCTGCCCACCTTGCCTGGCACCTCCTGCTCCTCACGGCTAGCTGAGCCTGGATCCAAGCCACCCCTCCTCCTGCAGCCCCCACCAGCCTTGCCCTCCCCTGCACAGGCAGGACCTTGTGCTTCAGCTCTGCTTGCGAGGAGCTGGGAGAACAGACCCTCGCCTGGCCCTGGGCTTCTATTCTGGGTACTCTCATTTCAGGAAAAACCCTCAGAGTTTTCAAATTGCCTTTCACTCCTGCATTCCTCTAGTGCTACATAATCCATTCTCTCTTTTTCCATCAGGTTTTATAAACTATTATTATTTTTAATTTATATTTTTATTAGTCCATGCTTGCAGTGCATAGTGATCACATTTTATGGAGCAAGTTACCAGACTACCCTTGCAGACAGCCAGCCGACACTGCCCTTGCCTTCCCCTAAGCCTGGGCAGCTTTGCTCTTCCCGTTGCTTCTCTTGCCATGCTTGCTGTGCCATGTCTACACTGGCTTATGCTGGGGCCACACAGGCACACGGTGTCCTTCACCTCAGGAGCAGGAGAGGACTTCACTTGACCTTGCTGTCCCCAGCTGGTCCTCCCAAGGGACTGTGGTGCGGAGCTCCCCACCTGGAGCATCCTGCAGGCTGGGGTTTTACCAGTCAGAGTTTGAGAGTCCTGGTGTCCTCAGCCTTCAAGGTGGCCAGAGGGCACCACAGGTGTGGCCATTACCCATTTCCTGTGTGCTGTATGAAAACAGTGACCTTCCATGTGTGCCACGGGCAGCAGGCATCTGGGGAGCCTACTAGCACCATTGCTTTGCTCACAGTTGCAGCTTCCTGTACAAAACACTTGAGGTAATAAAAAGAGGAAAGGTTCATTTTGGCTGACAGTCTATGACTGATGGACCCCGTGGCTTTGGGCACCCACGTCATGGAGACAGTGCGTGGCAGAGGAGGCCCATTACCTCATGGCCCAGAAGCGAGGGAGGAGGAAGAGGAAGAGAGGGGGCCCCATATCCTTGTGGAGGCCACGCCCCATGACCTCACTTCCTCCCACCAGGCCCCTTCCTGAAAGTTTCCCCCACCTCCTGATGGTGGCCTGGGCTGGGGTCCGAGCCCTCAGCTCGGGGGCCAAACCACAGTGCTCAGACGGTAGAACTCTTCTGGCTTCCTAGTGGCAGGATCCAGCTTCCTTCACCATCTCCCGCACTGCAGTTCTTCATCCTGTCTCCATCACTGGCCACGTGACTCCATGTTGGCAGTTCCTTCCTCGTCCTCTCTGACTTGCCCAGCACCACGTGCTTCCCGCATCCTCCTCCTCCCCTCCTCCACCCCTCCTCTGACTGTTTGTTTGAGGTCCCTCACCTTAGCCTTTGCACTCTCCCCATTTCAGAGGTGAAGCCCTCCTGCCTGGCTTCCATTCCCGTCTCAGCGGGGAAGCCTGTCCAGGACCTGCTACCAGTCCTGCCCTCTCCGAAGCCCCCGGGCTCCGCAGCGTCCACTAGGCTGCTGATCTCGTGTTGCCTGTGGTCCCCATGTATTCCGTGTGTTCCCGGCCCAGCTCAGGGCCTGCCCAGCTCCTGTCTTTGTCGTCTACCTCGTGACTTCCTTGGCATTTGGGCTCCTCCCCTCCACATCCTTTACAGGACACAGCTGACCACATCTCCCTCTGACTGGCCCCACGCTGTCCGCAAAACGGCTCGGATCCTTCAGCGTGGCGCTGGCGCCACACAGGGAGCTCCTGGCCTCAGGGCCAGCCTCCTTTTCTGCCATCCCAAGGGAGCTTTGGGGGGCCACCGGGACACAGCTATAACACACTGCCATTGTTTTATTCTTCATTAGTTGTCCTATTAATTTTTTTAAATTTATTTTTATTTCTTAAATTTATTTTTATTTTTTAATTTATATAATTTTTTGGGGGGTCCCAGGAATCAAACTCAGGACCTTGTGCTTGCCAGGCAGGCGCTGTGCCATTGAGCTGTGTCCCCAGCCCTAGTTGTCCTTTTAGAGCAGTTGAAATCAGATCGTTAACTTAGCTTCTTCAGCCTAATTTGCTGTGTGAATGTGCATTGCTTGGAAGAAAGGGCTCGCTAGCCGGCGTTCTGGAGGGCTGACGATGCACGTCTCCGTGAGTGCATCTTCAGAAACCTGACCTCGAACCCAGACAGCGCCATAGCCGGGAACTCTGCCCTGCCTGGCTGTAAGCATGCGTGTCCTCCTGTCTGCAGTGTGGACCCGCCCCAGCCTGTTTATATTCTTCTGTCTGCACACACACAGGATCCAAAGGTCATGGAAGGATCGGGGTTTTTTCATACTATTTAAATGAGCTAATGCCATGCCATTCACTTTGAAATCTTTGGGCTTCTAGAACTTGCAGGGCTCTGGGACAGCACACCTCAGCAGACAGCAAGTCCCTGCCAGAGGTCCCAAGTCCTCAGGGACCCCGAGACCTGTCCTTGGGTCCCCCCAGCCTCCTCTCCCCAGCTGGTCACAATCCCGTTTCCTCTGGCTGCCACACTGGTTCCATGTGCCAAGGGACGTCTATTCTATTTAGGTTTCTTGACAAGACTTTCTGGAAGTATTTTCAGCATGCAGATTGCCTATTCCCCTTGTCACACTGGGTGGCAATTAAAAGGGCTCTTAGGAAACTTGGAAGGAGGTCAGTTCTCGCACTGGGTCCTCAATACTCCATGTCGCCCTGACTGCACTTAACAAAACTGGGCCTTGGTGCTTGCCTGTCCCCGGCAAACTGGAGCTTAACCCCTGCCCACCCGGCCCGTCCTTTCCGGGGCCAGGTCTCTACACACAGGGCAAAGGCTCAGGGGGTTCCAGGCGCTGGGGGGAGGGGAAAGGCATAGCAGCCGCCCTCCCTGGCTCCTCACCCCACACAGGATGGGGGTGATGTAATATCGTGTTTAATACGCTCACGGCCCTGAAATAATGTGTCTCGTTTTAACCATAAAAGTCCTTACCACAAAGAAATGTGACTGACTTCTACAACCTCAAAATGTGTTTCCCCTCTAGCTGGATGGCTCCAGAGGGTGAGGGGCTGAGAATTCCGGCAGCACTGTGCTCGCTGGTGTGTTTTGGGTCTGTGGGCTGACACACAGTGGACACACGCTTGACTCTCCCGAGATACCCTGTCATCTTTGTTAGGTGGGGGCGACTGCGTGTGCAGGAGTGTGAGAGGCCACAGCCAGGTCTCACTCTTCCCTTCCTTTTTATTTTCACACAGCTCGGATTCACTCGGAGTCACCCATGTGGAGAGAAGCTGGGGACAGAGCCGGGTGGGACGACCTTGGCCTGGGCCCTGCACCTTGCTTTGGGTAATAATGCAATGTAGTCTGGCAAGTACCCCACAGGAGGGAGTGGGGAACGGCCTCTCCCTGGAGCCACCGACAGCAGGAGCAGGTGCTGAACCCCTGGTGCCCCTCGGCTTCCCTGTGGGTGGCGGGGAGGGCCGGGGACCGAGCACCTGCTGTTCTGCGAGGAAGCCGTGCCTGCTTTTCTGTACCCTGTGCTCAGCCCAGTCTGGCTACCCACGGCGGGGCTGGCCAAGCCTCTCGCCTCTCCTCCGCCCTGCAGTCCCTCTCCCTCACGGGGTGGCAGTGGGCAGCACAGCCTGGGGTGTGGCTTTGGGCCTGGAACAGAGGAATAGGAGAGGATAGGTTGCCACCGAGGGTGCCAGCTTTGGCCAGGGCTGCAACCTACCTGGGCACATTCCTTCTGGTGGCATCCAGGGGCGCGGGCTGTGCTCCCAGTGCAGTGCTCCTTGGCCTCCTTCTGCGGGACCAGCTCCCGCAGGAGGTGGGAGAGATGCCCTTGTTCCATCCAGCGCCCCACACATGCCGTCGTTTCTGGCAGCAGGTCCTCCTCCACTGCACAGAAGAGGCAAGCCGTACTCAGCAGGGCTCAGCCGTTTGCCCCAAGTCTAACATTCTTTGGTTATAAACCGGGGTGGGGTTGGGGCTGGCTGGCACTCACCCCCAGAGCCAAGGACTCATCTCTGACCCCACACAGTGATGTCAGAGGAGCCACCATGGGAGAATTTACACCGTGGAAATTGACAAGAGCACTGCAAACCAGGGCGTTTCTGTCCCCACCGCAGAGCTGTTGCTTAACATTCACCAGAACACCAGATCAGCCCTTCCCTGTGCCGTGCGGTCCTGGGAGCCGGACATCTGCACGCATGGCTGGGCTGAGTGTATCGGGGATGTGCTCCAGGGTGGGCTGGGAAGCTGGCACACGCTGAGACCAAGTCCCCGAAGGAGAAGCCCCTGGGGTGGATGTGCTTTGGCCCCGCTTGCTGGCTGAGCACACGAGATCTTCCCCGGAGGAGATTGGGAGTGGGGACCCTGCAGATGCCGCAGCTGGCTCCACAGGGAGAGTGCAAAAGGTGCGGGACAGCGGGAGTCCACGCCCTGAGGTCGGCCTTGGGAAGTCCATGATACTAAGGTGTGGACCCAGGGCAGTGACCCAACATCTCCTGTGGCGGACGGCTGCATTCTTATAACACCCGGCAATTAGCAGTATGCCTCTGCTTGTCTGTTCTCCCCACTAGGAAGCCCGCTACAAAGGAGTGCAATACTGAGTCCAACTCTACCCCAGAAGCACCTGCTGCTGACACTGAAGAGAAGTAGAGTGGTGAAGAGAAGGGGTCTGAGTCTGGTTCACATCCGGCCGTGCTTTGAGCTTGAGGTTCTTACGTATCAAGTGTTCAGGGTCCCCTCGGTGGGATGGGAACGAACAGCATTCTCTCTCTCACAGACTTCACACAGGTGCTCAGCACAGTTCTTGGTCTACAGCTCAGCAGGGGAAGTAGCTACTCACAGCAGCGATGGACAGGGAGTGGGGCTTTTGGTGCTGTTATTACGGGTATTTAGAAGCCCCACTGAGGCAAGAGCTACACGATTAAACAGTCACACCTCAGGGGTCAGGCGGCAAAGAGTCTGGCGAGGCCACCAGGACTTGGGAACGGCGGCTGCCCGCGGGTGTGAAGGGAGAGCCCCAGCCCCGGACTTGTTCCAGAGACAGTCCCTCGGCAACAGTGTCATCAAACAAAGGGAGGACAGTGCGTGGAGCCCACGAGGGGTGGAGGAGGACCGGGACGAGGAAAGTGCGTGGAGCCCACGAGGGGTGGAGGAGGACAGGGATGATCAGCGCCGGCTGGCCTGCCCTGTTCCTGTTGATTTTCATGTGGGTGACAGTGGGGCAAGGACCCCTGCTCGTGCCTGGTGTTTCCAGGAGCCGTGGCACCATGGGGAGGGGAAACCCTTTGGTTCGGACAGAGCTAATGGAAGTGGGTTGTGTTCAGGGCGCCCGGTCATGCAGGGCAGTTTCCTCTCTGTTGGCCTCAGTGTGGAAACGGGTGCCTGCTTATCACATAATAAAAACACCCTTGAGGACAAATGCTGCACCACTGACTTTCCAGCCTCTTTGAAGAATTCCCCAAGTGTTGAGGGACTTTGGAATTAGACTGAGAAGCTTACATAATGACTAATTTGGTTGCTGCTCGCTGTGCCCCCAGAAGACGGGATTTGTCTGGATTTTTCCGGGCGTTGCAGATAGGGAGGTGTGGCCGACCTTCTACAGAGCCCAGACTCCCAAAAGTGAGGATGTTACTGGAAGGAAGACTGCCTGGGAAAGTAGGAGACTCCGCGACTGTCACTGCGAATCAGCTTTCTGCGTGTGGGCGGCTCCCCCCACGCCCGGCAGGCCTCGACCCCTCGATCCTGAGAAGCCCTCAGAGTTCTGGTGAAATCCCATCACACAGTGCGAGTGCCTGCTTTCAGGTGGTCCCAGAGTCCACGTTTCATTTCTCCCGAGTCACCAAATGATGCAAATTAATTTTGTTTTTTGTTCTCACCTCCTGCCAAAGCTGTTCCAATAGGTGTTTGCTCCCATTCCTCATAGTCTTGCTGGAACCGTGGTACCGAAGACTGAGGTCTGGGTATTCTAACAGCACTACAGCCCTTGCCTTGTGGAATAGTGCATTTTGAACCAAGGTGACATGTTGCATAGCTTTCTGTGCCCATGAAAATAAATGGCATAAAATTTCCACTGTGGGTGGGAGAGGTTATTGTTCAGTACAACCCGACCGGGGCCTTGCGACCTCATTGTGAGTGCTGTGTTATGCCAGGAACCTGTGTCTACCTCACACGTCCTCGTGTGGCGCAGACAGGATGACTGTTCTTTTCCTGAAGGAACCACATGTTAAGAATGATGCTTATGAAAATAGCACCCACACTGCTCATGGTCCTGGGTTCAAATCTCCTTTAGATTGGAAGGAGCTGAGCAGGGTGACCATACTCACCGTCCCCATTCCCATGCTGCTCCGCTCCTGCTGGGTCTCACATTCCTCGACCCAGCTCACACAGCTCAGCTTCCGAGGAGCTCCCTGCAAGGTGGGAGCTGTGCTGAGGGGCTAGGCCGGGTGCGGGCACATGGACTGGTCAGGCTGACAAGCGGCTTGGTGCTCAGTCTGAGAGATCTGGCCACATGGCTGAGCACCCTGGATGGGCGTGGGCACAGCCACCCTCCCCGTGGCCCAGGCCGAGGGTCATGTACTCAGGCAGAGCCGAGGCCGCTTCTCTTTCTCCTGTGCAGACAGCTGTGACCCTGCAAGAGGGGCTTGGAGAGAAGAGGTCGCAAGAGAGCGCTTCACACAGTCGCACCGGAGCTAGAGCCAGGCCTTGGTGTTGTCTACACTGTACCTGGACCTGCATGTCAGGACCTCCGTGTTCCTACAGAGTCAGGGACCAAGCTGGAGAGGGACCTGGCTCGGGGTCTGGCTTCAGTGTGCAAAAGTGCAGAGGGCAGGGGTCTGAGCTCTCAGTCTACGTGGCTCCACTGGCCAGGTAAGCACCCAGGTTAGGACCTATGCACATTTTTAGAGAGATCTTAGGCCTTTGTTGAAACAAACGCTTCTTCCTTTGGGGCCGAAATATAACCCATGTGCGGTGGGAGTGACTCGGGAACTCACCTGATCGTTCCGTGTTTTGCCTATTTCACCAACTTGCTTGAAGACAGAGCCTTGGCAGCCTAAGCACAAAGAATCTTCAAGATGGAAGAGAGGAGTAAGGCAAGCGGTGTGCTTGTGGGCTCTGCGAAGCCACAGGAAGGCACAGGGAAAGCTACGGGGACAGAGACAGAGGCTGGAGTGACATGCTGGGAGCCAAGAGGCACTGGGGGCAGTCGGCATCCACAGGGGCCCCGGTGGCTTCTCCCTTGGTAGCTCCTACCCAGACCCTCAGCAGACACCCTCACCTGCACTATGGACACCCTGACCAGCACTGGGGACACCCTGACCTGCACTGCAGATGCCCTGACCTGCACTATGGACACCCTGACC
>NW_004955520.1:2140895-2228919 GCF_000276665.1 Chinchilla lanigera
TGACCTGCACTGCGGACACCCTTGACCTGCACTATGGACACCCTGACCTGCACTGCGGTCCTCCTGACCTGCACTATGGACACCCTGACCAGCACCATGGACACCCTGACCTGTGCTGCAGACACCAGGACTGCGGGGCTCCGCTGGCCCTGCCCCTTCACCATGGCTCTTTCTGTGGCTGCCCAGCAAGCCAGCCCCCAGCGCAGGCCCTTTTCTGCGTGTTGATAGCTTGATTGCTTCTCTTGTGACCACAGTGATAAATATTCATGCTGGAGCACTTAGAAAATAGCTAGCGACACTCCTAGGCACACACGTGCACACAGACCTATGCGCACACATCATCTCTTGCTCTGTCACTTGAAGATAATGACAGTTGCAAACACTGTGATCTGTATTCATCTGATTTCTGTGTATAAATATGTGTGTGTGAGTTACTTTTTATAAAACCAATTCCAGGTGATCTGTGCCTGTGCCTCTGTCCTTTGTTTCTGAGTAGGTAAAAGCAGAGAGAGCCACAATGCCACAGCCCAGGTAGCATTCCCGACAGCTCTGGTCTGTGTCTGAGTCAGATGTGGCAGGTTGGGCAGGGCGCCCCAACTGTGAGAGACAGATGCTGACAGACTGAGTGAATCCAGCACTTGACGGTAGCCTCTGTCTGCCTCGAAGTGCCCAGGAGATAAGACGGAATTGGTAGCACACAAAATCCCAGGCAGCCTCTGGCAGCGAGACCCGGCCTGTCTTTATCACCAGGACTGCTTCCAGGGAAGTCTGTGGAGAGGTCCCTGCAGGGCAGGGTCATTTCGGAACGGGACAGGGTGAGGGTGCTAAGTGAGCCTTGCAGGCTGTGCGTCGGCCGCCGTGGGGAGGTTGCTTTCGTGGCCCAGAGGCTCCCTTGAACTTGGCTCTCGGGCTTTGTGCTGTGCTATGCACTCTCTGTCTGCAGCTGGTGCCAGGCACAGCAGGGAAAGCAGTAGCCGAGCGTGGTCCTGGGTGGGAGGCCGGCAGGGCAGCGCGTGTTTTCCGGGGACAGGAGGGGTCTGCCTGGAAAACTAGCTGTAAAATTTAAGCTGCTTCTTCTTCTTCTTCTTCTTCTTCTTCTTCTTCTTCTTCTTCTTCTTCTTCTTCTTCTTCTTCTTCTTCTTCTTCTTCTTCTTCTTCTTAAATTATTGATTTAAAGCCAAAGAGAAAATAAACAACAGCAGTACATCAGCAAGCAGTACAATTTGGTTGTCATCTAAACTGTGCTCTTTGCAGACGCTTCAGTTTTATTAACATGTATTCATTAGTTACCGAGTCATTTATGTAAAGTATCATTAAGTTACATTGTAACCTAAGGATCACATTTCAAAACTGTTAGGTAAGCATACAACTACTGCACAGCTAGGCTTTTCCGCCCACTTTGCACTGTATTTATTGTCTTATATTTCAGTTTTGTTTTCTTGTTTAATAGCACGATTATAGATATGCAAGAGACTCAATGGAAGCAGATTTCCACGGTGTCTCTTTCCAAGCCATTGTTAGTGTGTATATTCATTTATTTTTACAGTACTGGGAATTAAACTCAGGACCTTCACTCTGAGCTACATCCCGGCCTTCTTCTGTATTTTTCATTTTGGACAGGATCTTGCTAAATCACTAGGTCTTACAGGCTGGGCTTGAACTTCAGGTACCCCTCCTGCCTCAGCCTCCCAGAGTGCTGGGATCACAGGTATATACCACCACATCTGGGTTGTTAGGATATTGTCATTCATGATTGCTCTTGGGCTCGGCGTCCCCAACCCTCAGAGCCAACTCCTGCTCCTTCTCTGATCCCAACCATTGCCCTTGCCTGCCTGGCCTCCACCCTGTCACCCACGTGCCAGCCTTGTGGGCACCGGCTGTGGCTCCGCCTCCTCACTTGGACTGTGTCCTCCTGGATCGCCGTGTAACTCGTTCTTCATAACACCTGTCTACTCAGTGTCCCTCCCTGGGGACCTGTCCCTGACCGTGCCACCTGCCCCCAAGCAGCCTGCCTTCTCACCAGCGCCCGATCCTGCCCATTGGTCCATAGCACCTCGTGCCCACCATGCAACTCACAGAAATGTACAAAACCCTATTTATGGTCGTCCTCTGTTGCCCACTGCAGCTGAATATTGAGGTCGGGCCTGTGTCTTCTTCTGCATGACTGTAACTCCAGGGCCAGGACACATATCCGTTCCATGTGGGAGCTCTGCAGATGCCCGGGCTGGGGACATCAGGCCTCGGAGGCCTCTCTGGTGCCATCCAGCAGCAGCTGTGAGCCTCATGCTCCAGGGGCAGCAAGGCTCTGGCGTTTTCTGGCTTCACTGCAGGGGGCTCCCAGCATGACCTGGGGGGACTGGGGTGGGGGCCTGGGGTGGGGGACTGCAGCAGGTCCTCCTGTCATTCTGGTGTTAAACCCACAGCAGAGCACCAAGCAGCAGAGTGCAAGAGGAAGAGAGGGCAGAGAAAGTGATCAGCGGCCAGGTAGACGACTGGCCAGTCACCCCAAGGCTCCCTTGAATTGCTGCCAATGTCCTGCTCGTATATATCCTGGGTGGTGCATGTTTCCAGGGATCTCGGTATTGACCGAGAGTTTACATTTTCTCCTCTTTTCTTTCTTGGTTCTTGTGTAGTTTGTGTAAATAAGGCAGTCTCACAGTGTAAATGTCCTTTTTATGTTTTTCAAAGCCCTTCTTTATCCTTTTTTAAAAATCCTCACCTGGAAGTTCTCACCACCCTGGTTTTACAGATGAGGACGTCGGACTCTGAGTGCTTAGACCCACTGGCCCACGGCAGAAGGGTGTGCAGGGTGACAACACGCCCGACGGGGGGCGGTGTGTGCAGCATAAGGCCCCCCATTCTGCTCACTGCCCATGCACAGGTCCCCACAGGAAGTCGCTTCCCTGACTCTCACGCTGCTCAGCTCTGAAATGAAGGTGTGGGCAGGGGCCCCATGCCCTCGGGGGTGCCAACAGCTCCTCAGGTCCCGCCCAGCGCACTGGTGCTGTCTTGGCAACCTGGTGTTAGAACCGGGGCAGCCACGTCCGGGGGCCTCAGGGGCCTTGCTCTGCCACCCGGGCTGTGTGCAGCCTGTGGCCCTGGTGCTCTCCTC
Source organism: Chinchilla lanigera (assembly GCF_000276665.1). Classification (NCBI taxonomy): domain Eukaryota; kingdom Metazoa; phylum Chordata; class Mammalia; order Rodentia; family Chinchillidae; genus Chinchilla; species Chinchilla lanigera. The sequence continues at coordinate 2,144,008 of NW_004955520.1, forward strand.
TGAGAGGCATCCCAGTTTGGCTCCGGAGGCCCCTCCCACCTGACTTTGCTTGTCTGAGAGGCAACTGCATGCCCTGAAGTCACTTAAACCTCACTTCCTCTCAGTCCAGTGACGAACAAACACAGTCCAGGGACGAACAAATACAGTCCGGGGGAAATGAAGAAGATGGGAATTACCAGGTGTCGGCAAAGGTCTGGAGCAGTCAGGACGCCCACCATCGCCTCTGGGATGGCCGGTGTTCCAGCTTTTAAAGCCCGTGGAGTGGTATTTACCAAGACACACACACCTGAACACGCATGCACACCCCCCCCCCCACACCCACGGCCCCATCAACTCCACTTTAACGTACCGGTGTGCGTGATATAACGGTGTCTGGCTTCCCTGCATGCCATGGTGAAGACATTAAGAACATGCGATGCCTCATGCCCCAAACACAAACGTCTCCAGCTCCTACCTGCAGCGCAAGGTCTGAGTACATTCGGTGCGGTGTGCAGCTGAACCCAGCGGAGAGGGAGACCCTGTGGGCTTGGCGAATGTGAGGGCTCTCGGGCACATAACCTTGTAGGGAGCAAGCCCAGCACAGACGCGGCTATGACATGTATGACCAGCCAAGTCGGCCTGTGCCGTACTGGAAAATCATAGCTGAGTCACCCCGCACTGAGCTTGTAGCCTGGGCCTCTGGGCTGCTTGGAGCTTCCCGTTTCTTCACCTGTGCAGGTGACTGGGCCGTGATATCACAGTGAAACGTTAGGGAATGTTTGCCCTACTGAATCAGAGCTTTCCGTTGCTCCTGGTGGAAGACTGCTCCCCATGGTGGCCGGGCCTGCTGGGTGCCTGCACTTTCCATGGAGGACAGAAGTGCTGTCCCCAGGAGTCTTACCACCTGGCTTGGAGTGGGTGGTGGGCCTTAAGGGCCTGGGGAGTGAAGGCCAGTGCTGCTCCCAGGCCCCACCCCACGAGTGACTCCAGGTCCTCTCTGGAGGAATCTGCCCACAGCCAGTGGAGCATTTGGAGTGGCTGAAATTGGAAAGTAATTATACATGCAGGACGAAGCCAGCCGGAACATGGGAGCTCCTTGAAGCATGTGAACAAACTTTAGCTTGTTAACTGATTGCTGGGCAGTGAGGCAGAAATTAGTCAGCCCCTCGAGGGTTAAAAATAAATGCTTCTCTGCTTAGGAGAGAGAGGACCTCCACCTGATCCCAGGTTTTTGTCTTGTTATAGTTTGGGGGATATTTTGTAAGGGGAACAATGTAAAACAGGACACATAGTTTGTAAGGTTATTTATGATAATCACCCAAAGAATCATATACAAGAGAGTGCAGGAAATCTGTCCACACACTAAGACCAAGGAATCTAGCCGCGGGCCTGAATCTCATGGAAATGACCTGCATGAGTCCAGCTGCAGATCTAGATCTTATAACAGTGCCTCCCACGAGTCCAGCTGGAGGCCCAGAGCCCATAACAGTATCTCATGCAGCCCAGTTTCACGAATCTGCACTGTGAAGGCCCAAAGGTCAGTGGTGGAATCTAGGAAGTCTGTGCCAGTGGGATGAAGGATCTGTGTTAGCAGGCTGAGGGATCTGCACTGGAGCCAGGAAGTGACATGCAAAGAACCAGAGCTCCCCTGAAAAGTACCAGCCATCCTCAGCAACAGTGAGGTCCTGAGCTCAGTGGTGAAGACAGCCAAGTTCCCATCAGGAAAACCAAAGCAGCAAGCTTCTCCAGGAGACCAGCAGTGCACCATCTTCCCCTTCGGAGCCAGGAAGTGATGCTCAGAGTGAGGACCAGAGCTCCCTCAAAGTGAACCAAAGCCATTCTCAGTGCCAATAAGGCCCTGAGCTCCTTGGAAGATGAAAACAGCCAAGTTCATCAGGAAAGCCAGCATGACGAGCTTCTCCAAAACAACCAACAACTTACAGCTTCCACCAGGTCCCAACAGCGTTTTCTCAGCTCCCAACAGCCTAACTTCTACCCCAGGTCTGCCTCTTATGCTGCTGGCAACAGTCCTCAGGTGGGCCTCCCACACGGAGCACCACGCTTACTCAGTTCAGCTGGGGTTTATAAGCTGACCACCAGTTGTCAGTCCACTATACGTCTCTTGTCTATTTTTCCCTCATTCTTGCTGCCGTTCCTTCCCAGGTTACAGCAAGAACCCAGCAGATCCTTACAGTGGAGGCTGCCCGCTTTGTCCCCACCTTCCCCCTCTGCTGGTCTCTGGTACTCACTGCAGAGAGGTGAAAACCTGGCTGGTCTTCCAGCAGAGTCTGCGTCCGGCTGTGTGTCTCGGCCTTCCCCACCTCCCCGGACCCCCTCCCTGAGCATCTTCCCAGCAGGCCACAGGGAGAATCCTTGCTTCAGGCTTTGCACGTGGGGTGGGGGCCTTGAACAGCCTTGGGCAGGGAGCCTGGGCTGAGCACCTTGGTGGCCCTGGGCCTGAGACCCTCTGCCCTGAGAATGCTCCCCATCCATGTGACCACAGGTCACTTGTCAGTGCCTGGGCCTCTGTGTCCCCAGGCTGGCTTCTCACAGGGCCACATCTGTGGGCACAGTGGGTACCAGACACTGATGGACTCCAGGAGAAGACCCCACCCTTCACTTGGGCTATGGGCAGAGAAAAGTCCCTGACTCCATGGTAACAACTGTGTCACCCCCTTGGGGATTCTCCGGAAAGGCTTTCCTTTCTAGGAGGTGCAGAGGCCCCCACGGCCCCTCCATGCTGGTGCCCCGGCCCAGAGCCGTTTTTTGAGCGACTACGTATCTGATACTCATTAAATCTTGATACCACATTTAAGACTCCCCACCAGCACCCTGCGGTGCTGAGATACCTGCAGGGCGGGTACGTGGTCACCAGCAAGGGCGCTGCCCTGCACTGCTGTGGCACCCACTTGTCTTGGCCACCTCAGGGTCCTTGTTCGGCCATCTTCCTGCAACCCAGGAGAGCTTGAGGTCATCACAGGGTCTATGGCTCAAAAAAGTTAGTATGCTCCATGTGAGGCTTTTCTTCTGTCTCTTCTGTATTTTTTTCTTTTTCTTCAGTACTGGGATTGAACCCAGAGCATTTGTACAGAACTAATCTCCAGTCCTTTTTTTAAAAAAAAATTTATGTCGAGACAGGGTCTCATTAAGTCACTGAATTTCTCAGGCTGGTGTCAAACTCATGATCCTCCTGCCTCAGCCTCCCAGAGTGCCGGGATTTTTAGGCATGCACCACTGTGTTGGGCTGCTGTGACAGCACACCCAAGAATGCAGGCTGCTGTCTGTCCCGGGCCCAAGCCAGGCCTGTGGGGGCTCTGACTGGCTGTAGAGGGCCCTGAGGACCCCACGGCCGAGTCCCAGCCTGCTGAGCAGGTGCTCCTTGCCTGCTCCACGAGCCATGAGCCCAGGACCACCGCCGCTCGGACAGCTGCCTTTGCTTACCATGGCTCCCCAGCAGCAGGACGTGGTTGGCACAACACCCTGGCCAGGGTCAGGCCGCATCCGGGGTCCCGCTGGTCCGGCTGCGCAGAGGGGAGCGGGAGAGCTGCGGCCCTCTTCAGTGCTTGAGGAAAGGGTGCCGGGAGACGCACGGCCACTGTGGAGTCAGAGCCAGGCCCCTGCACAGAGCCACTGGCCAGTACCCAGCCCTCCCGGCTCCTATGCCAACTGGTCGCCCACTTGGTGACTAAGCGGCAATGGCCACCTGCTTGCTGCTGGTTTCTGTCTTTCTCCAAAAATCAAAAAAAAAAAAAAAACAAAATAATTTTGTCCCAAAGGCTCCTAAGGGTTTGCTTTATTGAGAAACCTGATGAATACAGTTCAGTGTAGTCCACCTGGGATTTGAAGCCAGCTCTGGAATGGTACCAGTGGGGCCACAGGGAAGAACACCACACCTGCCTCACAGCCGGCACTGGGGGCCGCCCCTCCAGCTGTGCACCGCTGGCCTAGCCTCTTCTCTGCACACACGTGTGCAACCTTTTCAGAGGCGTGTTGACAGGCTCAAAAATAAAGCCGGTCCTGTCAAGATGGTCATGGATGGATGAAAGGTAACCAGGCTGGCCATATGGGCCGGGATTAGGGAGGATCAGCTGTCCAGCCTGGTGCGTGGGGCCAGGACGGCCACCTCCTGGGCCAGGGCCCTGGCTGCAGGGCTGCCACCATGGCCGACCCGGTGTTCTCAGACTCTCAGCTGCCCGGAGCACAGGCCTGCAGGCTGGTTGCCCACAGTCAGGGGCAGAGCTTGGGGCTGGAGCAGTGGGAAAAGCAGGGGAAAACCTGACCAGAGCAAGCACCCCCAGGAGGTGCTGCTGGGGAGAGATGCTCAGGGATCCTGGGGTCTACATGAGCTGCTGGTACTCAGACCCTGGAGGGGGCCACATCCCCTCCTTGCTTCGCATTTTCCTATTTCATCTGCTTTTTCCTCACACTGGTGTGTAAAGCAATTGTTCTTTCACTGAAAGAGGTAGACTGACTGCGTTGCACAAGTATGTCAAAACACAGCCAGGCGTGGTGGCGCACACCCATAATCCCCGCAGTAGGGAGGCGGAGGCAGGAGGATTGCTGTGAGTTCAAGGCCAGCCTGGGCTATATAGTAGACCCTGTTTAAAAAACAAGTACCTCAAAACCTTTCTGGAAAAATAAGTAAAACAGAAGGTCCCTAGTACTGAGAGTGGGTATAGATTCTGAAGAGAAATGACAGTGTGTCCCGATGTTGAGTCACTTACACAGAACACTTCTTTTAATCTCATTTTATTTATTTCTTTTTGTCCTTTTGAGACAGGGTCTTACCATGTATCCAGGCTGGCCTTGAACTAGCAGTGATCCTCTTACCTCAGCTTCCCAAGTGCTGGGATTACAGGTGTGCACCACCACGCCTCGCTGGTAATCTCATTTTAAAACCACGTGGACTCTTCATGAGCCTGGTGCCCTCTAAGCCCAGCTAGGCCTTGGCATCCCTTCTGCCTGTGCCCGGCCCACCCCACCTGGGTCCTCCTGGCTGCTTCTGGGACAGCAGTGGATCCCACGGGTGACAGAAGAGCCCAGGGCCTTCAGGGCCCCTGTCTTGCAGACGTGCTTTCCCATCAGTAGCCTGCGCTGTCAGATCAGCAGCCTGGCACTGAGGGCCACCAGATGTCCAGAACTGCCTGGTGACCTTGAGAACTGATGAAGCCAGAGTCGCCGGAAAGGAGGAACAGAAAAGACCCCACAGGGAGGAGAAAGCTGAGGAACTCCACACTGTCATGATGGAAGTTTCCATCCCAAGCCCCTGAGGGCGGGGTAGAAGGGTGGAGAGGACACACTGGAAAGCTGAGTGACTAGAAGATGAGTTGGAGGAAGTCAGAAGACCTTCCTTCCCCCAAATACCCTGTGATTCCCTCAAAGGAGGCCACCAGACAGCCCTTAAATGTCCTGTGCATGCCTCTTTTTGCTGATCACTTGCTCTTCTGGAATTTTATTTCCCACAGTATCACCAGTCAGCATTTCTTAAACATTTGAGAGACAGCATACCAGAAGTGTACATCTCACACCAGCATCCCACCACCTTACAGAGCAGGAGCTCTCATGAGCTTCACCTTACAGCTGATGTGTACAAGCTAGGGTAACATGCCCCAGTTACCATGGTGATGAGAGGCAGAGCCACTGGATGCTGCGTCCTTAACCCCTCAGTAGAGAGAGCACCTCTGTCCTGAGAACCCTTCCCTGGACCAGCTTGAGTTCATGACACTTTCATCCCCACCATGAAGCCTTCCTTGCTAGTGCCAGGGTGCAGGCAGAGACTTCAGTTCCAGGGTGGTGCTCCCCACTGTCCTGGGCTGAGCCCTTCTTGTCCCTGTGTGGCTGTCAGGCCCAACCCTACCTGCTGTGCTGTGCAGCCCTCCTTCAACCATCACAGGTGCTCAGGTCCCTCCCAGCTGGGTCAGTGCAGGGCAGCGCGTCTCAGACAGAGTGTGATCATTGGGAAGTGTCTGTGTTATACCGAGATGAGTTCACTCTCTCCACTCTGCATGCTTCCAGGGAGGACCCAGACTCAGGAAGGACGACTCACCAGAAGTCACAGAGCCAGAGGGGCAGGGGAGGAGCTACTGTCCATCCATCAGGGGCTAACACTCTTCTTCCACCTGTACACCCCTGTGATAGGCCAGCTGCAGGAGCGGGCAGGGTGGGTTACTATGGGGGGCGGGGCATATCTCCTGAGCCCCTTCCTGGGACCCATGCTTCTGTCTGATATGACTTACACCACATTGGGGGCATCCAAGATTAGGTGCCAGAAACAATGCCAGCACAGAAGCTAGTGCAGCCCTACAATCCCGCAGGAAATTTAGCCCTTGCTCCCCAAGCTAGTGTCGAGTACACGAAACATCAGATGTAATTACAGCACATGGGCGTCTGTATCGCACTGCGCAATTAAAGCCAGCTTCTGCTATTCCTGGGAATTGTATTTTTAGTTTAAGCTAGGGTGCAACGACATCTCTAAAAATAACAGCATGAAAGGTGAGGCTCAGTGTAGGGGGCCAAGTTCACCCCAGGGCTGAGGCAATAAAACGTCACTCATGGTCCGTTTAAGGCCTCTCAGGTCTGGGCCAACTTTTCGACTTGAACAGAACTTTGGTTCATCCTATTTGGACCCAACTCAGTTTACAGCTGCACGGTGGTGGTCCGAGGTCCAGGAACTCAGGAAGAGGCCATGAGAGAGTTTACAGCTGCCTAAGCACTCTGGGGCTGGCTTCTCTCAGAGGGCTCGGGTTACAGTTAGGCACGACCACCCCATAGCTGGCTGAGGCCCCTGCCTGCCAGGAGATGGCTCTTTTCAGAGCCCCGCTTCCCTTTGCCTCCCACGCTAATAATCGGTCAGCTGTGGGAGGGCTGGACATGCCTGTAACCTCAGACTCAGCACCCAGCACCCAACAGTGTGCAGACACTGAGATACAAATCCCGGAGCAATTGTGAGCATAGTCAGGGTTTCCTAAATCAGGGCTCTGGAAGCGTGTAGTTTTCCTGGACAGAAATCAAGTCTTAAGTCTCCTGCTTGCCCCTCGTAAGCACACATGGAGCACACATGTGTGTGCCCAGAGCCAGGCTCCTGCTCCCAACTCAGGCAGCCCTGACATCCACGGCAGATGGTGGTCATCAAGTTTCTTATCTCATCCTCGATGTTCTAAAGTATCTCCTGTCCTTGGAGCTGTGCTAATGAGGCTGAGGTTACCAGCTACTTTTGCTGATGAGCACTGGACTTCAGCCACTTTCGTGGTCATAGATGTTGCTGGCCTGCCTGTTTATCTGCTTATTTATACTCCACCTCCACCAAGAGCAGATCTGGGGTGAGGTCATCCACTTCTCCATCCACTGGCTCACAACTGTCTTGCTTAGACTGTAAGCAAGGTCCAGCACAGGCCTGTCCACCACTTCAACTAACCCCAGTTCTACGAGTCTCAGCCCAAGGCAAGACCAAGAGCAAGTTCTGTGGCTTGACCAGGACAGAACATCCAAGCACAGAGACTGCCTTGCTCAGAGCAGACTCAAGCTTGTTAAAACTTTTGCATACCTTGAGTAAATACAAGAAATTGTCATTTTTTTCTGTGCTAAGCTGGTTAGCTAGTGTCTCCTGGGCTGAGGGCACCAAAAGTGGATCTGTAAATGGATAGTTGTTGTTAGTAACTAGACTGGACTAGGGGCCAGGCCTTCCCTTGCCTGCTCTGCCTTGACTTCAGAGCAGCCAGTGATTTTAGAAGGTTAAGTCCAACTCCACTGCTTTTTGCAGTTGATCTCCAAACCTAGGTTGGAGATCTGACTTACTAAACACCACCAGGCACTCAGTTCCTTCAAGAGCCAAGTCAACCATTAGTGGACTTTACCTTCCTTTCCTCCAGATAAGGCCTGCACTATAGAGGCATTCCAAGAGCTTCTCTCAGTCCCCTTTGATTGTTCTGCTCTGCCACCCCCCACACCACACTCTAAGCCTGTGCTGTCCTCATGCTCTCTCCACAGCCTTTCACTGAACCATGATCAGGAGACAACCAGGCAGAGGGACTCAGTGGGGCATGATGACTGGTGAGAACTACCTCCACAGCTGCCTCTGAATTTACAAGTCCTGACACCCAGGAAGGGATTCAAGGCAGCCACAGGCCATAGGAAATCTTGTGCTGTGTCCTATGCAGCTCCTGAAGTTCCTGGGGGGAAGGGCGGTGGGAAGATGGAAAAATAAAGGTAAGAGTCAGAATACAGAAAGCTGAGGTCAGGTGGATCCCGCTCTCCTGATGGGAGGAAAGGAACTGCTCAATCACCAAAGCACATTTATTTATACATTTGGCAGATTGATATCACATGACTCTCCTCTGCCTAGCAACCTGTTTGCCTGGCAGCCTTGGGGCACCTCATGTTCTTGGAGCTGGAGCAGCTTGCTCATGTGGTTCGCCTCAGGTGCTCTTTCTTCTCTGGACTGGCCTTGCTCCAGCCCCAATTGTGTGATCAATCTCCAGCTTCAGCAGCTCCGCACATCTCCCCCTTTTCTGTTTTGTCGTTGCAAGCAGTGGATGGTCAGTTGAAGTTGGAGGAGCTGTGTTTGGAGGACTCTGCAGAAGACTTTCTCATTCTCTAAATCCTTTTATTCTGAATGAACTCATTCATTTAGGCTAAAGATTTCCAGTCCAAGGATTTTAAGTCCCTGCATTCAGCACTTGATCCTTATACAGCCCATTAATCCATAACAGTAGTCAGTTACTCATATAGCTAGAAACTCTCAGCAGGTGTTAGTGATTTAAGTTTCTTTAACAGCTAACATATTACTATAGCACTGTTTTATAACTTTTGTAGTTATACCTTTCCACAGGATGTTCAAGACCAAATTAAAGTAAGACTTGTGGGGCTGGGGATTTAGCTCAGCGGCAAAAAGCACCTGCCTGGCAAGTGCAAGGTCATGAGTTCAGTTCCCGGTACCGGAGAAAAACAAAAAAAAAAAAAAAAAAAAAAAAAAAAAAAAAAAAGTAAGACTTGTATTAAATACAATTAATTTCTTGTTATCTATCAAGGTCAGTTAAGTCTCCTTAGAATTTATCTTGGAGCCAAGTAGAGCACCTCTTAGTTCTCCGGTCAGCGTCAGCCATCTGGATGAGTCATGGCCATTGCTTGACTAAATTGCTTTCTCTGAAACCTTGGGAGAGTTTTCTCTGCTGGTGACTCTCCTTAGGTGCATTGCTGATCACTTTCCTCTGTGGTCCCGCAATTTCCTTGGTCAGAAGACTAGGGACTCACTGAGTTATAGGACGTCAAAACAGAGGTTCTCTTGTGTTCTGGATCCTCACTGACCTTGGAGGGCTGGGGCAAAAATATTGACTGTCCTCCTAGCCCATCTCTACCTTTTATTGGGAGCAGTGATCTTAATACCACACAAAATAGAACCATTATTTCCTACCAACCATAGATGTTTTAGCCTGTAGAATTATAATAATTCTATAATTATTATTATAGAATTATAAATCCCTGTAGAATTATATATTTTACACAAAAAATTAGGAATCAAAAGCCATATATAATATGATAGCATGACAGTCATGAAGACATTTTGTAATACACCTGAATTTCCATTTTGACATAAAATAGCCCTCCTAGTCAATCATTCTTACCTAGTTTATAAGAAGCTTTTACTTAACTTGTTGACCTTTTATGGGATGTACATCTCATAAGTTTTTGTTAAAGGCAGAGGTCTGAATCTGTAAAGAGAAGTCTATTACCATAAACAATCCCTATTTTACATTTTGGAAGACTTGTACATCTGGAGACATGAATACATTTAACACACCATGAGGTTAATAACAATCAATTGTATTAGCCATATGACAAACCTTTGTATCAGAGTATCTCTAAATCAGAAACTTTTGTCTAGAAAACTTAAATCTTTTGACAATGAACAATGTAAACATATCATGATAATGTATTTTAATAACATTTATTGGGATGTCTCCCACAAGGCTATGGAGATCATTGGAATTTCCTATTAATAAACAAGAACTGGACAAATATCTCTAGGTACCTGCTTTCTTATTCATCAATTGTAGTCCTGTCCAATAATTTCTCCCCACCCTAAGGGATTTTTATTTAACTTAAAATTTTTAATGACCTATGAGAAAACCAAATTTGATATCATTTTGACCAGCTGGCAACCCAGGTGGAAGCATGCTTTTTAAATCTATAAGGCAAATAAAATTTTTAACAAATGGCCCAAAAATGTAAAAAAAGGAAAAGAGAAAAAATTGTTGAGCTCAAATAAAAAACAGCTCATAACTAATTGGATAAACAGACAAACAAACAATTGCACAGCTTAACAGATTGGACAGACAAACATCTTACAAAATCCAAGTACACTTAAATATATTTTTGACCAAATTGAATTTTAATAAGTCTTTTATAATTTTATAAGTTTGTAATTATAGATAGACTAGTCAGAATTACCTATAGGTCAATTATCGGAGATCTATTATAGGAAGAATTTGGAAGGATTAAAATCTTTTGACTATAATTAACATATCATTTTTGTATTTTATTTTGTCTTAAGAATGCCAATAACTTTTGTGTCCCTTTCTTCCATGCAACATTCAGTTTGGTTATCTCTGCACACTCTTTTTCACCTTCTCAGACCTTTGATTCCTCTTTTTGGTTACCATCTCCTGGGAATCCTGGGTCAATTCCTTTAATTGGCCCCAGGTCAGATCTAACCCCATCTTTATCAGCTGTGGTGTGGTCTCTGAGGCATCACTGTCATAGGACATTAACTTTTTGAGAGGTGGGATTAACTCCTTCTGTAGATCTGGGTCCATGATACAGCCAGACAGCATGCTTTGGCACCTAGATAGGCTGTTTAGCCTTCTCTGGAAAGACACAAGCACATCCTTGATCCCAAATTAGCACTGGGCTGGGTCACTTCCATTATCCAGTATAAAGATCTTTCCAAAGGACCCTTCCTAACTTCTTTTCCTTGACCTGATTTAATTTTCTTTCTGCTGTTGTAGTCCCATCCCTAGTAATATTTAAAACATTAATAGTATATACTGCCGAGTGAAGTCTATTATGAGTTGTGAGCTTTGTAGGGAAGGATTCCTCCTTTTGTTTTGCAGTTGAATTTTGAGTGTATGGTGAGCATGCTCAACAATTTCTTGACCTTGAGGGTTATAAGGAATTCCTGTGGTAAGGGAAATACGAAAAGTTTTACAAAACATTTGGAAGGCAACACTCATATAGGCTGGGCCATTTTCAGTCTTAAGTGCCCATGAGCGGCCAAGGGTACTAAAGGCATCCAAACAATGAGCAATGACATGTTTTGCCACTTTACCAGTGCAGGCAGAAGCAAAATAATAATCCTGAGGAAGTACCCACTGAAATGTGGACCTGGCATAGTGAGATAAACTCAAGAATGTGAGATATCCATTTGCCAGAGATGATTACCAGAGATAACTTTCGAGGATTACACCCACAGATAATGAGGGAAGATGTATTATGCATGAGGAACATTGTTTAACAATTTGTCAAGCCTTTTCTTGAGTTGAATGGAACTGTTTGCACAGGCGTTTTCATGGAAGGTGGCATGGGAGGCAGGAGCCTGTTGAATGGTATCTGAGGAAGCAATAGTGATAGTAGTCAGAAATCTGTCTATTGCTGCATTTCCCTCAGTGAGAGTCCCCAGCAATTGGGAATGAGAACATAAATGACCAATAAAACAGGGGACATGGTGTGACCAAACTGTAAATTGGAAAGTGTGAAATAAAAGAAAAAGATCTTCCTGGCCACTGTGTTTAGTGGCAGTTTCAATGTGGTGCATCACACCACAAACATAAATGCTATCTGAAAAGAGGTTAATTGGAGTGAGTGAATAATACTGCAAGACCCATATAATAGTCTGTAATTCAGTCTTTTGTGCAAAAGAGAAACCCATATCCTGTACTCAGGAAGAGGAGGCCATTACATAATCCCCCATGCCCTAAGATAACCCATCTGTGAAAACAGAGATGCCTCCTGCTATGGGGGCCAAACTTATATCTGAAGGGAAAACAAAGGGTGTGAGGGAAGCAAATTGAATTAATTTATCCGAAGAATAATGACAATAACACCAGGGAAGTTAGCCAATGCAGACTGCCAAGAGGATGAAAATTGCCAAAACCATTGCTGCTGAATGAAAGAAAATGGAACAGTGATAATTTGTACTTCATGATCAAAGAACTGAGCAGCACACATTCACATACATGTGATCAGTTCTTCCACAGCATCATGAAAGGGAGTAATGGTTTTATGTGGAGCATTTTGCATTTGTAGCCATCATAATGGGCCTCAAGACTGCCAAAGGACCCCAGTGGGCATACGCTAAGTTGGGAAGATAATTAAAAACATTGGCAGGGGCTGGGGATTTAGCTCAGTGGCACAATGCCTGTCTGGCAAGCACAAGGTAGTGAGTTCTATTCCTGGTATGGGAATAAAAACAAACAAAAACATTGGCAAAGACAGGTAAACTCTAGAGAGTTGAGCACTAGAGAGAGCCAGATTAACTTTGTCCAAGATGATTTTAGCCTCTGGGATAAGTGCTCTTGGAGAAGTGGGGGCAGGGATACTCTTGAGAATGTTAGAGGACCTACATCTTCAGTTGTTAACTTAAGAGCTGGGTGGAGCCAATTGCTATTACCAAGTAAAGTCTGAAAATCAGGGTTGCAAGATGATTAACCTGGATCTGAACAGTTTAGGGAACAATATGTCTCTGTTGGATAAGGTGACCCAAATATGTAAAAGGTGCCATAGTTTGCCCCTTTTTGGGAGTACCACTAAGCCTGCATGACAAAGAGCATCATCCAATTCAATAAATATCTGGTGCTGGGTGAATGAGGACTCATGTGCTAGAAGAATATCATCCATGTAATGGATAAGGTAAGCATATGGATGAGCCTGATGGACACATCTTTTGTAATGGCTATGTTGTGAGTGGCATTGTTGTGAGTGGCATTGTACGCCTGATCTGCGTACAATTAAAAGAAAGTTCCTTTCCACAATAAATAATCCCTTAGACCTAAACATACTTTAGACAGTCCTTTCCAATCATTTGGGTCTATAATCTGTTGTCCTAGGAGCTCTCTTAAACCCAAGGTAAAGGGGACCATAGGGCCATAGATAGTGGTAGCTTCTTTTAATTCTTTTAGGGTCTTGAAGTGTAGAGCTTCATGAAGACATATAATTTGTCCTGGGTTATTTGGTACTTGGAGCTCAATAACAGGTGTAGATATGTTGAAAATCCTCCATTGACTCACTTGCCCATCTGGCGTCTTTTAGCACCAATTGCAAAGGAGAAAGAGAAAAGGGCTCTACTCCCCAAGAGGCAGAAGTTTCAACCTGTGACACAGCAAAATTTCTCTGAACTGAAAAGGTGAGAAATACTGCTTGTGGCTCAGTTAAGGTTACCAGCTTTACTTTGGGTGGCCGTTAAATGGAAATCACAGTGAAACACTCTGCTGGTGGGTAAAGGTCTTCTTTGTCCCCCATAGCTCCCTCCTTATCTGACTGAGCAAAGCTAGAGGGGTTAAGCTGTATTGGTGGGGGCTGCTGTTACGCCACCTTTTTATCACTTGGTACTTGATTTTAAAATAGTGTTTCAAGCCAAATCCTCTGTGATCATCTCAACAAATGTATAATCACTGAGATACTCCCTAATCCAGGTCCACAACAAAAAGGCAAATGCAGGAATCAATAAACACAAGCATTTCTATATACATCTGTGGTTCTTGAGAACCTGTTTGCCCCATGTTTGACACCTGATGATATCAATATCAATACACCTCTGTGACCAATGTTGATGCTATTAATGCACTCCTGCCTCTTTTGTGTGCACAATGAGAAATGTTCTCTTACCTGCTTTTTCTTCATACCCTGGTCCTGTGATCAGGTGCCAATACGCCAAGTCCAGCATAGCTCTCAAAGTTCCCAAGGGTGGCAGGGGGAAGGCCAGTGGGAGGATGGAGAGATAAAAATAAGAGTCAGAATACAGAAAGTTGGGGTCAGGTGGAGCCCTCTCTCCTGATGGGGGGAAAGGAACTGCTCAACCACCACAGTGTGTTTATTTACATACTCAGCACATTGATGTCAGGTGACACCCCTCTGCCTAACAACCTATTTTCATGGCAGCCTCTGGGTGCCTAGTGTTCTTGAAGAGGGAGCAGCTTGTTTACATGGCTTGCCTCAGGCACTCTTTGTTCTCAGGACTGGCCTTGCTCCAGCCCCACATATGATCTATCTCTAGCCTCAGCTGCTCCCCACAACCTTGAGGGGGCTGACAATTCAAATTACCCCTCAGCTTGCAAGTCAGAAGGTCTATGACCATCTGAGAACTATAGGATGATGGGTCTGGCAAGACTCATGGGGTTTATGAAAAGACACAGACCCAAGTCCAGGGAAAGTAAGTTTTTCCCATGCTAGTTTGTGACAAGGCAAATACAAATTTCTAGGGTTTTTGTGAAGGTAGATGTAGATGACTGGACAGAAGTTGTACCATGTGCAGTTGTTCATTTATTGATTCATATGAGAAATATTGACCTACTCTGTGTTAGTGGTGTTTACCCTTGAAAGATGATGTAGACATTGGTCCCGCCCTCTTGAGGCTTATAATAAATGGTCTGGGGACACAGGGGAAGACAGACACATGGACACACAACATATACTTACAAATCATGATAAGTGTCCCAAACCACAGCGGGAGTTGAGGAAGAATCAGCTCATGGAGGTTAGGGTTAGTGTTAATATTAGGGCTAGGGTTAGGGCTAGGGCTAGGGCTAGGGTTAGGGTTAGGGTTAGGGTTAGGGTTAGAATTAGGGTTAGGGTTAGGGTTAGGGTTAGGGTTAGGGTTAAGGTTAGGGTAAATTTTAGTTTCAGATTTAGAGGTTGGGATTATTGTTAAAGTTGTGAATTAATTTTGTTTTGTTTCTCATTGCGACCATCCCCAACTCTTTGGTCAGTTTTCCGTGCCTATCTTCCTTAGCTTTCCTTTAGCATTGAGGAGAGTTGAATGTTCTTCTCCCCCACTGTGCCCACTTCATATAACTCAGGATATTTTTCTTTCTCTTGGTGTTCCTCTCCTTTTTGCTCTTCTTTTTTTTTGGTCCATTCTTATATGTTTGTCTTCTTGAGCTTGCAGTTCTCCAGCGTTTTCTGCTGTCTCCTAATTTGTAGAGGACTCCAAATTCTTGTTTTTTCCACCTTGTTGTTCAACAGGTACTGCTTTCCTCACATATCCCAATCCCCAACTCCTGCACCCCTTTCTTCTCCATCGCTAGTGTGCCCAGTTTCGTAAATGCAAGTGTATTACACCTCGAACTCAGCTCAAAGTCTTGCAGTCATCTCTGATGACTTGGTTTCTCAAATGCTCCATCTCCAGTCCTTCTCTGTGTCCTATAGATTTTCCCAAATATATCCAGAAAGTAAGTATTTGTCAACTACTCTTGTCTCTACTTTTGTCATTGTTTACATATGAAGGGTTCCCAATGACCCATGTTCCCTTGTGCAGTGGTGTTTGGAGTGGGGCCCAGAGCAGCCACTGTCTTACAAAGGTGCTAATGTTGTCTGTGGATTAACCCATCAACAAGTTCATAGCTGAATGGGTTGTTAGGAGGTGGCCCATTTGGAATAAGTAGTTCACTGGGAGCAGGCATCTAAAGAGTTCTTCTTGTTCCCAGACCCTTCCTTGTTCTTTGAGTTCTTTCCTCTCTACTTCCTTGCCACCATAACATAAGCATATTTCTTCCACTAGAACCTTTCACCAGGATGTGCTGCTTTTCCCAGCTGCTCATGGACTGAGACCTCTGAGGCCATGAGTCAAAGTAAATCTCTCCTTCAAGTTGGTTATGTCAGACATTTTGCCACAGTGAAGCAAAGCTGACTAATCCAATGACTGTGTTCCAATTTGACATCCCTTCTCACGTGGATCACTGGGAAGCATTTCTGACTAGTCGTCCTCTCTCTGCACTTGTCCCTGCGGTCTGGCACTGACACGTCAGCCTGAGTGATGCTTTTGAAGTTCAGTTTCCCATTTGGGATGAAAGCCAGAGTCCTCACAGCAGCAGCATGGCCCTGTGTGCCCCATAGTCTGCAGCTTCTGCCTCTGTCTGTCCCTGGGCTCCCTCCCCACTCCCTGGTGTCCATTGGCATAGGTTTTCTCACTCACTGCTCCCCACCAACACCCACCAGGCTGGCATCCTCCTCCCTGGGAGTCTCTCCTCATCACCCACCACTCCCCGGGGCTTCTGCTTCTTCCTGTGAAGTGACTTCACACCCCAGTGCCTCTTTTCCTGGCTTTTGCTCCTCAGAACTTGTCAGTGTCTGTCATGGGCTGCATTTATCAGTTTATTTGTTACTGTTCACTTCCCTGATGCCCAACAGAGCCCAAGCCTTGTATTGGCAGTGAGTTTGGTGTGCTTCCTTTTCTCAGTATCTGGAAAGATAAGTATTTGTTGAATGAATGAATGAATGGGCTGAAGCTCCAATCCAAGAAGGCTCGCTTACAGGTTACAGGGCTGGTGGGTGCAGTCCGTGGACGGCAGCGGGAACTGTGGGTTTAATGGAGGGGTGGAGCTTGGTACAGAGACCTGGAGGAGGCAGGGCCAAGCACTGGAAAAGAGGGCAGATGCTGGCAGAGGAAGCTGAGGCAGGACCATGGAGCTGTGGTAGAGCCTCTAGTCTCAGCCTGAGTGTGATGGGGTGTAGATGGTTTTAAGCTGGACATCCCTGCAATATAGAGATCCCATGAGTGCTGAGGCACACTGCCGGACCTCAAGAAAGTCCCTGTCTGAAAGGTAAGGCCACAGAATACATGGGTAACAGTGAAAGACCTGGGATGACCTCTCCCTTAAGGAAGAGAAAGGAGAAACATTTCCTGAAGGTATCAACACTTTGAAAAGACATAATCTTTATGAGCAGTTTAGGTTCACAGCAAAACTGAGCAGAAAGCACAGAGGATTCCCAGGTGTCCTTCCTGCTCAAGGGCAAACCCCCTTGTCACCTGCACCCCTGCCAGAGGGACCTTTGGAGCATTGGATGGTCACCTATCATGTTTATCACCAAAATCCCATGGTCTATGTTAAATTTTACATCAGATGGATTTGGACCAATGGGTAATGGCATACATCAGCATTAAGGCATCACCCAGCATGGTTTCATTGCCCTCAGTGTCCTCTGGTCCTGAGCTACATCCTCTGTTCCCTATTCTCCTCATATCATCTCCAGGGCTATGACTTCTCCAAATTGTCATGTAGGTGAAGCCATGCAGTGTGAAATGACACCACACCCCACTAGCCATTTTCATTTAGAAGATACACGTAAGTTTTGCTTGTGTCTCCCTTCCTGGCTTGATACCTCATTTCTTTTCAGTGCTGAATAATATTCCAATCCTTTTATTCATTCACCCACCATTCACCCACTGAAGGGCATCTTGACCAGCTTTCAAGTTTTATCAGTTATGAAATAAGTTCCTGCAAGCATCTGTGCACAAATTTCTGTGTGGATAGTTTTCAGTTCTATATTCAGTAGGGTGACTGTTGGATCATAGACCACAGTTTATTCAGTGTTGCGTGGAAGTGCCACACTCCTCTTCAGATTGGCCCTGACATTTTAACCCCCACCAACAATGAACGAGAGGCCCGGTGGCCCCACATCCACACCAGCACGTGGTGTTGCCAGTGTTGTGGATTGTGGCCCTTGTACTAGTTGTGTTCTGGTGTCTCGTTGTTTTAATTTCAAACTTCCTGGTGAGGGGGAGGATCTTTTCATATGTTTATTTGAAATTTGAAAGTACTGTTTGGAGAGGTCCTGTCACATGCAAGTCTCTGGCCCATTTTTAAATAAGGTTGCTTGTTTTCTTATTGATGAGTATTATGTGTTTTTTCTGTATTTTGGAGGACAGCCCTTTATCAGGGTTTTAGTCACTTGTTGTCACCGGGACTGAGTACCTGACATATACAGTTTAAAGGTGAAATGTTTGTCTGAGCTCATGGCTTCAGAGAGTTCAGTCCATGGTCTGCTGGCTCCAGGGCAGAACGAGGATGACAGAAAGGTACAGTAGAGGACAGCTGCTCACGTCGTGGCCGCCAGACAGCAGAGAGAGGAGGAAGAGCAAGAGAGAGAGCAAGCCTCTTCAGAGGCACCATCCAGCATCCCATGTCCTCTACTAGAGCCCTGCCTCCTACTAGCACATTTAACCATGAGCTCAACAATAGATTAATCCTCTGATTGTACAGAGCACCATGATCACATCGCCCTCCAAGAGCTCTGCCTCTGAACATGAGACTTCTGGGGCTGTTGTGGATATAAACCACCACAATCCGGTGTGTCTTCTATGAATGCTGTCTTTTCATTCTGAGGAAGCTACTGGATCTGATTCACTGAGGGTGAATGGGAGCACAGGGGTGTGGGGCCCGAGTGGAAGGAGGGCTGGAAGGTGGCACATGCGGGTGACTCGTGACCCCCTGCTCTCTCAGGAGGGGTGTCATGCTCCCACATCTAAATAGCTGTGTGCATCCTGAGGCTGTGCCTGGGCCTGGCAGACTCCCCAGGTCAGGGCTTTGCACTGCACGGCACCGAGATATGGGTTTGATGCCAAGTGGAAGGAGGTGTGGGTGGTGGAGGAGGATTTT
Organism: Chinchilla lanigera; assembly: GCF_000276665.1. Classification (NCBI taxonomy): domain Eukaryota; kingdom Metazoa; phylum Chordata; class Mammalia; order Rodentia; family Chinchillidae; genus Chinchilla; species Chinchilla lanigera. The sequence continues at coordinate 2,162,634 of NW_004955520.1, forward strand.
AGGGCTCGCAGGCACACGGTGTCCGACTGAGCAGGACAAGGACAGTGAGTTTAGATTCACAAGGGCACAAGGGCAACTGTGCCATGGGGACAGCGGTCACTGATCAGCATGACACTTTGCTAGAAGCTCTGAGGTCCGAGATGCGCTTCGTGGCTTTCCCTGCATCGGGGTCTCTGCCAGCTGCTCTGCTCTAGGCTGGCCTCCCCTTCGCAGCATGGTGCCCATTCCACACCCACAATTTTCAGAAGCAGAAATCCGGGTCTAGAAAGATGGAGGCACGTGTTTAAGATCATAGGGCCCTGAGAAGCGGTCTCCAGCCCCAGCTCTCGGGATGGCACTGAAGGGAAAAGGAAATGTCATTTTAACTGAGATGAGTGGGGAAATGCTCATGAGCTCTTCAGACTGGAAGGGTATTTGCAGTCAGTGCACATTTTCCAAGGGTGTGCACATGTGCGTGTAGTATGTCTCTGATGAAATTTATAAATAGCTCAGTTCTGCTTCTCTGATTTGATCAATAAAAATTCATTATCAACCAGCACATCATGCTTTTAACAGTAACAATAATATCCCTGGCAGTGGGCAGTGAGACTCTGTCATCCTTTAAGCCCAATCCAATGCAACTGGAGAAAGGTTGGTGTAAATAAAAGGATCACCTTAAATTCCAGGCAGACGCAATTTACCCACTGAAATTTCTCCCACAGTTGAGCTGTGCTTACTGGCTGTCCGAGATGTAATTTGGGAAACATCTGTGAACTGCACACACCTTGAATATAATTCAGGTGAGGTTCAGGGCGTGAAGACAGCTGCAAGAGGGACAGGAGGGACCCGCCTGCTGTGATGGGCCTGCACGGGTCTGCCTGGAAGTGAAACCTATGTGTTTTTGCTCCTAGACCTGACAGGGATGTTAATGTCTCAATTAGACCCTTCCTTGGCTTGGGAGAGAGCTCTCGCCAACCTTGGCAAACTCATCCTGCAGATATTTTCTGTAAACCACCAGATGGTAAATATTTTAGAGCTTGGTGGACAGCGGGGTCTCTGTCATGACTGCTTAAACTTGCCATTGTACAAAAGCAGACCTGGCTCACGCATCAATGAGCAGGCACAGTGTCATTTCCAAAAACGGCTGGGGCTGGGCTGAACCCACAGGCGGCAGTGTGTCGAGCTCTTCCTTGAGGCTCTGATTTTCCACAAGTGCATCAGTTCGAAATCAGGGATACAGAATATGCTCAGAAATGAAAATAAGTTTATTTTTCTTTGGCCAACTTCCTCAAGGGCCTGGCAAGAACATTTATTAAAGGGCTACTTCTGTCGATCAGTGCTCTTTTCCATTTCTCCTCTGAAAAGTGAAGAGAAAAGCACCTTTTTTTTTTTTTAATGTAGGAAAAGTCACAATCAGCAGAGGTGCCTGGGACACATTCATGCAGCTGTGATCAGAGACGTTAGGCATCCGGCCCGCGCCTCTCCTGAGGTTGCTCATCCTGGGAGCAGCGCTGGCCTGAAACAGTTCTGTCCTCCCCACCATGTGCCCTGCTCCTCACCCACGCACACCAAGTTATCACTAGGAGGAAGAGGCAATTACTTTAAATTGCCCACCACAGGTTGATTTTTCCAGCTAGTTTTACCACTTCAAAAGTAACTTACACATTCTGCAAATTCTTCCAGATAACAGCAGAACAGAGAACATCCCCAACTCATTTCATAGTTCCCAACCCAAACAATGCTTACATAAAAAAGGACTCTTAGATCTAAGTCATGAACACAGTGCTCTGGTCAAAGTATTTTAGCAAAAAGTATAAAAAAGAGAATGCTATGAATACTATAATATGTGCATATTGAATTATCCCAAAGAAAGCAAGTTTGTTCTAATATCAAAAATGAATGATTATCTTATTTGATGAAGAGTTATCAAATCAAATTTAATAGCCACTCATGGAAAGACTTTCTTAGTAAATTGAAAATACAAGAAAAAATACCTTAGCAAGCACCATGCTTAATGGTGAAACATTATAAGCATCCTTCTTAAAATCAAAACAAGAATACTTATGGAACAAAACTGTCATTAATTAATGATAACATTTCACATGATCAAACATAAATTATTAGAATTAATAGAATTTAGCAAGTTTTCTGGAATTAAGCCTAGAGTTTTGATAATTGAATTTCTACGTGCCAGCAATAAGCATATAGAAAATGCAATTTAAAAAAACCACCATTCCCAGCAAAAAACAAACAACAAGAATAGGCAAGACACCCTTGAAAGAGCAGGCTGGGGAAGCATGTGCTCTGCAGTACTTTTAAGGCCATGCTAAATAGGACAGAGGACCAGCAGAGGGAGGGGAGAGGAGACTGGACACCCATGCCACATCTCATGGGAAGACACATTCCAGAAGGACTAAAGATCTGTGTGTAAAATACAAAATACATAGAGTGAAATTTTATTTTGCTGGGCACATCTGTAGATTTAGAGTAAGGAGATAACAACTTCAGACCAAGTAATTACATAAACCAATGAAAAATGTGATAACTCTGATTGTACCAAATTAAAAATTTCCAGGAAAATACACCACTCACAAAACAAAACAAAACTTGCAAATGAGAGATTTCCCAGGACATATAACTCATAAAGGGGTGGCGTCAAGAATACGTGAGAAGTCCTATCACAGATGAGAACAGAGCATCCTAAATGTGCACATAGGCAGACATGTCAGCCTGAAGAAACAGACACAGAAAAAGCACTCTTCCCTGTCTGCAGCAGAGAAATACAAGTCAAAAGTACAGTGAAGCCTCCTTTTCCACCCCGGGGAACACAGTGCAGAGTGGCTGGTAACACACTGGGCCGACCCCGGCGCAGAGCGGGTGCCTCCCACACCGCTGGTGGGCTGCACAGCACTTCGCAAAGCAACTCAGAAACCCAGAATTTGGGAAGTTTGGAGGCAGTGTCCCCAGTGCACACCAGCAGAGGAGCTCGAGCTGGGATATGTCACAGAGTGGAAGATTTGAGAGCCTGTGTGAGCACGGTGTGTAGACTTCCCCTGGGGATCTTGCAAATACAGCCAGGAACAGGACAAGTGAGCCACAGATGCATACTTAAGGCTCCCTTTGATATAACCTGTGACGCGTGCAAAGCCACGAGTATTGTCTCAGCATGCTCATGTATGTGGGGAATCTACAAAGAAAGCTGTGGAATAACAATTACAGAATCTAGGATCTGGTTACTCCTAAAGGAGGAGCGTGACCAGGAGGAGACAATTAGATCTAATGCCCCATTTCTATGCCGTTCGGTGTATGTGCACACAGTTTATTTCATTTTATGTGTAATTGCAGAGCTAATCCCTGGAGATTTTAAAAGGGAGGAATGTGCATCATTATTGTAAATCAGTGGCTTGAGGGACTACTCATATTTTTTCTAGTGCATATTGAAATAAAAATAAGTTTTAAAATGAGAGTTAATTTTCACATCCCTGGAAACTCTCTTAGGTCCTCTGTGGCTTGCATACCTGGCCGGTAAAGTCATTCCTAAGGGATGCTGAGGGGAAGTAAGCCTGGCCCCAGACACTGCTATGACCAAGAATGCTGGTTTAGTCATGAATCCAAAGATGGGGCTTTGGTGACAGCTGAAGATAGAGCCGGGTTTCATTCATGTTTGCATCTCTGGAGCAGGAGAGGCAAATTCAGGAGCCACCAGGAACAGACACGATGGTTTGGGCACGGGACTGAGGCAGCCTGTCTAGCTCAGGCCTCCGGGTGGAGGAGCTTCCACTGAAGCTGGATGCGACCCTAGGCAACTCAACGCTGATGAGGCTGACATTTTGCAGACAAGTGAAAACAGATTTTATGTGAATTTTTACTCCCAATTTTAAGGATTGGGAGTGAATTCAAGTGTTTAAAATCCAGTCCTGCAGATCTATTGACTTGTGTCTGCCAGCTGCCTGGTCTGTGACCTGCTGGCTTGCAGTGTCTGTACGGGACCCAGCGTGACACCCTGCTCCCAACAGGACATCTGACGGGTCTCAGCCTCTCCACTGATGTCTGAGGTGGAGGTGCGTTAGGTGAAGAAGTGGCCACAGGTTCTTTTCTATTTGTGGTGCTGAGAGGCAGAGCTGCGTCCTCTGCTTGGTCCTTGGTGAGCACTAATGCTTGGCTGAGCTATGATGGCAGCAAATGACGCTGTGCTGCTTCAGAGAATGGGAGCTCGCACTTCCTGTCCTTGGGGATACTCCCTCCGGGTGAGTCAGCACAGGGGACGTCCTCCCTCCCCATTGTCATCCCGAAGGGCGGTGAGTGGGTAACAGGTGGTCCCCAGTGAGCTCAGGAGCCGGATATACAAACAGAGCTCTTGCCTGCCAGAGAGCCCTCCCATGGGTGTTTATCTTATGCCACAAAGAGCAAAAGAATTAACCAGCTGAGCCCTGCATGCAGTCCTGACTCACAACGCTGTGACTATGATATAACATTTGTGGATTAAACCGCTAAGCATTGGTACAGTTTTACCTTAGGAGACAACTAAATATTTTAAAATTTTTCATTTAGGTTCTAATTTATCTAACTGTGCATCACTATCTGCTAATGAACTTTATAACCATTTGCTTTGAGAGTGGGAACAGATTTCCTATAAATTCTATATGCATCACCTCCAAGAAAAAGAGGTCTGAACAAATTTGTAAAATGACGGCAGCCCCAAAGGGTTTGATGCCTGAGGTTGACTTGGGAACCCACAGCCCTCACCTTACACAGGATTTGTGCATTCACCATTCGATACAAAGAGCCGGTGTAAGCAGCTGTGGGCTGTTCAAGTTCTGCTCTCTAGCTAGCCCAAAGAGCTTGTCTGAAGGAAACTGCTGTGGAATAGAAGCCATGCAGGGCAGCACAGCCCACGAGGGAGGGAAGGGAGTACAGGCTGTGCAGGAGCAAAGCTGTTCTCTAAACCGGCTGAGCCTCACTGTCTACCCAGAGTGGACTCTCTCTACCAGGGGAGCTGGCACCGAGCTCCAGAGCACTGCAGCTCTGGAAAGGCTGGGTCCCCTTGAAAGGGCAGTGGCTTTACTCACACAGAAGAGGTTGTTTCCATGGGACAGATTTCCTGAGAGAAGATGGGACTCCCAGGACAAAGTCTGGAGGAATCTCACTGGGATGAGGCTTAGTGGATGCCTGAGGGTAAGGGTGTAATTGTCATTTCCCAACGCTGAGGGACCCAGGCATGGGAGGCTCAAACACCAGACACGAGCACTGCATACGCTAAAGTGACACCTGAGCCCTGTCTTCTCAGTCCTGTTGCAGAAGGGCGGGCCAGCACCACTGAGAAGATGACAGAGCAAGTCCTGCTCCCTGAGCAGCGCAGGCTGGACAGAGGGGGAGGGGTTCCCACAGGCTCTGGAGTATGCCACTTGCATCACTCCCCAGGGAGCTCTTCCCAAGTTCGCAAGGGAGCTGAGATTACAAGTGTAGAAAAAAAAAATTTTTTTTTTGTTTATATTTTGAGACAAGGTCTCACTAAATTGCTCAAAGTAGGCTTGGACTTGTGATCTTTCTACCTCAGCCACCCCGAGTGTTGGGATTCTAAGCATGTGACCCAATGCCTGACTAAAATCTTTAACATAATATCTATTGTACATTTTGGTTTTTATTTACTCTTTTAGGCTCTTACACTAGGGAGACAATATGGTGTTTACACGTGGGTCCAATTTATTTCACTTAGAAATTATGGTCTCTAATTGCATCCATTTACCTACAAAAGCCTAGAATTTATCTTTTACAAGCTGGGCAATACTCTATTGTATAAAAATACTACATCTTTTTTATCCACTCCTCAGTTGATGGGCATTTAGTTTGTTTCCAAGACTTAGCTATTACAAATTGTGCTGCTCAAAAAAAAGGAACAACCGGGATGAGGGAAAGAAGGAAAAGAAACAAAGAAAGAAGGAAGGGAATAGATCTATATCTATATCTATATCTATCTATCTATATATAGGTAGCTGGGATAATTGTACTGCTGATGTCTACTGGATTGTTGAAAGGAACAGTTGATGCTTTATTTATTTATTCATTTATACCAATTTTGTATGCTTATATTTGGTAATCTGAACAACTAATTTGAAGATAACAATATGCAATACAACAACAGTTGTCAAATACCTATCATCTTCTTTAGTAAAACCTTATATTGTTTCTAATGTTTTTTATTTGTTTTTATTTTTTTTTCTTCTTAATGTTTGATCAGTCTTGCATTCTTACATCTGGGACTCTGAGCAACTTCATTGAAGATAACAATATGTAATATGACAACCACTGTTAATTCCTGTCATTTTGTTCTGAAACCCTGTATCATTTTTATTGTTTTTGCTTTATTTTGTTTTTGTCTATGTTGTTGATATTTTGCTATTGTTCTTTTTAAAATTATTACTCTCTTTAAAATAAATTACAATCTTTAGTATAAAGGGAACTACAAGAAACATAAATGCAAAATCCCTTAGGTAGGGCGGCTGGGGAGAGGCGGAGGAGCAACAACACCCTGGGGGAAGAAGCCGCCTCTCTGAATCAGAGCAGCACCTAGAGCGTCAGCCACAGAGGGGACATATCCATCATTATCCCTGTCGGCAGGAGGCAGCAGGGACCCACAGGGCTGCTTTGTGCTGGCTGAGAGGGGAGCCCCAACGCTCCAAGGGCAGCCCAAACGCCCTGTTTCTCCTGGGCAGCTCCGGGGTCATCGCCACCCCAGGCGCGCGGGGAGCTGTCCCCGGTGCTGAAGACCCGCAGGAGGCTGACAGTCTGGCCGGCACTGGTCACACGGATAGCTTCCATGCCGTGCAGGGACAACTTTGATGTTGTCAGAAGCGACCCCATTGCATGAGGTGCAGGAGGGGGAGTCGGAGGGGGTGCAGGGAATGACCGAGTGGAGCTTGGGAGCTCGGAGAGGCTGCAGCAGGAGCGGGCTCTGTTACAGAGCGGCGGAGAGTGTTCCGGCAGAGGACACAGCATTAGCAAAGCCACCGAGGTGTGAAATAGAGCTGCACGGGAGGCAAAATGCAAGCAGCTGCCGGGAAGGGCAAAGTTCAAGGTGAGTGGAGGAGGGAGTAGGTGAGGGAGTGGGGGAATGTGGGGAGCTGCTGCAGCACAGTGGCCAGAGGGCTCCTGCTGAGCACCTGTCCACCCTGAGCTAGGACGGAGGGAGAAGTAGAAGGGAGCCCAGCGGAGCTGTGTCCGTGTCCCAACGGGACTGAGAAGGACCAGAACACTGGAAGCAGGTGTGCAAGGACAGAAGGAGAAGACACAGAACCCAGCCAGGCGGTGGCCTGGGCAGGGTCAGGACTGAGCCTCTCCACAGCACACCTGGCTTCTGAGGGGGGAGTGGAGGGGTGACACCAAGTGGGCCCAAGAGATGGAGAAGCAGCCGTGTGGGGGGCGTGAGGGTGGTTCTGAGGGGGGGCAGTTGCACCTGTGGGCACTCAGCAATAGAAGGACACCATTTCATGCTGGTCAGCTCCACCACTGAGCAAGGCGGGGGAAGGCAGAGGTTATATAAGGATACAATGTGTGCATTAAAAACAAAAGTGTAACAGGCATCTCTGTTGGGAGGGCAGCCATGTCCCACCAATGCTGCTGAGGTATGTGTCATCCCTAGCAGAGGGCCTGGGGCACCACACGGTGACACAGTCCCTCCCTTGAGAAGCCAACAAACACACTTTTTTTTTTTTTTTTTTTTTTTTTTCCTCCGGTACTGGGAACTGAACTCACAACCTTGTGCTTGCCAGGCAGGCGCTTTTGCCGCTGAGCTAAATCCCCAGCCCCCCAACAAACACACTCTAACCACCATGCCATCAACCCACTACCAGGACTCACCTGCATGAGACCGTGCAGAGCAGTACTCGTGCTGAGTGAACACCAAAGTTCAGGGTCTGCGTCTGCAGGACTCCATTTCCTGCAGCCAAAGAGACCTGTGCTTCCACGAGTGACCACGCAAGGCCAGCCCATGCCAGGGAGAGGAGGTGACCGCTGAGACACAGAGGTCTTCCTCAGAGGGAGGCAGCCGGGACCTCAGCAAGGATGCTGTCACTGTGGTCCTTTGCCTTTTTTAAAATTGGAAAGGCCAGCGTCCCTTCAAGTGTAAGTTAGGAGCAGAAGTGCCACACGCCCAGCCATTTCTCGAGTCCCAGCCCAGTGTGGCTCCTCACGCTGCAGGGACAATGGACCCAAGAGGGACCCAGGGACATGGGAGCCCAGGAGGAGTCCCTGTGCTCTGGCTGTCTTCTCCTGCACCCCGTCTGAGGAAATGAGGGCTCCATGTGTGTGTCAGGATGATTCTCTTCGGAGATGTTTGCTGCGAGGAAGGAGGTGCAACTCCTCACAGCAGCTTCCTTGGCCCTTCAGCTTCACCCCACACCGAACCCGGCCGTCCCAGCCCCCGAGGGGCAGTGGCTGCGAGAGAGGCCAGGGATTGAGATGAAGGACCAGGCTGGCACACATGGCTTCTGGACCCTGCTCTTGGGAGAGGTGAGATGTCCTGAGCATGCGGAGGGCAAAGCAAGGCAGGAAAAATCCAAGCCAGAAAACAGAAACAAAGCACACAAGCCACAGCACTGGGTTTGCTCCGCCGAGGAGAAGATCCTGGGGTGTGGGTGGGGCACACGACAGACGCCTGGGATTCCCACTCAGGCTCACGTGGCCACTGTTCCGTGTGGAGTCGCCATTCTCTCCACCCTGGGGACGTGGCTGCTGCACAGGGGCGGGCGAGTTTGGCTGTGGCCTGTGGTGTCCATGTGTGTCCTGCCTGTGTCACTGGGGCACCATGACCTGCAGCACTTATTTCAGTGGCTGTCAGCTGGGCCCAAGAAAACACATCCCCAGGCCTCCCACATCCCAGCAGCAGCCTGGCCAGGAGGCAAACAGAGGGGAGAAGGATGGCTTCAGGGCCCCTGGCTCTCAGGATGAGGAGAGAAAGCAGCTTTTGGAGGAATAACCCAGCGGGAAATCACATTCAGGGAGCTCAGAAGAAACCTTTGTCCCGGGAAAGGCATGCAAGAGCCTTGGGTTTCATCCTCCAGATCAGAAGAAGTAGCCGCGCAGGAGGAAGGGAGACTGCCAAGTGCACTCCCGGAAGGCAGCGGCAGGCTTGGAGCTCTGCTTAGTATGGTCACCTTATTTAAGAGCTACCTAGGGTCAGAGCTCCTGGGTGGACACAACTTTCCTGGCAAGTGTTGGTCCTGGCTGTGGATTCTGAGCTAGGATCCCACAGTTACTTGAGACTTGTGCCCTGGGGCTCTGTTGATAATGAACGAGCTTGCTGAGGGTACAGGGAGGTGTGGCTGTCCTAAACAGGTGAGGTTGCTTTCTTCTTGTTTGGTGAAGTGACGAATTCAGAGTGTTGAAATCTGAGTGCTGAGAATTGAGAACCTGTGATCTCCCACCTCTTCTCAGGCATCCCAGTTCCTATTGCTGACCCCGGATGGATGCCCCAGGGAGACCCCAACCCCGTGTCTCTGTGGAGCCAGTGCCATGAGCCTGCGGGGGAGGTGGAGCCACCTCGGATAATGACGAAGGCTGTGAACACAACCTCTGAACTATTTCTTCTGTACTGCATTTAAAGGTATCGTACAGTTTCCCTATTTGACTTCAAAGAAAAAGAGAAAATCTAAGATATGTAGAAACCAGACAGAGACTTGTTTGCATAATTTCAAAGTATGAACAAGTGAACTTCTCCAGCATTCGTGGACGGAGCACACCTCACGGCTTGCTGCAGAGGCCTGGGAAACTTGGCCCTCCAGGTTGTCAGAATTTGGTGCAGTTGCCATTATACATTTGCATGGAGAGGAGGAAGGGCTCAGAAGCAAGCTGTGTGAAGGGCGGTGAGCTACGGGTTCTGCTGTCATCCCTGCTTACCAGCACAGAAGCTGCAAGAGAAGTAAGTGGCACTCCTGATGTCCTGTGGCTGGTGACCGGCTCAGGAGGAGGAATTAAACCCAGCTCCGTGTAATGCCAAAGCTCCCATTCTAAACTTGCTCAGAACAAGCACAGAAAAGGTGCTCACTCCAGACTAGTCCACTCACCCACGTGTTCATTTATTCATTCAATAAATGTTTTCTGCAGCACCTGGTTGGTGCCAGATTCTTGTGTGAACTGACACTACAGTAATAAATAAGACAGAGTTTTGGACTTGTAGTCATGGGTCTCATGGCTTTGGTGATGTGGAAGGACACAGAGAACACTGGCTTAGGGCTGAGAACGCAGAAGCCAAGATGGCTGAGAGTTCCCCAGGGAAGACGAAAGTGCCGTGAAGATGGCCTTGCAAAACCTGGAGACCCGGACGGCTTGTCGGGAGGTCTGGGAGTCACAGATCTGGCCGTCGTGCGGGGTGCTGGATTGTGCTCTGTTGGCTGGCTCTGGTCTTCCTGGCTCTTGGGCTTGGTGGGCCTGGATAGTCTGTTTTTGCCTGTAAGAGGAGACCCATTCCTGGCCCTTGGCAGTGTCACTCAGACCTCGGGAGCTCTCCCTTGAATGTGCTCCTCCCTGGCCCTCAGTACTGCTCAGCCTGTGACAGGTGGAGGCAGTGAGCTGCCCCTTGGCTTGCAAATTGGGAGGCTGGGGCAGCTCTTGGACCCTGCAATGCACAGGGTGCCCCTGCCCCAACATTGCACAGCCCTGTTTGTGCCTGGGGCAAGGTCTAGCAGCTCTGCCTCCACGTCCTGCTGCTGGAGACCTGCAAGTGGCTGGGCTCCCACTCCCAACTGTCCCTGGCTTTTCGCTCCTCGTTCGGCTTGGGGATGTGCTTAACCTGCTTTTCAGCTTGGTTCCCCTCCAGAAACACCATGCTCGATTTCAACCATTCTAGCACATGTTTGGCAGAGGAGAAAGGGCTCCTTGCCATGTAGGAACTCCACTCCGGTTTCTATTATTTCCAATGGTGACTTTGGCTGGTGGGGTTCCCCTGTTCAGCAGTGGGGCCCCCTTCCCTACGGGGAGGGGCAAACCGATGCTCTGGATTTGTGGGGATGAGGACCAGGCCTGCAAGACCCGGAATCCTGCATGATCAGCATTGAACACACACCATGAGGAACTAAACCCACGTCTCCAAGGACGACTCTTTTTTGCCCACTGGACACTGTGTGTCTCACGTGTCAACCACAGCTGACTCCCAGCCAGGTTTGCAGTAGCCCCATGGTGACTGGAACAATCGGTTTCTCCAGAGCATTAGTCTCATTCCTTGTAGAACAAAGAAACTGCATTAGATGATCTAAACTCTGACAGGCTGTATTCACCACTCAGTCCTTGTCTCCATACTGTAACTGATCATTTAGCTTATTTCTGAGCAACACGGTTAACACCTATGTATTTACAAGAAGGGAGATTCATGCTGATGACTTCTCTGTCTAGCTTGGTTGCCCTTCATCCGGGTGGAGGGGCCAGGCTGGCCTGGCCAGTCTCCTCTGGTACCTCATCTGTGAGAGAGGCACCCCGAAGACCTGACCTGTCAGAATTGTGCCATGGAGTCAACGAATGTGTACACACCATAAGCGCTCAATGATGTCAGCTGGTGAGGCTCCTAAAGCACTCCTGGCCTAGTGGCCATCACAGATCAAAATCCAATTTTGTGAACACCTCTTGGACTTTCTACTCTCATTCCAGCATTATTCAAAAAACATCCCAACCAAGACAATAACACAGACGCCCCCAAAATCTCTAAGATAACCAGAAAGACTTGGTGCTAATGGGACTTTTGGAAGGGGGAGCGATTCTAAACAGAAGTCTCTAGGTTCCGTCCAGCTGGCTTCTAGAAAGGCAAGTCCCATGTGCAGACTTACGAGGAATTTATCATTTTTGCTGTGCTCTTGTGTGGAAGGGTGAGTGCGAAATTCTGGCTGGGTTTAAGAACAAGAGCTTTAAGTTAATGAGCAAAGGGAACTCTTGGTCTAATCTAAATCCAAATCCAAATCCAAAAGCACAAGCTCCATTTGCAAATTGGAATCTGAGTCAAATCCCTTCAAGTCTTGCGTATCTCTACTTAGCAGCTAGTTAGCCCAGGTGCCTGGTGGGCCCACCAGAGCGGCATGTGCCACTAGTGAGATAAGGACTTGTCTTGGGGGACACAAGTGACTGTCCTCTGGCAAGAAATGTGCGGCCTCCCCATGGCAGTGCCATCAGTTTGGAGAATATGGGAGGGAAAGAGGATGGTTTGGGTGGTGAGACGTGACCCTGAAAGAAGGGGTATATATACTTTTAGTTAAGCGGACAGTAAAGAAAGGGAGCTGAGCTTAGTCAGCTGCAGCTTTAAAAGTCCTCCATGAAAAGTGAGGTAGATGCCCACCAAAGGAGCTAAGCGAGTGAGGGACAGAGGGGCGTTGCTCCACAAAGGAGGAAGACTGACTTTCAAAAACAAAGCTCTCAGGCTTTTGTGGGCAGTGGTGGGCCAGGCTGTGGGAAATGCTCCCTACAGGCAGAGAAACACACTCCTCATGCCCACCAGCCTGAGCCACGGAACCACACACTACAGACCCAAAGGCTTGACTCAGCGGTGCACTATCCTGTTGGTTCCTTGGGTGGCTGGGTCCGCTGAGTGGCACTCGTGCTGCTCTCACTGGGGCGTGGTGTGGCTGTAGCCACCTGGCTGCTGGCACGGGCCTGCAAGGCTTCAGATGGCCTCACTCTTGAATCTGGAGTTTGGTTCACCCCACGTATGCATTTCCATCACTTTGCAGCCTTTTTCAGGCTTTCCTACATCATGAAACCAAGTCCAAGGGAATGGGAAGCTGCTGGGACTCAGAAGTCATACCGAGTCAGACCGCATTCCTTCTGAGCACGCTGTTGGCCAAGGCGAGCCCTAGGGACAGATCAGATCTGAAGGGTGAGCACACTAATTTCATCTCCTGATGGAAGGAGTGAGAGCACAAATGCAGAGAGGCATGGTCACAGGGGCCCTGGGTGATAGTAAGACCCCAATGTGTACATCCGGGTAACTGTGGACATTGTAAGGGCTTCACCCGAGTCCCAGCCAAAGTCAGTACAGCCCTGAGCAGTACTGGATCTTGTCAAGTGTGGTGACCCATTTCCTGCCCAATGCCAGAGCACTGGCCCAAGTGACCAGGTCTTCCTAAGGGTCCACAGATCCTTCGGACTCACCTCAGCTCCACCCATGGTTCCCTGGAGTAAACAGACCCAGGGGCACGGTTTGGCCTGGATGCAAGGACACTGAAATGCAGAAAAGACCCTGCTTTCTTGCTCCCTGGTGAGCTTTCCTTCATTATTTTATGCATATTGTCCTCTAAGGTTAATTTTCATTTTCCTGAAGGGCTCTTTAGAGCAAAGACCACATAGCCCATGCCTGGCTTTTGGGCAGGGTAGGGTGGGCTGCAGAGTCCAGAAGGAGCCTGCGGGACGGGGACACTGAGAACTCGACTTCCCACAGAGACAACAGGCGGGATGAGCTACGCATGGCCGGTTTATTCTCCACAAGTTCAACAGTTAGATAATGTAGCCCTCCTCTACTGGGGCGGAATAAGTAAAACTGACAGAGACCAGACGTTTCACATGAATGGTGCTCCTCCAGCTGGAAGGCAGCGTTAACAAGGAGATGTGTCCCTCTGGCCGCCAGCCGCTGAGGCTGTCTTAGGATGCTGAGTGGATCACTCGACTGACTCACTGAGAATACGGTGCCTCAAGGCGATGCTGAAGATGGAGGTCACTTGGAAAAGACCCTGCACCACTCCAGACGCTCTCAGACCCCCCTTCGTGAGGATTCTGCGGGTGCATCCCAGCAGAAGGGGAAGGAGGGCTTGGCCATGTGGAGGGGTGTGTTCTGAGCACAGCAACACACAAGGGCCAGTGCTTCTGTGTGTCTATCCTGGCGCAGGTTTGTATCAAGTATATGTATGTGTATGTGTATCATGTACGTGCACGTGTATATGATACGTGTCTGTGTACATGATATAGAAAGGATTGACGAAGTGGGCTCCTATGGCCCTGGGAACTGGGCTGGAAGAACGCACAGTGCTCCTCCGAGTGCTGCAGAGGCAGAGGATCCATGGAAGGTCGAAGGCCTTGAGCTCACTGTGGAGCCCAGGGACAGTGCACATTCTGGAGCAGCAGGCTGAAGAGTCTGTGCTGAAAGCCCGGAGGAGCTGGAGAGGAACGTCAGAAGGTAACCGCAGAGGTCGGAGCTGCTCCAGAGGAGAAAAGGGCTGACTCTCTACTTCTTTCCCTTTTATTCCCTCAGGGCTACAATCCTATTGGCCAGTGTCACCCATATGGGGGTGGGTTCTCCCTCCTCAGTTCACAGCCCATATGTCAATCACCCACCGACACACCAGAACTGTGTGGACTAGTTTCTTAGTCCATCCAAATTGCAGTACAGCCTTCCCCTCCCGTGGGGTCACTCATCTACTCACTTTCCAAGGCTTTGTGCACCTGTTTACTTCATCTTACTGATCGCTATTTATTCCTTTTCCTCTTAATGCTTGTGGCTTCCTATCCTGCCACTCAACTGACATAGTCATGGTTTGTGCATATTCTCCCTGTTTACGGTCCCCAGGGGCTAGCTGATACAATCACAAACACTGATACAATCACAAACACGACATTGCTTTTTAAAAAATTAATCCAGCTTTCTTTTATAAGCCTTGAAGAATTCCATTTAATTGACATGCTTTGGAGACCGTTCTGGCAGGACCAAGGGCATTAGCTCTGAATTTTCCTGCAACAAAGTAAACTCTCCCAGGAGAACCTCAGGCACGCTTGGAGGGGAGAGTGAGTTCCATTTCAGTGTGGGGGGCGGCACCACAGCACTGAGCTGCTTGCCAAACTGGGTAAAACCTGGTTGGTTAGGCCTGGCTCTGAGGACCTGCGGGGGTTACAGCTCGAGTAGGGAGAGGAAGGATGCTAGGCTTTACCTCACTGCTGCCTTTGGGGAGGGAGGGCAGTGGCTAAATTCCTACTGTCTCAAAATTGCTGCTTTGGGGGTTACAGCTCGAGTAGGGAGAGGAAGGATGCTAGGCTTTACCTCACTGCTGCCTTTGGGGAGGGAGGGCAGTGGCTAAATTCCTACTGTCTCAAAATTGCTGCTTTGGGGGTTACAGCTCGAGTAGGGAGAGGAAGGATGCTAGGCTTTACCTCACTGCTGCCTTTGGGGAGGGAGGGCAGTGGCTAAATTCCTACTGTCTCAAAATTGCTGCTTTGGGGGTTACAGCTCGAGTAGGGAGAGGAAGGATGCTAGGCTTTACCTCACTGCTGCCTTTGGGGAGGGAGGGCAGTGGCTAAATTCCTACTGTCTCAAAATTGCTGCTTTGTAGTTTGCCTGGAAAAGCCGTGAACACAGTGGAGAGCCACGGATGCAAAGAGCGGAAACTTCCAAACCATGCAGCAGGTGTGGGGTGACTGCCCACGGAAGACGCGGTGGTTAAGAAAAACCCTCAAGTGGGCTGAGGCCTTGAATGGACACAGCTGCCACGCCCTACAAGCAGCCAACGTATGGGAGAACGTGCTCAGGGTCTGTAGTCATCACAGCCATGTAGATTAAGGTAATATTGGTATCACCTCACAGCCGCCAGGATGGCTCAGCAGAGGCACCATGACCATGACCGCAGGCGAGGACGTGGAGAAACTGGAGCCCTGTGCACTGTGACGCAAGCCATGGAAAGTGGCGTGGGGCTTCCTCTAAACATCAGAACCAGATCCAGTCTGATCCAGCAGCCCCATTTCGGGGTGTTTATCCCCAAGCACTGAAGCCAGTGTCTTGGTGCGGTGCCAGCACTCCCGCGTTCACTGCTGCAGTATTCAGAGCGTGAGCCGAATGTCCATCGACTGACGAGTGGACAAAGTGAATTGGTCCCTAGAGACAAGAGAATCATACTCAGCCTTAGGAACGAAAGAGACCCTGTAGCGTGTCGCAGCCTGGGTGAACTTCGAGGACGCTGCTATGTGAAACAGGTGGTCACAGAACACCAGTGCCGCGTGATTCCAGCTCTGAGCGGAACCAGAAACAGGCAAAGGCATGGAACAGGGAAGAGGGACAGCAGCTGCCACCACTGGGGCTGGGGAGAGTGGGAGCCTTGCAGGCGACTAAGCTGCAGAGCTCTGCGGTCAGGCTGCACAGCAGTCAGCAGTAACACCTGGACACCTACGACTGTGCTGGGAGGGCAGAGCTCATGAGAATTCTCACCACACCAAACTGAAAAAAAAAAAAGAAAGCAAAGCAAGAGAATGGAAGTAACTTCTGGGCAATGATGGCACTGTAATGAGTGCTGCTTCCCAAATGTTGTGTGGTTCTCCAAGGGGTGGGGGTGAGTGGCGTCCTGCAGTCAGCCAGGGTGAGCCTTTGACCGCCTCTCACAGCACGGTGGGGGTTTTTCAGAGTCAAGCTGTGTGCAGAGAGGAAAAGCATCACACTGGGGGCACAGATCCTGGGTGTCATCACAGTCCTGCCCTTGAGGCGGTCACCAAGACCGATGAACCGTGCCACCCAGGGCCTCGTTTCTTTTCTCCAGAATGGAAAGGACTATGAGACCCCACACCTCCTTGCCCCTGTTCTTGGGGCAGTCTCTTGGGTAAGAAATCAAGAGCTTGTTGGTCTACTGAGGACTGTTTGCCACCTGACTTATTACTTTCTTGTGAGCGGGTAATTGTGGCAGCTTTTCCAATGCCTGCATGTTTGTTACAGTTTTGAGTGTCTGTTTTCAGATGTGATCATATAGTATAACTTTTCAAGTGGTTCGCGTCCAAATGGAGCATCTTGACTTGGGAATGTGTGTGTGTGTGTGTGTGTGTGTGTGTGTGTGTGTGTGTGTGTGTGTATCATATTATAAAATGATATCATTTTCTCCCTGTCTGTATGGAAGCCAGCCCATTTGAGCACACACTTGCTATGTTGTCATCCTCTTTACATCCACATCCCTGGGGTGAGGCAGCTGGGCAAGCTCAGAGAGCCCACCGTGTGAACCAGGTCCCATTCTGTACCTATACTTAAGCCTCCTGACTCTTCCTGCCCCCAGGATTCATCTGATGGTTTTCTTTGCAAGCCTTTAGTGGGAGTCCTTAGTGGAATCCTCACCCAGCCGGTCTAGGTGGTCTGTTCCGACAGCCGAGTTCCCACCGTGTATGAGCGAACCATGATGAGACATCAGCCGCATTCCTAAGTCCAGGCTGAGCTTCCCAGTACCGTCCAAGGAGGCCTCCGTCCTGTGCAAAGCTTTCTCATTTACCCAAAATGTAAATGTTGTGGGCTTCAATTCTACAGAGCACTGCTTCCCAAACCTAAATGCCTATAGGCATCTCTTGGAAATCTGAGTCCCAAGGCTGCCTTCCTGACGATCTCAGACTCCGCATTCAGGGTACACTGGGGGTGGGACCAGACCGAAGCAGCAGGGGTCTTTGCCAAAAGGCCACGCCCACCTGCGGGGGGGGCGGCTCCACACTGCGCAGGCGCAAACTCTGCTACCTCCCTGCCCTGGCCAGCCCCAGCTAAGTGAAGCTGTAACTTTAAGGAAGGGACTCTGACCATAGCAGAGGGAACCCTGGGGTGTGCAGGTCAGAGAAGTGTCACTCCCCACTGAAACACGGAGTCCTCTAGCTAGGCAGCTCTACAGGGGCCGAGGAACGGCTCCGCCAACACAGAGGGCCGGCACGGGGATGATCAGCGAGGGTTCCTTACGCTTCTTCTTTAGTTCATCCATCAGCACCAGTCACTTGGTAAGAATAGGCAGCAATTATTTGGAGAGGTTTATAAATAAGCCTCTCTCTATCACTGGAACTTAAAAATAGTTTCTTTCATAAGTGTAAATGTCTTTGGCTTTGCCAAAAAAGCTTTTAAATTTTTCTGTGGGGGTGGAGGAGACACTATATTTGTGCGATGCTGAACCAGTTGGAAAATAAAAAGCCAAATTGTACGAGTGTGTGGATTATTTGCCTCTATGCCAAACAATTTGGTCTGACTCCCTTGTATTTCCTTACTATGGGTGAGAATTAACTTTTGGCCTTGGTATACTAATATTAAACTTCACTCTCTCCCATCTATACTCAACATACCTGTTACAAATGGCCGAATCTTTGCCACTTCTTTTCTGCTGAGTTATAAAATTTGGCAAAATCATGAAGATGGTTGCAAGATAAGAAACAACTGGAGTTGTCTACACGTTCATTTGGACTTTGTTATTGTGGTCACCATCAGCTACGTTAAGACCCTTTTCCTCTTCGTTATCCTCTGTACCCACCAGCAGCAGCTTTGGGTCACTGACCTTTGGTCTCCCTGCACCTTTCCCCGGGAGAAATTCCGGGGCCAACGCGTTGTATACTTCAGGCGTGTTTCTGTGCAGCTTTGTGAGTGAAATCACCCCCCTCTCCAGTTAGTTTACAAGGTCCTCACAGAAGTGTCTGTAGTTGCCTCTGCTTCCTCACGCTTCCCCGGGGTCCTCTGGCTCCAGTCCCACTGTGAAGCAATTAGTGGTCCGTAAACAATGCTCAGGTGACGAATACCACTGCCAACTCATGAGGCCTGCAGAAAGCCCTCCTCTCTGTAGATGTGACCCTTGCAGAAATTTGTTTTCATGGTTTCCATTTTCATATCTTGGGCTACCATAAAACAGCCTTGGTGACTTTAAAATATGTCCACAAATTCCTTGTAAACCTCCCTGAAACCCTGGTGCATGGATGCAGCCTCGCGGACCTCCTGCACGAGTGACGCTCAAGGGGATGGTGAGGCCCTGGGTGAGGTCTTCTAGGCTGTGGCCTCATTCTTGCTCACTCTTCTTGGCCAGTCTCTCATTCTGGAGAAGCCCGCTGCTCTGGTGGGGGCCGTGCAACCGCCCCACTGTGTGCACCCACAAGGAGGGGAGGCTGCCTACCAATTTAGGGGGGAGCCCAGGCCTCTCACTGCAGCTCTGGCACAGAGCTGTCCTGGAGGCAGATCCCCACACTCCACATGGCCTTCGGACAGCCGTGGCCCTGGCCCTCATTTTGATACAAGCTTAGGAGGGACTGCACACAGAATGAACCAGCTCTCAGATTTCTCAGCCACGGAGTTCTGCATCTTGTTTAAGCCACTAAGCTTGGGGTTAATTTGCTGTGCAAGAATAGATAACTAATACGGAGTTCACACTTGCCATCGTCAGAAGAGCACCCACTGGGTGTTGTGGGGATCCTACAATATGTAGGGAAATGAACATATTGAGTATGAGTATGGAAACAGCTGTGTGACAGTCTGAATTAAACACAGGGAATGAACCCAAGAGGATGAAGATAAGACTTCCATCAAGAAGTCCTTCTGAACCTTTGTCAGTATAGAAATTAATTCACATGACAAGCATTCAATAAGGAATCTGTCAGCTGCACAGTAATTTTAAGACCTACTTGCCTTTTTTCTTTGTAAAAATACCTTCTACACTAATTTATTTGGGGGCCCCTAGTAATCAAATACCTAAATGAATACCAGACCGTTTTTTAAAGAACAATCTAATTAGCTATATTTGATCATGATCCATGGTTCAGAAATGATCACTTTGCTCTAAGTCAGCAGCCCTTTCTGTTGTGTCTTAGTCACTTTCCCATTCCTAGGACAAGACACTTGATACCCACAACCTAAAGGAGAAAAGATTTATTTTGGCTCATAGTTTATGAGGGTTCAGTCCGTGGTCAGTGGCTGTAAGACTGAAACAGCATGGTGGAAAGGTGTGGTAGAAGAGTGCTGTTCAACCCGTAGCATCCAGGAAGCAGAGAGAGAAAGGAGGATCTGGAGACAAGAATAGAGCCTTCCCGGTCACACTCTAGTTGCCCACCTCCAACAGGCTCCACCTCCTACCAGCATACTCAGCCATGAACTTGCCCACAAATGAGTCCACTGATGAGCACAGGGCCCTGATCCAATCACCTTCTGAGAGCCCCACCTCTGACCACACAAGACTCTTGGGATACAGTTCAGATCTAAACCGTCATGTGCTGGTAACTGTCTCACAATTTCCTAGAGTGGGGTGTGTGCTGAGAAGGAAGGAGGGCTCCACGTGGTGCTCCTGGACCCAGTGCTTCATGATGTAGGACTCTCTGTCTGCTCCCTGTACTGTGGTCAGGCCCACAGTGGCTTGACAGCCTTGCTTGTTCCACTCACATCAGTGCACAGAGCATGGGTGGGACCTGCTGTGGGGACCCTGGGCCCCTCGGAGCAATTCTCTTTAGTGTTGCATGTGGCTCCCAGCACAGACTGACCCTCCCCTGGGAGCCTGCTGGGAGCCTTGGTGTCTGCTCAGGAGGGGGGCTCCCTGTCCCCAAGCACTCTTCGGGGAGCAAAGCCACCTCTTCCTTTTCTATTTTCTTTTTTTGCCTCCCTGCAGTACACAACCTGGACCCCTGAGCACCATGCTGAACCTTCTGGCCACGTTACTCTGATGGGGACACCGGGCTCTGGCTTTCATGGTGGGTGCTTTAATACATTTCATTTTGAGTCACATGACGTGAGGGCTGGAGGTTGGCTAAGGAAGCATTTGGCCTTGTGGTCTGCAGACGGGGTCTCCCAGGGCAGCACCCCTCTCAGTCTCATCTTTGCACCTGCATGTGGTCCCTGGTGTTGGTGAGGGGTTGGGTCAAGGCCTCCACTGTTGCCAAAGTTCTTAGATGCTCAAGTCTTTTGTATGAAACGGTGTAGTGTCTGCTTGTAATCTTCTCACACCCTCCATGTAGTTTAAATTATCTCTAGACTATTTATAATATGAATATAATGCAGATGCTATGTAAGTAGGTGCTGTACTGCATGACAAGGAGGCAGAATCTGTATGTGCTCAGAATGACTTTGCTTCTGTTTTTCACCTACAGTTGGCTGAACCTGAGGAGTGGACCCCGGGGGTACAAAGGGCAGCCACTCTCAGGTTCTCATCATCTGTATTTCGACACCTGTTTCTGAGGCTCTGCTTTGAGCTGTTGTTCTCACCTTTAAGATGCTTGAGCTGAGCTTCAGAGAGATAAGTTGACAGCTCTGCAGTCTCTGACAGCTAATTAGGGCTGGTGTGCAGGGTGTCTGAAACCCGAGTCACCTTCCTGGGGTCAGGATGGAGGTCACCTACATGGCCCACATGGGGTGCTGGTTCCTAGTGCAGAATGAAAGGATCCACAATGGATGGTGTCTCCTCCTCCCCCTCCCGGCCTGTTGGCAAGCACCTCGGCAGAGCTACTTGGTCGCCAAGGGTGGAGTCTAAACTGGTACCTTCTGCTGTTTTCTGCACCTGGCTGAGTACTTTCCTTGGAGATCTGATGTCTGTGGGTAGAAAGGAGTCCTTGCTTAAAGTCATAGACATATTTCAGATTCTAAGAATGAAAATAAGGCAATTGGAACCATTTTGAATTATTAAAAATGTAACCCTTGCTTGTTCCTTACAAAACAGCCCTGTTGTACCTGGGTCGCAGAGGTGGTTCCTTGGGCAGAAATAAGTGCAGGGATTTTGGTTTCCTGTGCCCAGGGGCTGTCCCCACCCTGTGGACTCCAGTGGCTTAGGAACGGGGTCTGGCTTCCCCCAGGGGAAGCTGCAGAAGATGCTGTTCCATCCCAGCAAGTGACCCAGCTATGACACCCAGCTCAGGGGCAGTGGGAAACCACCACGGTGGGGCTTCCAGTGTGACCCTGCCCACAGGGCCTCAAGGTGATCCAGGGACAGAGCAGGCAGGTATGGTGGCCAGTTCCAATCAGACTTGGTCTGGGTGATGCACTGCCCCAGGCGGGTGAAAGGAAGTGTCCTCTGCGCTGTCCCCAGACCCCAGGCCCAGCTCCCCATTTTCCTCCTTCCAGGTGGCAATAATTTTAATATTTATAGCCAACTGAAAATATTTTTCCTCTGAACCTGCATTGGCAAAAATGTCAGCAGCAAAGACGTTTTGGCTTCATAAAAGTGAAAGCAAATTCTGGAAAATATTTCACTCTTTCTGAGTCTGTGAAAAGATTGTGTCCCGAAACTCTGGAGCTACTTATTGTCAGTATGTGAATTGAGTAAAAGTGGAATTGCACTCTGACCAAACACCTTCTGCAGTTCTCAAAATGGTACTGTGTTCTCAGTATCTCAATCAAAGAGATCAGTGGTTAGTGATACGTCAGGAATCAGGTATTTTTCTATGAATACAGCTAATCAAATTGTTCTTTAAAAAGTGGCCTGGTATTCATGTATGAATTTGATTACTAGGTGTCCCCAAATAAGTTAGTGTAGGAGGTATTTTTACAAAGAAAAAAGGCAACTAGATCTTAAAATTACTGTGCAGCTGATGGACTACTTATTGAATGCTTGTCACATGTCAATCAATTTCTATACTGACAATTCCTTGCACCTTTAGAGATCTGGTGCATAGACCATGTGGTGTGTGTTTAATTTTCGCAGCTGCTCTGTGAGGGGGACATCAATAGCACCGCTCTGTTCAAGAGAAGCCAGGCACCAAGCTGTGTGTCCTGAGGCCGCACTCTGAAGGGACAAGAGGCAGAGATCTGCATGGGCTCTGAGCCCAGACTTTGGCTTTTCTGCTGTGTGCTGGGCACAATGCGCCAGGAGTCTAACCCACTTGCTCACTACCTAGCTCACCTTCAAGTGCGTTTGAAGTCTGTGCAGTTCATGCAAGATGGGGTTCTCCCCAGCAACAGGCAAGGCAGGATGTCTGGCGAGATCACAGCCGAATTCTGTGTGTGACTGACCTGATTCCATTGTTAGGGGGAAAACGTCTCCCAACCTGTGAGATATCAGGAGTGCTGAGTTCGTGGTCTCGCAACATGGAGGATGCAACTGCGAACCAAGGGAGGAGGTTAGGAGAGTCCTGTTGGTAGTAAGAACGGCTCCTGGATTCCCAGGAGGGGTCCCATGGGTAGCCACTGAGATGCTTCATCGGGGTGACTTAAACAGCAAAGTCGCAACGTGGGTACAGTGTGGGTCACACCACAGTCAGCCTATAGGATTTCAAGTGTAGCTGCTTAGCTGATCCTGACCCGGCAGAGGAGTGAGTCACACAGCAGGGTACGTGAAAAGAACAAAGGTGATCCCAGAAAGGGGTGGATCCAGGTGTTTCCATCTCTCCATAATGCTGTCAAGTTATGACCTCATCCACACGTTCATACATGGGTGAAGTCTGAGCTCTATTTGACCCAGTCACCTCCTGACTGCTCTCCCTCTGAACGCTGCGAATCTAGGGGGACATTTTAGATCTCAACTATAACTGATGCTTTATGTGAAAATCCAATCAAAATAAAATTTTGATTTCACAAAACAGAGATTTTGGGAGAGTAAGTAGGGAGAATCAGAAGCATTCTAATTTTATTACATGTACTGTCTTAGTTATGTTTTCTTGTTGCTGAGACAAAATGCCCAACACCCAAAATTACAGGACAAAAGGTTTATTCTGGCTGACAGGCTGTAGAGGTTTCGGTCTGTAGTCAGCTGGCTCCAAGGCACGGCAGAGGTATCGCAGAGAAGAAACAGCTCATGGTGGGCTAAAGAGAGCAGAAGCAGCAAGCAGCCGATCCTTTCTGTCCCTTTATAGTGTGTCCAGGTTACCCATTCTTAGAGCGGGCGTCGCTCAGACCCCGGTGGGGCACCCTCAATCCCGCCTAGAACTATGCACATCAACCAGTGGATGGACTGAGTAACCATGCACCCTTCATCCCAGTGTCACACACTGTAGATCCAGGCCCTCCGGAAAGGCGCCGTCTATGGCTGCATGAGGCTTTGGGAGGACCTCCAGACACAGCCATGACGTAGTCACTGTAGCACCCATAATGTTTATAATAATTGATAATATGCTTCTTCAAATGCATTTTTGAAAATTTTGATGTAGAAGTGAACACAGGGTAGTTAGGCATGTATTCAGTTGCAAACACACAACCAACCCATAAGAGCTTAAATAAAGAGATTCTTTCCCCTATCACAGGAATTCCAGAGATAGCTAAATTTCAGTGAGTAAATCACAGTGGAGGACATGTCTACAAATCTCAGTCCTTCCCTTATTCTGACAGAGTGGCTGCTGCAGCTCCAGCTAGAGAGCTGCACTTATGCAGGAGGAAATGGACAGGGGAGAAGTGGACTCCAGCCAACTTCTGCTTACATCTTACAGGCTGAAATGCTACCACAGGGCTCTGATTCAGGGTGAGCTGTATATAAATATTTTCTAAATGACTACATGCTAATGTAAGGCCAACTTATATTTATAAGTTACAGCCTTTAAAATGGAATTAAAAAACAAAAGGTACACCTAAAGTGAAAGGACAGCAGGAGACACAAATGAACAGAAGTAAAACTGTCTTAGAAAAATTTCCCACAGCCCTCTCATACTTTGAAACATTAGGTAGCCAGAATAAAAGAAAAAATGGGCGATGTAATTGATGTAACTTAACAGATTTAAACTGATAAATATTATTTTATAAGAATGAATTGATACACATCCATTAACAAATAGAACACAGGGCTGGGGATTTAGCTCAGCAGCAAAAGCACTTGCCTGGCAAGCGCAAGGTCGTGAGTTCGGTTCCTGGTACCGGAGAAAAACCCCCCAAAACAAAACAAAACAAACAAACAAAAAAGACAAATAGAACACATACTTTAAATAGTCACAAAATGAGAAATAAATATACAGAGAAATCCTTAATTTCAAAAAAAGAAGGAGCTTAACTAGATTTGTATCTTATATCAAAGCTAACATTTAAACAAAAGAACCAACTGCAGATAATTTCATTGAAATTTCTTGAGTAACTATTGAGCTAAATGAAAAATAAAATTACCAATAAAATTATGAAATAACACTGAGACAGTTATTTAGAAGTTATGACATGAGGTTAGGGTTATACTAGCAATAAAATTTAGTACTTAGTGTGCTTTTATGACTGCAGAAAACAGTGAAGAGTGTCTTATAAATTGCAAGAATGATTAAGTAAATAATGAAATAGAAGGGAAAGAATAAGTATTACAACAAAATTAAATAGAGAGCAGAAACAAATTCTTGGTATTAATTAAAACTTTCAAGGGCCAGCTTCTTTTAAATACTTATAAAGTAGATTAGGATAATTGAGGGAAACTAGACAGTGTTCATAAATAAAACTGAGAAATAAGAGAGGAGCTGTGAAACAGACATGGTACACAATAAAATTATCAGAGCTTTATTTGCGTCACTCTGTTGCATGAAGTTTGAAAATGAGGCTAATTTGGATTGAGAGTATAATTGATTCAGTGTGATTAATGAATAAGTAAAAGACTAAATTTTGAAGAAAAAGAACAAATTATCATAGAATTATTTCACAAAGATTCTTATTTTTTTGGTATTTTCCCCGTGTGGCCAAGATGTCAATTATTCTACTACCACAGAAGGTCCAGAACATAGACCCTGTGGGAGCCGTGCACATTTTTCGTTAGTCTAGCCTGACTCCGGCACGTCGAATGTGTGCGTGAGCCGTGGCCAAGACCCACAGCGATGCAGCTGAGGTTTTCAGCGTGTTCCTCCACCATTCATATTACATTTGTGGAGGACAAGCGTAAAAATCTCAGATTCTTGGGCCCCAAACATCTCCGTTCGAATCCTTAAGGACGGGCAGGAGTATCATTTTAAATTCTTATATTGCTATCACGTAAAGAAGCATATAGAAGAAACAAACGTCAGAAACCCAAGCAAGGCTTTGCTGTTCCGGTCTGTTAGCAGAGACGGCCTGGGAGATTCCCACGCACTCTTCTGTGGTTTTCTTTCCTTCATTTCGTCTTTTCTACGTGAAGGTTTCCGTGTCAGGTCATAGAGTCCTGAGCGTGTTCTTCACGGTGGTGCATGCTGCCAGACAGGCGCCTTCCTTATCCCCAGGGACCGTCTCCTGCCACACCTGTTGGTTATTTCCATTTAGTTCCACTTTTTTTTTTTTTTTTTTTTTGAGTTCTTAGCAGCAGAATTGCTGGATCTGATAGGCGTGGGTTTTTAGTTTGATAACTGCTGCCAACCCTTCTCTACAAACAAAAGAGCCCATTTCCCCATTTGCCTGCAAGGACTAGCGTCATCACCAAATGCTTGTAATTCTGCTATCTTCATAGACATCAAATAACGCTAATCATAGCTTTGCCTTGTATTTCTTTCATTCTCAGAGAGCTGGGCAGTGATTCAAATCACACCGTTCATGTCCAGTGTTCTTTCCCTGAGAACTGGCTGTGCATGACCAGTGCTCACTTCACTGCTGGATCGCTGCTCTTCTCCTAACTGGTTGCACGAGCATGTTGTAGAATATGGGGTTGTCCTGCCTGCTTTTAAATGTTTCACAGGTTCCTGTCCGTCTTTTGACCATGGAGCATTTCTGCATTAGAAAATGGAAATCATTTGATCGTCAAACATGTGACCTGTTTTCCTTCTGCCACAGCTTTTGGTCGGTGTCATCTTCACCTGCAGCCTGTCCCAGCCCATGTGTGCTCTTACATCCAAAAACATTTGCTGCGTACTCACCCCAGTTATAAAGCATAAATGAAAATCCATGTTTTCCTAAATTATCCTATCATCCTAAAGTCTAAGAATGCCTTCCTATTAGGAAATCTGTTCATCTATGACATCCTAGCGCTATTTCCAAACAGACAAGCATGGTAGTTTCAACAGATGTCAAAAATATAGGATGCAACGCAACATATTTCTTAAAGAGGAAAAGAAAATTCTTAGGAGTGAAGAGGAGCGTATTTCTGCAGACGACTGGGAGTGTGTCATGGGACAGCAGCAGTGCGATGGCTGAACTGACGCACTGAGGCCAATCCTGATTAAAACCAGGAACGGAGCCAGGGTTCTGCCCGTGCAGCCGCCATTTCACGTTCCTGTGAACAAACCATCCAGCCCAGCGTGGTAGAAAGTGGAGAGAGGGACATGAATATTTTAAGGGAGACAAAATTATCATTATCTGCAGATGACATAATTAAGTACAGGGAGAGTTCAAGAAAACCCAACTGAAAAGCTCCCAGAATTAATGCATCTTTGTAAAAAGGTGACAAAAGTAAAGTCCTGAAAGGACGATTTTTACGTGAGTGCCAATACGAGAAGAGTTTTTAATTTCTTTCAGGAAAATAACCAAAAGCCAGCTGCCTGCAATCACCCTAATAAAATGTATGTGGAGCTTCTCTAAGTTCACAACTGGCTGAGAGATATAACAGTAAGCACGAACAAAGCAATAGCTTTAATGAATTTAACAGCTTAAATGAAATAGCTAAATACTTTGAATATATTAATTCTTCCCACGTTGATGTTTACGCTTGATGTTATTTCAGTGAAAATCTCAGTTTAGGGAGATAATTTGGGGAAGTGATTCGGCAGTTCAGATCCTGAGGAGCACCTGCCTTTCCCCTTTTCCCTTAAACGCTGGAGGGAGGGGCGTGGCCTGGCTGGGAGCTGTCACGAGCCCCCGACGGTCCCATCCCTTGAGGATGGGTTGGGATAGCTTGCCTCAGCGTCCCCCTTGGACGCTCTTGTGGCTGCTCTCTTGGTGCCTGAGAGGAGGTGCAACTTGACTGTCAGGGTCAGTGTCCCACCCCCCATCCCTGTCACTCTAAATGCTGCCACCTCACTAAACTCTCCCCAAGGCAGCGAAGGTGTGGGCACGCTCCAGGCCCATTATCCTCAAAGCCCAGTAAGCTTGATTAGTACAAATATCCCTTCAGGAGCATCCTGGATTTATCCTTATCATTTCCTTGGAAAATGGCAGCTGACAATCAAAAAACCAGGTTTCCCAACCGTCCTCAGAACTGCCACCATGACACCCCTGACTGTGTGGACACTCCCACTCTGCACTGGGAGATGTCTACCCTGATCACAGTGGGCTTGAATTTCAACCAGTTTGGATCAATCCGTGGTCTTTGATCCAAAAGCTTGGACCAATTGGCAGGCTCAAGTTTGGACCAATCACAGGGTATAATTTGGACCAATCACATGCCTGCTGCTGCTATATAAGCAACACACCCCTCCCACTTGTAGGGTTGATCCAAGAGGGCTCCCTTTTCTGTGCTGACCTCCTTGTGCCACAGCACAGGTCCTGTTAAAACAAAGCGTCACTTTTGTGGTGCTGTAATTCTGCTTGGGATTCTTATCTCAGTTAATATGGATGGAATGGTTGCTTTGAAGAAGAGCTGTGAACACTAGGGGCTGCTTAGCCCTAAGAGCACCCCAGCAGCTGACAGAGACCAGCACGCAGCAGTGTCTGTGACATTAGCTGGTCTCCCTTGGTGACATCAACTGGCAGTGTCAGGAAGTGGTGAGCCTGGCTGCCTCTGACCAGTGGGCATTGACTGTTGGCAGCAGAGAGCACCCCAGGACCCAGAGCCGGAACCCTCAGTGCTGAGCGCCATTGGCACTCAAGCCCTGGAACCTCTAGCAGAGCTGGGCTTTGCCAGCGTGTGATTTCTATCTGAATCAAGCAAAAGAACCCTCACCTGGTTGGTGATGAGGTCTTAATTTAAGAGACTTCAAAATATTAAACAATGCTTTGGCCTTGTTAAAACATCAAATGAATAAATTTCAAAGTTATACTACATAGAGCTCCACAGTGTCCCTTATGTTCCTGTAGCTAGACGTGTTTTGGAATTTAAGATTCAGGTTTAGATAGGTAATCTGGTCATATACTAAGGGGCCAAAAGGAATATAGTATTGCATTGACTCCCTTTGCCGGTGGGGTTTAGAGGAAGATTCATCATCAAACACACGGAAGCTGAGTAGGATATCAGAACTGTGAACAGCCTCCTGTGGATTTGGGTCATGTTTTGATCCCAAATGAATGTTGGCACCAAACTCGTAGAAAAAAATACCTCCATTTTTCAGAATTCTACTAATTTTAGAATTGCAAATTGCAGATCGTGGGCCTGTGTGGATGTAGGTCACAGGCTGTGCTCCCTGGAAGCCAACCCTCGCTGGAGATTGTGTTGGAAACACTCATCAGGGGTGTGCACGGAAGGAGAGGACAGAGCGAAACTGACCTCTGATGCGGTTCCAGCAAAGGCTCAGCCATGCAGCCAGCCGAGGACTGATATGAGGGTCTAGGCAGAGCCCTGGGAACCCCACACGGGCCCCGTCTTCTCTGTGGGCTTCTGCGGCCAAAACAGTCTTGGGCACCATGACGCAGCCCAGGCTGCTAGATTCTCTTCCCTGTTCAGAGGAGGGCAGTTGGGGCCTGAGAACATTTCTCTTCTTCTTGATAAACTGCCGTTGTAGACCTGAGTGGGCAGGGGCGTCTCCTCCTTCTATCTCAAAGGTGCACTTTGGAAGGGCCCAGGACATGCGTGTCGGGGCTCAGGTCTCTCATTGTGCCCCGTGCTGTGGTCCCCAAGGCCCACCCTCCTACCGAGGGGCCAGTGCTTTGAGACAGAGACCTTGCGGGACTCTAAGTTTTCAGCAGAGACCTGCATCTGGGAGCCTGTCCGTAAGAAGGCAGCAGACACAGCGTGGGCTGGGAGCGTCTGTCTGCGCAGGAACTGGGGTTTCCTTGTGAGAGGCCTTGAGCTCATGGCCTCCCTGAAAAGCACAACACAGCCTGGGGTTAGAGAGTAGGGAGGGGCACCAGGGTCATCAGAGCTCTGACCCAGCCTGGGCTCTGGCCCACCAGGTGGAGGTGGCGAGGGGTGGGGCCAGGTCGTGACATTTTGACTTCTGGGCCAGCCCTGTGGGGAGAAGGGCATGCTGGCCCCGAAGGAGCACTGAAACCCTCGCTTCCTCTCAGGCGTCCAGGCCACCGCCCTCGGGTGGGTCAGCCGGGCTCTGGAGGCCCCTGGCCGCCTGAAGGTAGACAAAGTGTCTCCTAATCTTCTACCAGGTGGAGAAGGGTGTCCACTTATATGACCACAAAAGTCCTCCAGCAAGGGCTTCTGGACCCTAACTCCTCTGCCCTCACGAGCTCCCTGCCATCCTTCTGACTGGAGGGAACCCAGGGTCCCAGAAGTGTGGCAGCTCCCTGGACCCCTCCCTGAGCAAGTGGAAGGCTTTCTACAGGACCTGTCCCTGCACCCCTCCAACCTGGGCCACTCTCCTTTGAGCACAGACACGGGAACCCTGGCCTTGCCTCCTGAGGCTGAAACTGTGCCTGAAGCCCACTCCAAGATTCCTGATCTAGACTTTTCTCTATCTAGACTACCTGTGTACAGGGACACCATGGCGGATGCCAGCACCCTGAGCCTCTACGTGGCAGGGTTACTCCATGAGCTCAGGCCACACTCAGGGCTGGTGACACTGCTGGGCTAGTGCTGGGGAGGGAACTCAGTGCTTCTGCCCCACTAGCAAATTCTGTTTCTCACAGAAAAGGCCAGAAAAACAGTGTTGTTTAATCCTCAGACAGCTGCTCTGTGAAGTTCTGATCACTGTGTTTTCACAGCAGGGAAACCTGAGGCTCTAAGGCTGCTCAGCTGCTGGCGGCTCTGCTTGCAGTGGAAGAGGAGAGAGCTCGGTCCTAGCCCGTCTTTTCCATTCTACTACGGTTCTCCCAGTGTGGTCCCCAGACCAGCAGCCTCCACATTCCCTGAAAATGCTCAAGAGAAGCAGGTTCCTGGCCTCCAGCTCAGATTTACAGATCTGATCCTGTTCTAAGAAGCCTTTCAAGGGATTCCCATGCCTGCTGGAGTTTGTTTACAAACCACAGCTGTCCACACAGCTCCTCCCTGTCTCCTGTCCCCTGTCCCTGTCACAGCGATGGTGAAAGGTGGTGAAATGCTGGCCTCGTGTGGAACCACCCAGGGCAAAGGGGAGGGATGCTCAAATAGGATTGCAGACTTGGGCTTCTCTGTGCGGGCACTGATTCATGGGGGCCTTTTGCTGGCCATGTCTGAGGCTGGGGCAAACGCTGCGCTCCACAGAGGGGGAAACTGGGTCATCACCCTAACTGCCCCAAACCACACACTCAGTCAACTGTGGCCACACACGTAGGTGCTTTTCACCAGGACGGGGGCACGACAGTGTGTGATTTTCAGTGTTTGCTAAGGCACCGTCTTTTGCGCTGTCTTTTGGGCAGTGTCCACCTCTCAAATGGACTTTGCTGCTGCTGTCTCAGGAAGGGTCGGAGGCAGGGAAAGAAGCTGCTGCACACTGAGCCGGCACAGAGGACTTCAGTCGTGCCCACTCCTGTAACTGTTACACTGATCAGAACTGGACAGAATCTATTTCACAGCACGGAACCCCAGGTGGAGCCACGCAGCCGTAGCCTAAGTTCTCAGGGCAGATTCACAGCAGGGTTGACACTTAAATTCCTATCTGCCTCCTTCCAAAGGCCCCATGACTCACACTTCAGCTACATGTGTGAGTGATTTCTATGTAAGCACTTGACATCGGTCATTGATGGCTCTGACATGACCTCCAGATAGCGTGGATGCTTCCAGAGGGTGCAGATGCCCAGGCCTCGGGACCTGAGGTATCTGCCTAAGGAAGGAAAGGAGGTGAAGTCTGTGTTATTTTTAATTGTGAAGCTCTCAGCACTTGATACACTGCTGAGGGCTCCGTGCAAGGATTCAGGACATCGATGTCTATTTCCCATAAAAACAGGCAAGAAGCCATGTCAGAGCACTTGGCCTCATCTGGCATATTTGCCTCTCAGTATTTTAGATTAGAAAGGTTTGACTATTTTAATTTAGGATGCTGTGATCACCCCCTCCCACATGTAGGTACCTCACAAGCCAGGTGGGTCTCCTTGCAAATGCACAGCAGCTCGGAGACCCAGAGTGACAAATGTCATGCGTGAGTCACACCTGTGAATCACTGGGCTTGCGCACTGAAAAATGGCATGACACAGCCCATAGCATAGGACACATGTATTCTTCTGGAAAACCCCTGAAACTCCTGCAGCCGTTTTATTTCCGTGTGTCGGTCCTGGTAATGGGAGAACACGAGAGTGGTGGGCGGGTCTGTGCTGGCTGGCGGCCGCCTAGCGCACTGTGCTTCCACTCGCAGGGACGCGACACTCAGCCCACCACTGCCTGCGCACGCCTCACGCTGCGGGTTTGCCGCTTGTACCTTTTCAACTCCTGCCTTTCCTGTGCAGAGTCAATGGCCCAGCACCTCCTCCACCCAACACTGGGCTTTCCAGCCTGTGAACTCCCTCTGCTCCCAAGTCCTCAGCACTGTGGAACCCAGGTAGCCGAACCCACAGCCACGCTCTACCCAGTGTCAACATCAGAATCATCAGAATGACGTTACTTCTGAAAGCTTGGACTGTGGCAGCGTTTTTCCTATGTTGCGCTCACATTCCTTTATTTCCTGCAACTCTCTGATCGTGCCGACACTTCCTTTTCATACGGTATTCTGTCCCCCTGGTTGCACCCTCTGTGTTACATACCAAAGCTGCTCTTGTCCAAAAGCCACCTGTGATCTTCACGTAGTCAGTCCGTGGTCAGTGACCAGTCACAACCTTGCTTGACCTTCACTCATGTTCATTACGACTGATCACAACCTCCTTTCAGGAAGACTTTATCTCACTTTCCTGCAGGCATCCCTGGGTGGCTCCATCCAAGCCGATGGCTTTTCAAAGCAGGTGCAATCTGAAACGCCCCTGTCACCTCCAGCCTGGATCTCAGTCTTGAACTCAAGGTTCTACTGCCCAACTGTCTAGTCTCGTCTCCAGCTGCGTATCGAATAAATGTCTGAAATTATATGTTTTCAGAACCAAGCTTCTGACTCTCCCTCGCCTGCCGGGCTGCAGCATGACGGCAGTCTCCCCTTCCTGCTGGACAGGGAAGAACATCGTCAGCAGCTCCACCTCTGTCTTTTCCTTTTCAGCATCTGCCACCTCCCCATGAGCACCACACGTGACTTTCACACCCAGCAAGATTCCCTTCCTCCTCACTTGCTGCTAACTCTGCTTCTTTTTAAAATTTATTTTAAAGAGGATTTAAAAAAGAGCAATAGAAAAATACCAACAACATGGGCAAAAACAAGACAAAGAAAAAACAATAAAAATGATATAGGGTTTCAGGACAAAATGATAGGAATTAACAGTGGCTGTTATATTACATATTCTTATCTTCAACAAAGTTGCTCACATTACCAGATGTAAGAATGCAAGATTGATCAAACCATTAAAGAGAATAACAAATAAAAACAAAAAACCCATTAGAAATGATACAGAGCTTCACTAGACAAGATGGTAGGATTTCACCAATGGTTGTTATATTGAATATGGTTGTCTTCAAATTAGTTGTCCAGATTCCCAGATATAAGCATGCAAAATTGGTTTAAAAAATTAAACATTAACTCTTCCTTTCAATAAACCATTAGACATCAGCAGTACAGTTATCCCAGCTATCCTTTTTTTCTATATGCATATATTCTCTTCTTTCTTTTTCTCCTTTCCCTTATCCCAGTTGTTCCTTCCTTTGAGCAATTTCTTTACCTTTCATAGTATCTATTGTATGTTCTGGGTTTTATTTACTCTTTCAGGTTCTTACAGTGGAGAGATCATATGATGTTTACACATGTGAGTCCAATTTATTTCACTCATGAGTACAGTCTCTACTTGCATCCATTTATCTATAAAAGCCTTAAGTTTATCTTTTTCTATAACTGAGTAGTAATTGTATAGAAATATCACAACTTTTTTATCCATTCCTCAGTTGATGGGCACTTGGGTTGTTTCCAATATATAGGTATGACAAATTATGCTGCTATAAACATAGGTGCACATATATCACTGTGGTATAATGTTTTTAATTCTTCTGGGAGAATACCCAGAAGTGGAATAGCTGAGTGAAGTGGGACTGCTAATCCTAGTTTTATGAGGAACCGCCACACTGATTTCCACAGTGGTTTCACCAATCTACACTCCCACCAGCGGTGGAGAAGTGTTCCTTTTCCCCCACAGCCTCTCCAGCATTTGTCGTTGGTTGATTTCTTAAGGACAGCCATTCTTTCTGGGGTGAGATAGAATCTCAGTATGTTTTAATTTGCATTTCTAGAATGACCAATGATATTGAAAATTTTTTCATATATTTATTTGCCATTAGTATTTCTTCATCTGAGATGTGTGTATTCATTTTAGATGTCCATTTTTGGATTGGGTCTTTGAATTTTGGGGGCCTTATTTTTTTTTAATTCTTCATATGTTCTAGATAGAAGTCCTTTGTCCATAGGTCAGTTGGCTAAATTTTTTCCCAATTTGTGGGTTTTCTTTTTATTCTGGTGGTGATTTCTTTTGATATGCAGAAACTTTTCAATAAGATAAGATCCTACTTGTTGATTCTTTGACATATTTCCTGTGCAATTTGGTTTTTGTTCATGAACTCTCTGCCTATTGCTGTCTTCAAGATTTCTATCTACTTTTTCTTCCAGTAGGTTTAGTGCTTCTGTTTTAATATTTAGATATTTAATATTTAGAATAGTGTTTCTGTTTTAATATTTAGATTCTGTTTAAATATCTAATATTTAGATAATATTTATTTATTTATTTGGTACAGGGAATCAAACTCATGACCTCAGGCTTGCCAGGCAAGCGCTTATGCCACTGAGCTATACCCTTGACCCAATATTTAATATTTGGATGGCCATTTTGACTTTAGTTTAGTGCATGGTGATAGACATCAGTCTAGTTTTAGTCTTCAGCATGTGGAAAGCCAGTTTTTCCAGCACCATGTATTAAAAAGGCTATCTTTCTTCCAGTGAACATGTTTGGCCCCTTTTCAAAGATAAGGTGGCTGAATAGGTTTGTAGTTGTGTGTACATCTTCTAATCTGTTTCATTGATCTTTAGGCCTGCTTTTTGCCAGTACCATGCTAATTTCATCACAGTAGCTTTGTAGTATAATTTGAAGCCAGGAATTATGATGCCTCCTGCCTTTCCTTTGTTGCCCAGGGTTATTTTTGCTATTCTAGGCCTCTTCTGTTTCCAAATGAATTTTAGGAATGTTTTCTCTAGATCTGTGAGGTATACTAATGGTATTTTAACTGGGATTGCATTGAACCTGTACAACAATTTTGGAAGTATGACCATTTTCACAATTTTTGTTCTTCCTATTCATGAGCAAGGAATATCTTTCCATTTACTGATATCTTCTTTGATCTCTTTTTTCAGGGTACTGTAATTTTCACTGTATAGATCTTTTACTTCCTTGGTTAGATTGATTCATAAGTATTTTAATATTTTGTATGCTATAGAGAGGTATATTTTCCCTAATTTCTCTCTCAGTGTGTTTGTTCTTCATGTATTTGAATGCTACACATTTTTGAGTGTTGACAATGTATCCAGCTATGCTACTGAATTTTGTTATTAAATCTATAAGCCTTTTGGTGGAGTTTTTGGGGTCTTCTATGAAGAGTATCATGTCATCTGCAAATAATGATAATTTCACTTCTTCCTTCCCTGTTCTTATTCCATTTATTTCTCTCTCTTGTCTAATTGCTCTGGCTATTGTTTCCAGCACTATATTGAATAGGAGTGGTGACAGTGAACCTCCTTGTTTTGTTCCTGATTTTAAAGTGAAAGCTTTCAATTTTTGTCCATTCAAAATGATGTTGACCATTGGTTTGTCATAGATGGCTTTGATCAGCTTGAGGTAAAGACCATCTATTCCTATTTTCTGTAGGGTTTTTATCATAAATGAGTGTTGGACTTTACTGAAGGCTTTTTCTGCATCAATTGAGATGATCATGCGATTTTTGTCTGTGGCTCAATTGATGTGGTGTATTACATTAATTGATCTGCATATATTGAACCATCCCTGCATTCCTGGGATGAATCCTACTTGGTCATGGTGTATAATCTTCTTGACGATTTGTTGCATTCTGTTTGCTAGTATTTTATTGAGAATTTTTGCATCTATATTCATTAGGGAGATTGGCTTGTATTTCTCTTTTCTGGTTGTGTCTTTCTCTGGTTTTGGTAGGGATGATACCTCTAGGAAGGAGTTGGGGAGAATTCCTTCCCTTTCAATTTTATTAAAGAGTTTGAGAAGAATTGGTGTTAAATCTTCTCTAAATTTCTTGTAGAATTCAGCTGTGAATCCATCAGGACCTGGGCTTTTCTTCATTGGCAAGTTTTTTTATTATATTCTCAATTTCACTGGCTGATATTGAGTTATTCAGGATTTTTATATCTTCTTCATTCAGCTTTGGTAATTAGTATGTATCTAGGAATCTGTCCATTTCCTCTGTGTTTTCCATCCTACGAGTAAAGATCAAAAAACAGGCCTTGGTTGTTCCTTTTTGCTATTGTTCTTGAAATTGTTTTTATCTCTTTCTAGAATATCTTTTTTTGTTGTTGGTGGTGTTTCCTGCTTTGTCATCATCTTTAAAGGCCCCAGGAATTGATAATTTCACATTATATAATAAAAATGAATTCCTGCGAGAGTAAAATTATTGTGAAAAGCAGAATGAGTAGCTGACCTTTCTCCTTTTTATAGATTCAGCACAGGTGTAAAATTATCACCAATGTGCTTTAAACAGTTTACTTTGAAGTTTGTATACCTTGATTTTGCAGTTTCTGTCTTTGCCATGGACTGGTGGGAAATGTGTTATCAGGTAGCTCTTTCTAAAAGAGGCTTGTGAAATACACTCATAGGTTCTGAGTTGCTTGCCTCTCCTTTTAAAATTGGATTCTTCATTCTTCTCATCTCAAACAAAGAATTGAAGAAAAATGAGAAAAAGCGGTGTGAAAGTTATTTGTAAAAGTGACAGTACGGAGTAAGAGAGAAACTGGCTTTGCAGAGCATGCTTGCACTGAGTAAAAGAGAAAAAAAATCAAGGTAAAGAACACCTGGAGAAAGATGAGCAGGGTACCATGAGTAAAGCCATGATAACATACCTTCTTGGCACAAGTATTCTTTTGTACTGTCCAACACTTGTGAAAATCCATGAGAAATTCTACATATGGGTCCAAGGATGTGGTGGTGGGATTCCATGCCTCAGGCTGATGTCAGTCTAGGGTATTCTTCTTAATACCTGCTCCAGTTTTCACAATACATCCATGGAAGGCCTTTGGGAAGTGTTTTGCAGTGTCTTCCAGGATCTCATAATGAGCAGGTCAGGCCTCTTTCCCCAGCCATCTTTGCCACACCCTAATCTCCTATGTCATTTCCCCATGAGAGACACAAATCCCCACAATTCTTTCTGGGCTGCTGAGGGAGTGGAGGTCTCTGTCTTGTGTAGCTTCTTCAAGCTGGGAGGGACTGTAGACCCTACCTACCTGGGGATCATGTGCTCTCCAACTACCTTGGGGTGATGTGGCTCATGGGCAGGGCTGAAGAAATGAAAACCTGTCAGAAAACAATGAGAAAAGTATTAATGACCACTCAGCTTCACTATTAGCCCAACTATGTGGAGTAGGTAGCAGTTCTGTAGGCTTGTTTTCTGAAAAGAAATCTCAAGTCTTCCAGAGGCTTACAGGAATAGCTTTCTCCTTTTGGGTGATCTTATTCTTCAGGCAGTTCAGGTAGGACTGGCTTTATTCTAGCAAGCTCTGTGATGACAATCTGCTTAGCCAGATGGATGACCTCTAAGAGCTGTAGAATGCCCTGCCTGTGCTTGATAGATGATTGTTTATCAGTTAGTAAACCTCTTTCCTTTGGAATTTTTGCATGTGTATGTAGTATAGGATAGGCATGTTTGGAGTCTGCATACATATTTAACCTTCTTCCTTTTTCTAATATCAATGCCCCAGGAGAGCTATTAGCTCTGCCTTTTGAAAGTGGTTTCTGGAAGAAGAGGTCTAGCTCCAGTGACCTGTTCTGAATAGCCTTTTGAGGGCCTTCTTGGACAAGGCTACTTCCTCAGTGAAGCACATTTCTTCAGTGTCTTGGAGGGGTTGATCACTGATGTCCTTGGCTACTTGCACAAGTCTGGGAGACCACTTGTTCACAAGAGTGGCTAACTTCTAGGCCTATAGACATCAAAGAATCAGGGTTAATTGTAGTGCAAGTTTCTATAATAACCTCAGGGGTGTCTAAAAGCATGGCCTGATAATGAGCATTTCCCTGTTAGACACAAGTATCTTGATAGTTCTAGAATACCTCTGAATTAATTGGGAGTCATGATTGCTTGTCTATGTTCAAAGTTTAAATTTGCAGCATCCTCTGTCAATACCACTGTAGCTGCTACTGCTCTCAGGAAGGGTGGCCAACAAGTAGGCACTACACCTAAGTTTTTTGAAAAGTATGCAGCTGGGCAGGGTTCATGACCTAGCCTTTGGTTCAAGATCCTCAAAACAATTTTTATCTTTTCTGATAGGTAGAAACATCTGTTCAGAGTTCAGCCTAGTTTCTGCAAGGGTGCCGAGTGGGTGGGTCATCATCACTGAGGCTCCAGACACTACCTGGGACCCAGCCTGGTTCCCACACCATTGGGGGAGGGGTAAGGGCACAGTCACCCAGGCTGATGAAGCTGTCTGGCGTTCAGCTCGGCTCCAGTGAGGGTATGGGTCCAAGGTGCATGGTCACATCACGCTGGTCACTCTGTTTCTACCTTGACCCATCATCACCTTGCCTTCATATAACAGGCTGTCACTGAGTCTTGTAAAATACAGACTTTTTCATGTCACTTCTCAGCTTACTTCTCCAATGAATAGGTCTCAAACACTAATACTAAAACTAAAAGCTCTACCACATCCAGAAGAAATAGCAGTATGTTTATGATTTTCCTGTAGGCCAAGATTACTTAGAGGGAACATACAATACATTAATGACAAGGAAAAACTATTCTAAGTTATATTTTATCGAAACTAAAACATACACTTGTTAAAACACATCTTTGAAAAATGAACAGGCAAGCCACCGATTGAGAAATATATTCATAACACACACACACACACACACATCTGACAAAAGACAAACTGGCAGAATCTGTGGAGAACTAGACCTCAGTACTACAAAGATTAGAGCCCAATTAGAAGACTAATAGATACTCACAAAATACAATACGTGAATGGCCAATAAGTACATGCAAAGTGCCATGCATTTGAAGACAACAATATGCAATATAACCACCATTATTGAATTTTAAAAAATAATTAAAAATTAAGGAAGTGCAATGCTTTCCCATAGTCAGTGGCTTAAATAAATATCTCCCACACAGCAAAGTTTTGGACTTTGATGAGCCCTCATTTATCCATGTCTCTCCTTCTCTCTCTCCCTTCCTGTTAGTATTTTTTGTGCTTGCCTTTATCTTGAGGACCTGTGCACAGAACAAGTTTGCTTCTTGTCTGGCAGTCTTGAACTCAGCTAGCTTGAAAGTCCACTACCCAGACAGGAAATGTTTCCACCTGGGGACACAACAGGTCTTTTCTGAATTGGGATGAGGCTGCCACCTGGCCACTCTGGGCTCCATCTGCCACTGAACGAATAGGCAGAGAAAGAGGTTGCCCTACTGGGGTGACTGGTCCTGAATCAGGGGAAACTGGGCCACTGCTCATGGTGGAGCAGCAAGGGTTGGGTCTGCCGTCCAGTTCAGCAGCAAAAACTGCAGACAGCGATGGGCCTTCGAAGTGCAGAACAGGTGAGGATCCTCTGTCTCAGAGAATGAAGGCTTGGGGTGCTCTGCCAGATAAAGAAACCTAACCCTAGAAGTTCTGGACAAGAAAGGTGAGAAACTGGGAGGCAGTGTAAAAGGAAATCATAGATACTGATTATAGATCATGTGTGATCAGTTACAGAAATGAAGAGTGTGGAAGCTTTGCATATTTCTCTTGTTATGTGCATAACTACCCATTTTCCTCTTCTCATTTGTATTGTATATATAAGTTGCTGCTGGTTAATTCTACAATTTCACCTTCAGGGAAGAGAGATTGTGATGGAATCTGAGGACTATTGGTTGCAGCCTGTGATGGACGTGAGGATAGCTGCTGCCGCGTGTCTCCTTGTTGTGGGTTGAGGTCAAGAACGCCTTCACATTCTGAGGCAGCGGTGTCTTGTCAGGGGAGCGCACAGTTGCTGTGCTGTTGCACACAAGTCCAGTGTGCACACGGAGAAAGCGGAGCTGGAGGAGCTGACTGTGTGGGTACCAGCTTATTGCTTCTTGGGTCCGAATCTGCCCTTCATTCCCTGCTCTGTAATGATGACCCTGGCCCTGCAGATCTCTCTCCTATGTCAGCTTATGTAGTGAGAAGCTATGCAGCAGGCATTGGAAGGATGTTGCAGGAGGGTTTTCTCTTACCGTTCTCAGTACCAGGGTCCTCCAGTGCCGGGGTCCTTCAGTGCCCTGGTCCTCCAGCACCCAGCCCACGTTCTCCAGTGCCTGGGTCCTGCAGCACCCTGGTCCTACTGTGCCTGACCTCCCTGGCACATGGCAGCCAGCAGCACCCAGCAGCAGCAGCTTTGCCTGGCCCATCTACAGGCAGCTGTAGAGTGTATCAGGCAGACACTCCCTGCTGAGAACGTTCTGCTCTGGAATCCCCATCCTCCCTCCATAAGCCCACATCCTCCACGTCCCAGCATGCACGTCATTCCCAATCCATCAGCACCAATTGCTTTCTTTTCTTTTTTTTTTTTTTTGTTTCGTTTTTCTCTGGTACTGGGAACCGAACTCACGACGTTGCACTTGCCAGGCAGGCGCTTTTGCCGCTGAGCTAAATCCCCAGCCCCTAATTGCTTTCTTTTCTAAATGGCCACAGTGCTGGATCCACAGCTCTTTCTTGTGAACTCACCTTGTGCTCGGGGGTCACACCTGTGGACCTTTTCCCCTGAGGGAACCCAAACTGAGAGCACAGCAGAAGGATTTGGAAACAATAGGCACCCAGTGACCACTGGCCGGTGAATGAGTCAAGCAGTGGGGCTGACTCTGCGTCAACACAACGGGTGCTCCTGGATTCCAGCTTTGTTCAGCAGCGCTTGTATGTGGATGGAAGAGCCCAAGTGGCTTCATGCAACAAGTAGGGGTTGACCCTTGGAGGACATGTGGGGCTTGAACAGGTGGGATGGAGAGGAAGGCCTGGAGAGACTCCAGGGTGGAAAGCAGCTCAAGCAGGAGCACAGGGGTGCACATTGCTACCCTGCATGCAGGGAGAAGACGAGGATAAGACTGGGTGAGCTGGGGTGGAGGACTCTGTGGGGGCAGTGCAGGTCAGCTTGGGTGGGGCGGGCTGGATCTCAGAGGATGGTGCAAACATCTAGAGCTGAATCAACCAAACTTTCTAACTGCTGACATATTTTAGATGAATGGGAATTCTTTACATCTCACTACACACACACACACACACACACACACACACACACACACACACAGAGAGAGAAAGAAGGGAAGAAAGGGGAGGGAAAGGAAAACAAAGCAAAGGAAAACAAAGGAAAGAAAAGGAAAGGAAAGGAAAGGAAAGGAAAGGAAAGGAAAGGAAAGGAAAGGAAGAGGAAGGAGCAGCTGTCACATTTCCTACCTTTCTCCCATCCCTTCTGCAGGGTGGGGAACTCTCACGAAGTGGGTCATCTCCCAGGTGGTGGCTGTGGTCAAGGATACCTGCTGGGTCTATGGCTCCTGCTGGACTGTGATGCAGCCACCCTGGGCCCTTTGCGAAGGCACTTGCTTCATGCTAGGAGAAAGTTGAAGGAGTGCACTGGTGGGGTTTTTCTGCAGCAATACATCCCTAAGGCCATCCAGAGCAGTGACCAGGGCACTCCATGCCATACCCAGAGCCAGTGATGTCTGGTCCACTGCCCCCCAGCTGGGAGCTCACAGGCTGGAGGAGCAGGGAGCCAATTCCCCCCTGGGATCTGCAAGTAGATGGGAGAGGGATGGAATAACACCATTTATACTGTGCCATCTTGTCCATGACACGAACTTAGCACATCAGTGCAGACATCTAGGAACCCTCGGCCAGAGCAAAGTCCTCTCTGACCCCTTGCACAACTTTCAGAAGCCTTATTCAGTATTCAGCTCTGGACACAGCTATGCCCCTGACTGTCCCTTCTTTTCCAAGGGGAAATCTTTTATCAGAATTCTGTGGAAAATCTTCTGTCAACATGGGTCACATCTGCTTCCCCTTTTCCTCACATCCCAAAGTGAGGTAATCATAAACATCATTAGGGAATCTCTTTTGGGAGACTTCCTTTACAAGTTGAGGTCTCCAGAATTATTTATCAAGTGACCTATTTTAAACTTGTTATGTGGCAGAGAACCTGAAATCCGTGCTAGCACAAGGGACCGTTAATGTGGATACTTTTTATTCTACTGTGAAATGTAAGAATTTCCTCAGCCAAATACCCAGTAAGAAGCTATACATGTATACTTATTTCTAAAACAAGCAGCTCCAATGACAATGACAAAAATCAAAGCTGCTCAAATACATATGATTTATGATTTCTGAGTTTTTCTATAATTTTAGTCATGTATTGCTTCGACTTATAACCTGCCAAGTCTTGCCGGCAGTCATGTAATGCAAGTGTATTGGTCTAAAGGAATAAAAATTGGAGAAAAGCCTGCCATTGGAAAAGATCTTCACCATCAAATTCCTTTTTATATGACTTGGAAAAAGGTCACTATGAGTTAATTTTATCAGCACAGCACTTTTGCCAACATGGGGAAAAATCCAGGGGACATAAATCCAGGGGAAATAAATCTGAGGCCCTCTGGAGGAGGTGACAGTCATCACAGATTCTTGATCAAAGAGACTCCAAAGGAAGTGTGGTGTCTGAAAGGCAGATTATTTAGCAAGACGGAGGCAAGTTGGTGGGGAAAAGGAAGACAATGTCCAGAAGGCCACAGAAATGCCTAGATGTGGGGTGACAACTGCAGATGGAGGAGGAGGTGACAGGCCCCATGGGAAGATTGTGAAGGGCAGAGTCATCACAAAGGCAGGAACGCGAGGGCCTGAGGAGCTGCTCAGTGTCGTAGATGGTGGCTGTGTCAGTCAGCTTTACCATCGTGAGACAAACATACCCGACACCCACAGTGGAAAGGAGGAGAGGTTTATCTGGCTCATGATTCAGAGGGTTCAGTCCATGGTTGGCTGCTCCAAGGCAGAGATCCATGGTGGAAGGGCCAGTGGAGGAGCGCCCTTCCTCATGGCAACCAGGAAGCAGAGACAGGATGGAAGGAGGAGCAGGGCACAAGAGCATGCTCTTCCAGCGACCCATCTCCAGCCAGTGCCCGCTTCTGAGTGTGAGACTTTTGGGTGACATTTAAGAACTAATCCATAACTGGTCAAAGTTTCTAGTCTGGACAGATAAGAAATTAACTAAAAACAGGAAAACTGAGAAAAGTTTGAAAATTTTTCAAATTCATTTGAAGTGATGGTGCAAATTTAATAAAGGTAAAAAATATGTAGATTGTAATGGGCAACAACCATGTAAAAAGACGCTCAACATCACCCATCAAACCCACAGCAGGATATTCCCTAACTCCCACTACGATGGCTACCATCGAATACAAACCAAACCTGTCTTGGTTACTTTTCTCTCATTGCTGAGACAAACTACTTGACACCCAAAATTTAGGTTTATTAATTTTGAAGGAGAAAATTTAGCTCACAGTTGTGGAGGTTTTAGTCCATACTCAGCTGGCTCCAAGGCAGAGGAGTGCATGGCAGAGGGCAACCGCTCATGGTGTTGGAAGACAGCAAAAGCAACAAGAGCAAAAGGGAGGAGAGGCAGAGAAGAAACAGCAAGCCTCTTTCCCTCCCTCACATTGCATGCAAACCACCTGCCCCAGGGCAGGTGTAGCACTCACACCCATAATCCCAGCATTGGACCATGGATCAATCAAAAATCTAGAAGCCTGCCCCATGACTGCACGAGAATTTGGGGGAACATTCAGACACAAACCATAAAAATACTAAACATAACTGAAAATAACAAATGCTGGTAAAGATATGGAAAAATCAGAACACTTGTGCAATGTTGGTAGAAATTTAAAGTGACACTACTTTATAGAAAATTGTATTATAAGGGGAGTAAAAGGATTTTTTAAGTTAGCAGAGACTGTTAAGGAGGGCTATGAAATGCTGACTGACTCCTCTAGCTTTATTCAGGATCAGCCGTGTGAAGGCAGGAGTTTTAAAAGGTATTTTCTAGGCTTCCACAAAACTCCCAAACTAGCTATTTTTTTAAAGTGTCTTACCCACTTTAAAAGACAAGAGGAGCGAGGCTCATTGGATTAAGCAAGTTGGCCAGGACCCCAGCTGGCCAGTGGCAAGGCCAGGCTTGGGGTCTGTGGTGCCAGGCCATTGCTACAGAGGGAAGAAGACAGCAGAGTCTCAGCTGATGGGGGCACAACAGCCACAGGCAGGGAGGAAGGGAGGGGTCCGGGAGACAAAGCAGAAAAGCATTCTGGGAGGCAGCAGGTGTGGGGAGAAGACAGGATGCTGTGGGCATCTGAGAATAATGCAGAGGCAGTAAACGGTCTGTAGAGCCTCCACCTATTTGGATACAATTTCCTATCACACTACCTTTGTACCTAATTACTCCAGTTTTGTCAAAAAAAGAAAGCAAAATGAGCCTCATTTGCTTTGATTCTGCTTCAATTATGAAGTCTTATTTCACAAAGTCACTCTGTGCTGCTTCCTATTTATTCTTTGCTCGGTTGTT
This sequence comes from Chinchilla lanigera, assembly GCF_000276665.1. Classification (NCBI taxonomy): domain Eukaryota; kingdom Metazoa; phylum Chordata; class Mammalia; order Rodentia; family Chinchillidae; genus Chinchilla; species Chinchilla lanigera. The sequence goes on from NW_004955520.1 coordinate 2,207,020, forward strand.
GACCCGACTGAATACTCATCATCGATGTCACTTGGAATGTTTTCACCTCGAGATCTGAGTGTCACCCTAGAAGAAACAAGCACCCCCAGTTTGGGCCCCACATACCCCTTTCCTGGTGCTCGCCCCTCCTGTTAGCCCTACACACACACACACACACACACACACACACGCACACTCCTTGTGCGCAGTCCTATTATTCCCTAGGACCGAGGGATGTGAATGTCCCCAACCCTTGGCTATTCGGTTAGAGATTTCAGGTAGGATACCACTGTGACTGCAGGCACAAAGGAAGAAAGGGTCTGTCCATTGTCACTGTAAGACATCACCAAGACAGGCTCACCCATAAAAATGTGCACTCACCATCAGTAAAATGCGCTTGTATCAAACAAGCACATTGCTTGTACAGCTCACGTGAATCAGAGTGCCTGTCCCAAGCACTTAACCTAGATCACACGCAGAGTGACACAGATGGAATGAAAATGGACAGGATGGTTTGCACTTCGGTGGGAAGGTCCTGCTTTGGCCCTCACTCGCCCCACTCTCTTCTCTGCCCTCACCAGTGCGTCCTGGAACAGGCTCCGGGGTCATCGCTGTCATTGTCCTGACTTACACCACTGATTTCCAGCCTCCACACTGATTTCCAGACATTTTCGTGTAATGCTTCCATAGCATCCTGAGGGGTTAAGCTCTTTTCTTCTCTGCTCATCCACTTTCCCAGCTCCCTCCTCCCCGTTATCTTGTGTCCTCAGCAGCTCTTTTCTTCACTGAAGAAGACGAATTTTGCTTCTGATACACACGAGTCATGGAGGCAGAGGGCACTGACGCTCCCACCCCAAGCCTCTGCTCAGTGTAAAGATCCCAGGGTGGGGAGTCCCTCAGGGGCAGAGTGCTTGCTGAGCACAGGGAAGGCCTGGTGTTACTGGGGTTCTGGAGTGTTGTGCTCTTTCCAGCAAGCAGAGCGAGTGTAGGCCAATTAAAGTAGGAAAAGAGATTCGCTCTGCAGAGAGCACAGTGGGGCACTAAGAGACGCTGTGAACAGGGCTGGCATGAAGCCAGCTCCTTCCCACCATTGGCCTGGGCTTGGACAGGCCAAGGACCTCTTCAAGAGGCTGCTCTAGTGTCTTTGACAGTTACCGGCCTGCTCCCCTCCATTCTGGATTGTGCATTGTGATGCCCTTGTGTCCTTGTGCCAACATGGTGCCAGGATTGCAGCCACATGAGGAATGCACAGGGAAGCAGAAAAGAGGCACTGACAGGTCCTGCACACCGGGCTCAGCATTGTTTTCCCATGGTCCCCCTGAAGGTCTCCAGGAAGGAATGGACAGGTGGCATTGGTTCCGCTCGCATAGACCTGGGATGAGACCCTGAGGCTGAGTAACTTGACCCGGCTGCAGCTTCAGTAACTGCGCCGTGGTTTGAGCCAAGCCTGTGGCCTTGACTTGCATGTGCTCCCTGACATCACCTGCTGCCCAGGGGAGCAAGCAGGTGCGCAACTCAGCTGAAGTGTGGCCAAGGATCGGTACTGTTGGAGCCCAGGGAGAAGGCAGGAGATGGTTCTTTTGGGCAGTTAGGAAAACTTGGCAGGGTGACTTGTGTTGAAACGCAGCTTTCAGGATGCAGAGGAGAGCTGTGAAATTGCCCAGTAATCTTCTTGCCCTACAGCCTCTTCCCCAGCGTTTGGGGATGTGTGGGTCACTGCCCCTGGGAGCACAGGGTGGCCTTAGGGGAAGGGATAAGATCAATAATGCTATCACGAAGGAGCCAGGAGCTGGCTGAGCAAGCGCGAAGTGCGGAGGCTGGAGGAGGCCAAGGCGGCTGTGGCCTGGGGCACTGGGATCATAAAGACCCCGGGCAACTCCCTGGCAGGTTTTTTCCATCCGTTTTGTTTTCCCTCGAAACAGGAGGCTCAGGAGTGCTGCTGCGGAGAGGGGGTCGGCCACACTGTCGTCACTCCTCCTCAGGCGGGGCTCAGCCAAAGCAAGAAGGCATTTTGGAACGTCTAGGGGCACAAGATGCGGTCAGGGAGCACATGGGGTCACGTGGACCTGGACTCCAGTTCCCAGGGCCCGAGGCTGAGACCAGAGCAGGCCCTGGTTTGATGGGTGATTTGGAGCCAGGAGTCACAGGCTGTCTGGGCCTTGGCCTGTTGTCAGGCGGTCGCATGGCCCTGGGGGTGTCGGTCCACACCTGCTGCCAGCACGTGGTGGTGTTGGAGCTTGGAGCCATTGTCCTGCAGAGGCTGACACGGTCAGGGCTCGGTCCCCAGGGTGCTGCGACTGCAGTGGGACAGGCTGCAGGAGCCGGGGCCCATGGGAGGCCCCCAGTCTCCGGGGTGTGCCCTCAACTTTGGTAGAGTTTGAACATTCTCAGGTGGGTCCAATGCACAGCAAAGCTTGGGAGCTACCGCCCCGAAGGAAGGTTTTGAGGTCAAGGGTAACTTGTTTTGATCTCACACATGGAATTGAACTTTGACTAAGTTATCACACAAAACCTCCACCTTTTGGTAGGCTGCATTAACCCTGGACAGTGGAAATTACCATGACCCGATATCTATTTTTGGCCAGGGATGTCAGACCTGGAACACATCAGCCCTTTTATCTCATTTGGTGGATAAGTTAACCAGGACTCAGGTTGATTAAGTAAATTTCCCAAACTCACAGATTCTATGAAGACTCAGGCTTGGCACTAGCTCTACCAGGAGTGACAGGCGAGCCTCTGACCAACCTCAAGACCGTGTGTGCTGCCCCTGCAAGTAGGGGCCCAGTGCACCTCATAGTTCTGAGAGAGGAACATGGTGTTAGGGTCCAGCCCAGGCCTGCTCTTCCATGCAGAAGGCCACTACTGCTCTGGAACTTCTCTTTCAGTACAGTTTAGGTCTGGGTCATGGGTTTTAGAATATTAGCTAATTGTGTTATGTTGCCTTTTAACCAAACTTAGGCCTGCCTGGGACCGGGGCCATCTCCTTTTCTGGGATAGCCTCCCTTGGTGCCTGGAGCAAGGAGGAAACACTTCTGTGTGTCTGCACCTGGGCGTAGCGGGGAGGGGCCCCCAGTGCTCGGCCGTGGGAGACAGATAAGCAAGCTTGTGAACCAGGAGGGCTGGGGACAGTCCGGCGCTCCTGGGCGTGTTGGATCCCGTCTTGGGTTTCCTCTCCCCCCTCCCCCCCCCCCGTACTGGGAATCGAACTCATGACCTTGTGCCTATCAGGCAGGCACTGTGCCGCTAAGCTAAATCCCCAGCCCCCTTCGGGTTTCCTTTCCACCCCTGGCTTCCCAGGCTCCAACCCTTGGGACTGTTCGCAACCTGGCGCTGTCTCTGTCTCTCTGTCCCTGCCTTTGGGGCGGGCGTGTCCATTTGCTGCTCTTTGGTGTGAGGTTTGACCCAGGAAGGTTTTCATACTTCGGGAACTGCTGAGCCCCAGGAATGCGTGGTCAGGATGACAGCTACCCACTGCTCTCCTTCTGGAAAATGGCCCCTCACCTTCTGACCCTGGAGGAGAATCTGGCTTCGTCATCATCATCTGTGGGTCCCTGGTGCCCGTCCTCTCTTGGCGTTGGGTGGCCCTGGGCTATCGCAGGACCAGTGACAGAAAGAGCTCACAGTGGGAAACCAGAGGCTACTTCTCATCTGTCACCCCCAAGTGACGTCAAGGAAACGACGCGAGCACTCCCTGCGCAGCGTCTCTACCTGTGAGTATGGAGTGAAGCAGCGCGTTGCACTGAACACAGACACGTCCTGTGAAAGCGCTGAGATTCTCCCCAAAGACAAGTGCTAATAGAAACCAAAGATGGCACCAGCACCTTTGCCCGGGTGACAGGTATTGCCTGCAAAGACAGTCACCCTCCTGGAACAGGGGCTGTACCGCACCCTCCCCACACTCCGCCCACCCTCAGGTCCCTGAGCCCCAGCCTCTGGAGCGGAGAGCAGCTGGGGAATGGACTGGAGGTCCACAAGCTCCTTCCTCATGTCTAGACAGCTGTGTGTTTCCTTGGTCAGGGAGGGGCTGTGTGTGTGTGTGTGTGTGTGTGTGAGTGTATGAGATCAGGTGTGTGAATCTGTGTTCTGAGTGTGTGTGTGTGTGTGTGTGTTTAGTCACAGGCTCAGCTTGTCCCAAGCCATATGGCCCTTCTCCTTTTACTTACTGGGTTCATGCATGACAGGTTATTTTTTTGTGTTTTGGTTGTTTTGAGAACCACACAAAAAAGGGTCTCCACATGTATTCCAGGCTAGCCTTGAGCTCACTATGTAGGCCAGGCTGGCCCTGAGCACACAGCAATCTTCCCGCCTCAGCCTCCCAAGTACTGGGATGACAGGCGTGCATCCCCCTCCTGGAAGGGGGGGTTCTTTGTCAGAGCAGACCATCTCACCTGGATGCTGGCAGGTCACTGGCAGGCGCTCCATACCCCACTGGTACAGGGATGGGACAGCGCGTTGCTCTCCCTGACGCAGAGGAAAGTGAGGCGCAGGTCCCTGCTGAGGCCCGCAGTCTGTGGTGAGGCCCCAGTGCTGGGTCTCTGTGTGCTGGGCGTGAGCCGAGACCAGCCCATGCTTGCTGAGCAAGTGGGGTACAGGGGCAGAGAGAGGGTGCCTTTGAGAAGAAGTGTTATAAATAATATGGAAAAGTAGGCTCCCGGAACCATGGTTTCATTTAACAAAAATGAGCATGTTAAAACGAAAATATGGTTTTTGTTATTTCTTTATAAAACTGTTTTCTTTATATAGTCCCAGCTTCTATCACCGTAAAATAGCTTTGCCGTGATATCAGTGTCTCCTATAAATAAAAGCATGATCCAGTGAGACGGCATTTGGTTTTACAAAAGCTTTAAGAGCAGAGCTGAGGTCAGCAAGCCGTGGAGGGGCGTGTGGGCCATGCGCTGGCAGCAGTGCCCCTCAGAGGAGGCTTCCTGCCCCCTTGGGCTTGGGGACAGTGTCTACATCACCTTCCCCGAGGGCAGCACTGGGCGAGGAGGAAAGGGTCAGCAAACAACATGCACCTTTGGGTGCCTCAGGCTGGATGTGGTTGCCTGACCTCAACTCAATCTGTCGGATTATTTGAATTGTATTGAAGTAGTTATTCACTGAGTTACTGATTAATTAACTATTGTTCTTATTATTCCTTAGAGTCTGGCAGTTGCTTGGCCATCATACCGTGTATTTCAGACTTTCTGATCTTGGGTCTTGGTGAGAAGAACAAACCCACGTCCCTTTAGACCTTGGAGCGGAATGTTCCCCTGGTGCAATTTAGGACTTTATCAGTGGGGTCCCAGGGTATGAGAGACGTGTTCCTTCTGTTGCATTTTCAACACATTCAGCTGCTCCTCTAATTTCTCTTGTTCAAGGAACGGTTTTTTCACATGGGAGAGAGGAGAAGACGCGACTGAGTGTAAGGGGTGCCCTTGCTACCCATGCTGTCTGTCTCAGGGGGTGCGGTGTCCTCTGCCCCCGCCACGTGCAGTGCACTCCAGAGGTTTCAGGGAAGTCCCTTCCAAGAGGTGTGCGATTTTCTTTGTGAATCCAGGAAATAAAACAGCTCTGGTTAACTTCCACATATCTGTGACAACTTAAAGTTCTTTTATGTTTTTAAAACCATTATCTCATAAAACGTTGAGCATTCCAGAAGAGCTCCACTTCTGTAATACAAAGCAAAGATCACATTGCCCCTGACTGGGCCTGGCAAGTCAGCAAACAGCACAGATAAAAGGCAGAGATAGTAGCAGAGCCCAGGGGCCGGAACAGCAAATACGCCCGGAGTTGGTGCGGGCACCCTGGGACGTGCCCTCAGGACCTCTGGATGCGGGTTTCCACCCTGCGGCCATGAACAGCTCCGCCCCTGTCGTGGTCAGACGCGGAGCACACACCCAGAGCCTCTCTGTGAGCACACAGCCAGGGCAGCTCTGCAGAAACAAGCACAGAGGGCCCAGGAAGCTGCCTCTGCCACTCTATACCGAGTAGAGAGAAGGCCCGGCAGTCAGGCCATGCTCTAACCCCAGCACTACGGGAAACTGAGGCAGTAGTATCACAAGTTTGAGCCCAGCTTGGACAATTTAGAAAGACCTTGTCTGAAAGAAAAAGGGTGACCATAGATGTAGCTCAGTACATCTCAGTTCATCTCTCGAATACCAAGGGGGAAAAAGTGAGCTTGGCTTGTGAACGTGTGCATGAGCCGCACCTGACTGGCCTCCAGTCTCCTCCATACACACCCCTGCTGCCTGTGAGCCGCACGGCAGCCCGTGGCTTTCTGGCACCCTTGAGACGGCCACTTTCTTGCTACTCCTGGCCTGCACTGGCTGGCTGTGCCTTAGAAAAGCAATCTCCCCAAATCTCCCCTGAACTCCTCCTGTCCCTCTCACCATGACCTTCTCAAAATGTCCTCCCTGGACCTCCTGCTCCTCCTTGGCCTACCCAGAGCCTGGTAAGCCCCCCTCTGCCTCAGTTCATCTTCATGCCCATCGCTATGCCACACGACATTCTCTCCTGTCTCCCTCTCATCTTTCACTGGCTCCTAAACTTGGTGACAGCAGGGATCTCACCTCCCTGTTCCACTGTATCCTTAGCGTCTAGATGAGGTCCACAGCAGCCTCCGTAAGTGTTCCTTGCGTGAATTACTGAAACCACACTTCATTCCGGAGAAGCAAGGATGTCTTGTTTGTGTCAGCATCCTGTTCAAGAGACTGTATCATATGCTTCATTAATTTCTCCTTGTTTACTTTGTTACAGTGGGCTGTGTCATCCAAATGGTTTGCATTCCTAAGTGTTCAGATTTCTCCTTTATGGTTTCTCACTTCCATGACATGATTAGAAAATCTTTCTACATCAAAATTATAAAAATATCCACCCACATTTTTTTCTCGTGATTTTATGTGTTTGCGTACATTTCATTATTTGATCCATCCTGAAGCTATTTTGGAAAAAGATTCATGGTAAAAATCCAAGTTAAATTGTATTCAAACTGCTAGCAATTGTTCCAAAACCATTTATTGAAGTTTAGCATTTCTCTACTGATTTGAAGTGACATCTTAATCATATGTTAAATTCTCTATACACATTCATCTTTCTCAGGACTGTTCTCTGTCCCAGTGATTTGCTGGGCTGGTTCTGCCCAGAGCCAAGACATTTCAGTTTTTACAGCTTTCTAACAGCACACCCTCTTATCTGGAAGCACAGGAGTCTTTTCCTTCAACACCAGCCATTTTTTAAGCGCATTTGCCTCCTCAGATTAACTTTAAAATTATTTTTTAGTTAAGGAAAACCTAAGGTTTGTCTTATTCTTTTCCTTGTCGCTGAGACACATAGCTTTGAATTAAAGGAGGAGAGGTTTTCTTTGGCTCACAGTCTGTAGAGGTTTCAGTTCATAGTCCAGTGGCTCTAAGGAAGGACAGCATGGCAGAGGGGCAGAAGAGAGCTACTCACATTATGGCAGACAGAAGCCAAGAGCCAGCAGAGGAGCCACAGAGGGAGATAAACCCTTCCGGGGCAGGCCCTTAGGGACCCACATTCTCTGACCAGGCTTCACCCCCAACATCATATTTAGGTATAAATTTATTAGTTATAAAATAATCCACTGGCTAATATCACATACCATGATCCAGTCCCCTCCCCAAAGCCCCGAAGTCCCAAAGCATGAGGCTGTGGGGGATATCTGGACATACACCGTAGCAAGGTTTCTTGGGGCTGTCTTAGGAATGTGCTATTATATATTATGTTTACTCCTCTGGAATCTGGTATGTTTCTTGACTTACTGAAATCTTTAATGTTCTTAGTACTTTGTTTTCATTTTCTCTTGGTACTTGATGATCGCTGGCAAACATATTTTATCTATTTCCGTGTTTCCTGTGGTTTGCTGTAATGTGTCTCTCCATCCCACCCATTTTTCTTGGGTGGGTTGGCTGGGTTGAGAGTCATAGACTATGTTCTGAGGGTGTGGAGAGACTTCCTGTGTGAAAGAATTTCCAGAATCTTCTATAATTGTCAAAGATTTGGAAAACAGAGGCAAGTTTGCCAGTTCTTTGCACTTGGGTCAAACAGTAACCCACAAAGGGCCATGAGTTGACCTTTGTCTGCCACCCCGAGTTAGCTAAGGTAAGACAAACATCCACATTTTGTTTGTTTATTTGGCTGGTTGATTTTCTTGAAACAAGTCCCTACTATGAGACTAGCTATCTTTGAACTCACTATATGTGCCAATCTGAACTCTCAATTTTCCTGCCTTGGTGTCTTGAGTGCTGGGACTACAGGTGTGCATCACCATGCCTGTCTGTATCAGTGAGCATTTTACTAAAGAAACAGATATAACCCAAGATACTCAAATATGTAAGAACTTATAGGATAGGCTTACAATGGTTAGCCATAGTCGGATAAGGAAACATGCAGAGGGTGTGTGCACACTGGAGACTGAAGGGTCCAGTCCAAGGTCTGGAATTCACTGCAGTGTCTTGTGGACATCCATATCAGGAGGCTGATGGGTCTTCACTGGTAGGCTGACATATCCAAGGTGGAACTTGAAGAGTCTGTGCTAGAAGCCAGGAGATGACTTCCAAGCTAAAGGCAAAGACCGGAGCTACTCTGAAGAACAGAAGCGAGTCCATCCTTCTTCATTTCCCCTTTAAACTGCTCAAGTGACAAGCTGCCCTGGGGAGGGAGGTGGTCCTCTACCCCTGAGGGTGTAGAATTGCTGAGCCAATTTAGTTCAGCTTCTAAACTTCTCAAGTTGACATAGTCAGCCATTACACTGGCCGAACTTCCATTCTGAACTCAACTTTCAGATCCACCAAAGGCTGGCTGAAGGCTGCAGGTGAGGTTGGCACATCACTGAAAACTGATATTTCAGTGCAAACAAGGACAAACAAAAGGATAAACAAAAGTAGGTAAGATCGTTTTCTGTGGACAAGAGGTCAGGGTACATCGTACCAGTGTGACTTTTAGGCCAGATGTTTCATCTGTCTGTCTCTAAGTGGCTTCATTTGTCAAAGGGATGGGCAATAACTGTCCCTCCTGCATGGTTTGTGGGAAAGGTTAAAAGAGAAAATCTCTGTACAAGCTTAGGACAATGTTATCATTTAGATGTAAAATGTCTCCCCTAAATTATGCTCTGTTCAGAGGGGGGCTTTTGGCAGGTGATCGGACTGTGGGGCACTGTGCTCATTCGTGGGCTCACTGATGAGCTCCTGGCTGGACGTCCTGCCAGGAGTCAGGGACTCTCAGAAGAGGTCGGTCACTGGGGTGTGATCCAGAGGCAGGCTCTCTTGTCCCTGACTCCTCCCTTCTCTCTCTGCTTCCTCAGTGCCATGGGTTGAGTGGTTTTCCTCCTCCACACCCTTCCACCACCAATTTCTGCCTTGGAGCCAGCCAACCATGCACTGAACCCTCTGTCAACCATGAGTCAAAGCAAACCTCACCTCCTTTGAGTTGGAGATGTTGGGTATTTTGTCCAGTGGCAGGAAAGTGACTAATAGAAACAGCCTCTCATTTAAATCACCATTTGACACACTCATGTTGAGCCTCTGTATTGGCCTAGGGGAGTCCTGGGCTCTTCAGGTCCAGAGCTGACCTCCTGCATCTTCCAGAGTTTCGTCCTGTGAGCACCCTGCAGTGTACTTGTCAAGGGAGACTTCCATCCCCACCCCACAGCAGAATTCACACAACCAGCCGCATTTACCCAGGGCGTGTCTATGTCTGCTTTGTAAGTTTTTGTCTTCTTTTTGGTCTTCACTGTCTACAGTCCTCCCAGATGTGACTCACAGCCCACCCCCTTGGGCTCTTATGTTTCCATGCTCACTAGCATCATACTCACCACGTCATGGCTGCTGTGATCCTTTTGCCTTCTGTGGGAGCCTTAAGTAATGAGGTCCCATCTGCTCTTCCTTCCACAATCCTGTGTGCATCCCCTTCTCTCTCTTTCCATTGCTTCTTCTTTCGACCTGACCTTTATTTCCTTCCGGGATTATTGTAGGTGACTACTCTGTAGCTCCAGTGCATGCCCCCGTGACCCTCAGTCCACCCGCTTGGAATGATCTGCAGAGTGACCCATGACGCACGCATGCCTCATCCTGCTGGTCAAAGTACACAGTCCTCCTGGTAAGCTTAAGGCAGGGATGACTTTGTCCCTTCTTGCCAGTCCAGGCTGCCCTGAACCCACACTGCACCTGACACAGCAGCTCCTGCACCAGATCCTCTGCAGAGAACACCCCCAAGTGGTCTTTGTGAAAGCTGACTTGGTAGCAGTACTCTCCTGCAGTAGAGATTTTAAAACCAAAGACCAGACTGAGTAACTCTTCAGGAATACACAGGTATTAAGGAGCAGGATGAGGATTTGAGCCTCAGTTCAAAAGTTTCTAGTTCAAAAGGCGGCACTATTTCCCCGCAAGGTGGGGCTTCATGGACTTCCTCCCTCGCCCTGCTGCTGCTGGGCTCTAGCACGTGCTGCTCCTGCAGTTCTGCATGTGCTCTTGATTCATGTGGACTTCTCTCATGATGGTGGAAGGAGTTACAGCCTTGCAGCATGTCTCTCCAGGCCTCTTGGCCCTCCCTTTAAAGCCCATCTTCCTCCAGAAAGCTTCAGCTCTGTCCTGACACCAGACAACAGCGTGATGGTCCAGGGCTCGATTCTGTCTCCTTCTGCCTCCTGCTGGGACAGGACCCAGCCTCTGCGCTTGACACTCGAGATGCTTAATCATTAACGCGTCCACCCTTTCCTGTATTCAGCAAGCAGTTATTAAATGAGTCAGGAAAACGCCCTGTCTTCATGGAGCCCGTGGTGGGGGAACCAAAGGCTCACAAGGTGCCGTGTGTATTCCTGCTCCTCGCTGTGTGCCCGCTGTGCTTGGGGCACCGCCTCAGCTGCTGGCATAAAGCGGTGGGCAGGGCAGCCTCCGTCCTTGGAAGACTCCGCTCTGGCTGGAGCGGGGAGGCAGACACATAGGTGTGACCATGCCAGATGGCGAGAAGAGTGACAGAAGCCAACATAAAGGTCAAGTGGGTGAGGAATGCGGACCTGGAGGTGGATGGAGGTTATTGTATAACAAACGGATTTTAATCACTGGCCTGAAGGAGGCGCAGGCTCTCGGAGTGGCACAAAGCTCTGCTGGCTACGCCCCACACCCTCGGTCGTCCCCAGGGTCTCCCCAGGGGAGAGAAGGGCAGAGAGAGGGGCATCTGGCAGCTGGTAGCACCCTAAACAGGGGCTCTGGGTGAGGGGATCTGAGGAAGCAGATGTGCTGATACCCCTTCTCTCCCTCCCTCCTGGTCCCCCAGTTGCCCTAGAGCCTGGGCGGAGGTGGGTGTGGACAGGGAAGGCTGTGAAGGAGGCCTCAGCCACTTTGTGGGCCGATGGCTATGTGTGGCTATGACCCCACCATCTGCAGGGTCACTGTCCACTGTGGGGACATCACTAAGTGACTTGTGTGTCCTTGCACCTACTTCTCAGCCACCTCCTGTTCCTAATGATGTTTCCAGGGAAGACTGTAAGATGAAATGCAACTTCCTCCCAGCAGTTTAATTACGGAACTCGAGTGGGAGCTCCACACCCTTCCCAACACTAATGGTGACTTTAGCCATAACCTGCTGAGGCTGGGGGACAGACCCACCCTAGAAAATCCACCATTTGAACTTGTACCCCATTTCCTATCTGATTAAAATAGGAAACTTCACTGTTCCTTAGGGAAGTCATGTCCACTTGTGCTTATGCCCTTTTGGTCTAGTCAGCAGGTCTCAGCGGAGCTCATTAACCCCATGAAATGCCGAAGATGCACGAATGCCTGTCCTGCGCTCCGCGGTTACACACGCGGGTATCACCACGCGCACGGTGCGGTGTGGCTGTCGCCAGCTCGTCTTCAGCCCTCTCCACCTTGCAGAGTGAAAGCTGCACCCGCTAAGCCTCATCCCCTTCCTCGTTCCCCTCAGCCCCTGGGGCCACCGTGCTCTGGCTATCTCTTCAGAGCTCCTCTGAGGGCAATGGCCCTGTGATGCCTTGGGGCTTGTTTTTGTCACTTAACCCTGCCCTCCAGGTCCCTCCATGGTGTAGCCTGGGCCGGAATCCCAATCTAAGTAGGGTGAACAGTGTCCCTTGTGAGGCTGTGACCTCTCACCTTGCCCTCTCAGCTGTGGGTCAACCCCAGGGGGCTTCCTCCCTTGGCTCTGTGAACAACGCCCTATCAATGCTGTGTACAGGCGTTCCGGGAGTCTCTGCTCAGATCTTCTTCGCACAGATAGGTGTCTAAACAGTTTCTTTAAAAGATGCCGTGGATTATGAGAAGATGCCAAGATATGAGGGTGGCACAGGGCACCAGTACTGGCTGGCGGTGAGGAGCTTCACCAGGGTGCTTCCTGGGGAGAAGACATTGAGACTAGGCTGAGACTTCACCAGTGTGGAGGGGGAGGCTGAGCCGGCTGGAGTCCGCAGAGACAGAGGTGAGCAGGACACACAGCTCGGAGCACACGGAGATCCCGAGTGAGCACAGGTAGGATGGAGGGCGGGAAGAGGCTCCGACTCCTCAGCACCTGGGGCTGTGGCTTTCGGGAAAGGAGGAGGCTACCAGGCGAAGAAGCGTTGGTTTGCCAGGCTGTTTTCAGTGCATTTCCTGGACATTTAACCAAACCTCTTTTCGAAGTGGCTTTGTCTCCCCTCGCCTGGGGCAGCTCAGGGAAGCCCTCGACTGACGCTGGAAGTGAAGCGGGAGGAGTGGGCAGGCTCTGGGAAGCAGGGTGGCGGCCGGGTGAGCAGCTGTCCCCAAGGGACCTCTCCATGGAGGGCGTATGGTGGCGTCACTGTGAGGACTGCCTGAGGACCTGGGGCCTCTTAGACTTCCTGTATGGCTTTGGGAAAGCACCCTGTGTCCTGGGGGGCGGGGGACGCTGGGCCACTTAGCGCACACTCACACTACCTCCCTGTCTGCTCATAGTTCGGTTCACGTCCAGCCCAACCATGTAGCCAGCTGCTACACCTGGGAATCCATAGAACTTCCCTTGGGAGAAAAATAAGCAACAACTGGCTTGTCTTATCACAAAGCTCAAGGCTGTGGGTGTCTTCACAGGGCAGTCCAGACATTCTGAATTGGGGGTATTACGGTTTTTGTGCAGATGGCCCTGCGGCCTCAGAGGCAGGACCTTTGGAGGTGACTGGATGATGGGGCTTATCCCTGACTCACTGTTAGGAGGTGGGGTGTGGGAGGGATGGCAGGTCTCGTGGGTGTGGCCTGAGAGGGTTTGTCTCCTTTTTTTTTTTTTTTTTTTGATACAGGGTCTTTCTGTGTAGTCCAATCTGGCCTTCAACTCACTACATAGCCCAAGCTGATCTCAAACTTGTGGCAGTCCTCCTGCCTCAGCCTCCTGAGCCCTGGGATGACAGGCATGTGCCATCACACCCGGTGTTGTCACCCTTCTAGTCTCCTTGGACTTTGCTTCTTACCCTCCATGCTGTGAGCCATGGCCCCTCTGCCACGCCCTCTGCTATGCCCTCTGCCATGCCTGCTGCCATGCCCTCTCCCGTTCCTTCTGGCCTTGGAACAAGCTGACCACAAGAGGACTAAAACTTCTACAAACTGTGAGCCAAAGCCAACCTGTCCTTAAAGTTGTATCAGGTATTTTATCCAGAAAGAAAAAGTGAGAAAAGTAAGACAGCAGAAACTGTCTCGTTCTTTGGCCCCAGTTCATACACCTATGGGCCAACATGTTTTGAGAATCATTAGCCTGCATCCTTAAGGCCTACCTTCTCAGTGACCAAGCAGGATGCCCCTTGGCCACGGCCACCAAACAACTCTGAGGCAAACTCCGAGGCACCTCAGAGGACCATGGCTGGTCCTGTGTCCTTTCTGCACAGGTCTGAGCTCTCACTAACTGCCCTGCTTTACTCACGGCACTCCCCAAGGACCGGAGACAGACCGGGCCAGAGGGTTAAGCAGCCCTTACCAGCTCTGGCACTCACTGGGCAGTGTGAGCACTTCCCTAAATGTTCAGGGCTTTTCTCTTTGACTAAAAGTGGAACTCGTAGCTGGACTCAGAATGTTAATAGAGTGTGAATTATAAGGGAAGTTGATGTTTTGGAGATTACAAAGGAAGAGCGCGAGCAGGCTGTCTAAAATATCGCAAGAATCACAACTGTTGTGTTACCAGCACCTCCCGTTATTGATGGGCAAACCTGAATCCTGTTTGAGGCTGGGCTCTCTGAGGAGTCAGTTACAGTGTGAGATTTATGACCCACCAATTGGGCACACACTCTCTGGGGGATGATAAGCTTAGGTCTGCCATAACGTATGCAAGTGTGTGTGTTATAAATGTGCACCATCCACACACCCACACACTCAATATCTCTTAATCAATTAACCACTGGGTCAAGCTAGTCAAATTAAAAGGCAAGCAGGCTGTAAGCAGCAGCAGCCATTTGGGTCTGCGTGCCCTTGCCCCGGGAAAGGGATTTACAGCCAATGTGGGTGCATTAAAATAATCAGGCACTGTCCGCCTCAGGGAATTTGCAGTAGCCTTGTAAAGGGAAGGCAAGAAGCACCAGAAAGGTTTTTAAAATGCGTTTGTGGCTCTGTTCCTTTTAACCATTACCTGGTAAAATTTCCTTCTTTAGAAACATCATCAAACTGTACGTCCTAGAAATAAGCCCTGTCCCTGCTGGGTGGGAAGGGATTCTGTGATAATCCTGATAATTCATGCAAGTGGGAATGTGAATTAAGCTCGGCTACCACAAATGATCCAGACACATGCAAGATGAGGCAAAGAACGGCTCTGCTTTCTGCGTCAGTGTGCAGCTGGGGAGCCAGGGGAGGGAGACGTGCAGAGCGGAGTCCCTGGGAATCTTAGACAGGCCATCCAGAGCAACGCTGTCGAGGCAGGAGATAGCTAAGGAAAGAGCTGAAATGAGAAGAGAGGTCGCCTGTTTTGAAGCCTGCTTTCTGGGACTGGATCCACGTTCTGAGTTAAATGTTAGCCCGGGGCCAGGATGTCAGGGCTAAACATGGTGGGAGAGGTCACCAGGTGACTTCGCTTCTGGACAGTGAGTCCCAGTCAGGCACCCATCGTTCTCCAGGTCTTGGTGACCTCAGCAATAAGCAGCATGTCACTGACTATGCAGATTTGACCCTGTGGGCTTTGGACACCATGACAGTTTCTCTAAGAGCCATAAAAGGTCAAAAATGGCCCCATGGAGGGGCCAAATCAAGCCACATGCTGGCAGGAGGCATACCTAAGGCCAAGCCCTCAATGCCACCCCAAACCCTCAGGCTCAAAACCCCAGGCATGGAGCCCGCAGGGCCGAGAGCGCTGCGCTCACTGCCCTCACCCTGGGGAGTACATCTCGTCTTTCCTCTCACGTAAATCACCGATCCCGCTGCTGTTCTGGGGTGTTCTGCTCCATCCTGTGCAGGATATCAAGACCCTGGACCACCAACACAGTCGTAGTGCGCTCCCCTCACTCACCGGGACCCAGACAACTGTCTCTCTCTCAGAGCCTGCATGGAACGGCAGGCGGCCTCTGCCGATGCCCAGACCTTCACAGCCTTACCATTTCCAGGGTGACCCCACAGCACACTGCGCACCTCATCTTCACAAGCATTGAAGGATTTGTGACATTTTAGGAAGGGATGACTTTTGCCTGTGTTGAGGGTCTACCTGACAGCTTTTCTCTAGGCTGCCCTGCCTCCAGCAGCGGCCTCTGGGGTGGCCTGACCTCCCAGTCCAGGGTGGCAGCCTAGAGTCTAGTCCAGCAGGTGGCTGCGTTGACTTAGATTTGGGAGACAGTGGCAGGGAAGGAAGCAGAGGAGAGGAGGAGCCCTCAGGGGCGGCCTTGCCCCCCGAAGGCTGAGGGGCTGAGTGAACAGGAGGTGGGGTGAGCAGAGGCCGGGCTTTGCAGACAGGAGGTGGCATCCAGTCTCAGAGCCACCAGCCAAGGAAACAGGGTCACAGGGCACGAGCCAGGGCAGCTTTGGACACAGCCTGCCTCTGAGTGTGGTCCGAGGGAACGGACTTGCTTGGAGGGCACAGGTAGCCCCTGGTGCCCAGGTCCTGCACTGCCTCTGCGGCTGCCTCCTCCCCACCCTGTCACAGCGTCTGGAGGGAGCCCGCCTGCTCTGGAGCTTGGCCTTGGCATAGGTTGTTTTCCTGCTGAAAATGTTCTTGGCAATCTCCATTGTGTGCGCTTCTCTTAATGTCTCCAGGTCCGGGTCCAGCCGCAAGTGCTTCAGCAAGGCTTTGTTGGGCCGTGCGCCTCCTTCCACCCCGCAGCACCCGCAGCCTCTGCCGCCAGCCTGCTGTCCAGGCTGTCCCCAGATACGGCTTCTCTGGAGCCGCCACCCTTTGGTGGGAAGTCTCTTTCCAGCTATCTGTTGGGTCTCCAGACATTGCCCGCTTGGGACTTGGGATGAAGCAGCTGTTGACTTAGTATGTTTAAATGAATGAAAGAATGAAGGTTGCTGTGGCTCGGGCCTTGAGTCCTGGTCCCCGGGGAGATGCCATGGGGAGGCGGTGGGAACACGAGTGCGTGGGGGCGTGGGGGTTTTCATTTACAGGGACGCACCCCTGAAGGGGCAGTGGCACTCTGCTCTCCTCTCTTTTTACTTCCTGGCTCACTGTGAGGTGAGGGGTTTGGCTTTGCTCTGCTCTGCTGACAGGGTGTGCAGCCTCACCACCGGCCAAACACCAATGGGGTGGTGAGTAGTGGGACCGGAACCTCCACAACTCCCTCTCCTCCCTAAGGCGATCCCTTCAGGGGCTGGTCACAGCTGGGGAAAGCTGATGGACACACAGGCCCGATTCGCTGCAGGAACCCAGGCTCAGCACTCTCGGTTGGTACTAAGCTCCCCAGCGTGGCGGTCACGGAAGCCTCTCTTCTCCTCACCCTCTACTTTGAAATAAACAATGTGCGGTTGTCCAACAACGTGCCACAACTATTTCCCTTTTAACTGAACAACAAAAAGATGAGAAAATCTCAAATCATCTGATTTGGGAGCTGGAGCTCTCTTGCTGTTCCAGGAGGGGCCAGTCCAGCGCTGGAGGCCACCAGGGTGGCAGGGGGAGAGGGACAAGTGGGGACCCCACGGGCGGGCAACTTGGTGGCTCCTCCCTACTGACGGGTCATCGGCCGTGGATGACAGGAGTCAAACAAAGCACTCGTGAAATTGCAGTGCCGCAGAGGGGGTGAGGACCAAGGAACCTCGATCTGCTCTTCCTCTTACTTGATTTTTAAAAGCAGAGAAAGAAAGAAAAAAAAGTAGGGGAAGAAAGCCACGCTCTCCCCAGCTCCCGGGCCGCTGACGTCCTTGGTCTTCGCACACCCGCTGCAGCAGCGCGTCAGGAATGCGTAAGCAGCAGTACTTAATATGCGTGATGCAGTTGTGTGGGGCAGGTTCATGCTATTCGGCTCTCTCCGAGGAGCCTTCCCAGTGAAATGAGATTTTCAATAAAAGGAATCCGCATGGCACATTGTTGAACATTCAAGGCACTCTGTCCTCCCCGGTGGTGCTGGGCTGTGAACACGATCCTATTTGAAAATATGATGTTTAGATACAAATGTAATTTGCCAGAGCAAAATGATTTCTCTTCATGGTCAGTAGGACACATGCATTTTATTAAACTGTCATTTCTTGGGTGCGTTTTCTCCGGGAGGCCCTGTTCGTTGTTTCAGTGATCTCCCCCAGATGCTGCTTACGAGTTTTGCGTAATTGCTTTGGGCTCCAAAGGTGAGTGCTCTTGAAAATCCAGCAGTGATGATCTCGTTGGGTTCAGGACCCACCGCCGCAGCCTGCTGTGATGCCTGTGAGCCTAGTCGGATGCGGCAGCTCTCACGAATTTAACACAAGTGCTGCTGCTGCTGAAGCTGACCTTCCGAGCGTGATTGGATCGGAGCCTTGGGGTGAGTGGGTGTCAGAGTGATTTTCAATTTCCAGTCTCCTCCTGATTTGACTCCAGGCCAAGACTGGAAATGCCTTGACCGTGAAGGCTCAAGCTGCTGCGGCTCTCCTTGTCAAAGCAACTCAGTGCCGTGCGAGCCAACCTGACTTGCTCAGCCGTCCTTGTGGACATTATCTGAGGGGGGCATGGAAGTCAAGAAGCTCTGTAGCCAGGAAGCGTGCACCAGCCAGCTTCCCAGTGCTTGGGACCCATCCGCACCCTACACCTGGCACTCCTGTCCCAAAGCAGGCAGAGGACTCTGTGTTGTGTGTGTGTGCATGTGTGTATGTACATATGTGCATGTGTGTATGTGTGTGTGTGTATGTGGCAGAGATGGAAAGAGGTCTGACCACAGGGAGGACTGAGATGAAGCAGACTTGATATGAGGGCTTTGCAGTAAGGAGGCTGTGTCCCGAGCTCCTGCAGGCCGCAGGCTAGGCAGCAAGGTCTCAGGAGCTTAAGTCCAGGGGTGTCTCCCACCTCCTGTCTGTCTGCCTGTGACACTCGGATGCTCCTTCCCCTCTGCAGCTTCTGTGTCCTTCCTGTGTGTGAACAGTGGAGGAGGCGCCTGTGGATCGCGCTGGACACACTGGGAACCAGCAGAGAGGAAATGGAGACAGGGAGAACGGTGACAGTGGAGCAGGCTTCCCCGGAGGTTAAGGAGAGGCCAGAGGACAGAGGGACCAAGGTGGACCTGACTCTGGACAGTCCCTGGGCTCAGAGTTCTCTCTGCCACACATTGGAGATGTGTCATCCACTGTCCTAGCCCACCACGATGGCCACCCAGGTGCTGTCACTCAGTGTCACAGACACAGGCTCCCCGGAAGTGACCCTCCTGATCCCCTAGGAGAATTTATGTCTTTCCTGGGCCACCAGCCTCCAAAGGAGTCACAGGCTCCCAGGACAGGGAAAGCGCTTAACAGAGCTGTGGACAACTGAGGAATGATCCGCCTTGCTCCTGGAAACCTCCCTCGAGTGGCACAGGCTTTGCGGCTCAACTCCTGTGTCTGGGGTCACCTTGAGCAGCAGTTTCTTGCCCCTCCCGTGTCACAGTTTTTAAAGCTGTTACTGCGCTGGGTATGATTGCTGATATTTTCTTAGAAAATTACCTTTATTCTTGCCTGTGTACATAACGTCTTTCCTTAATAAGTAGGTGTCAGTTTATAACTCAGAGTCCAGAGCTCTTTCCAGAGTGACCTCTTCCCAGAGTTGCAGAGGCGATCAGCGGTAAAGCCTGCAGTCTCCACCACACCCTCCTCACGAGCTGGGCTCTGCACCTTCCCTGACCCTGTCCTTGTTGCACATATCTGAATTCTGGTCTCCACCCAGACCTCTCCCACCCCACGCAAGCAGGTGTGATTACCCCACAAGCTTGAGAGTTGGGCAGGTGTCTTCATAACCACTCGGCAAGTGGAGGTACTGTGTAGCTGTGCAAGAGTGACTTTCCATGTTCACACCTGGTGAGCCAAGCGCGGGGTTGAAGGTCGGTGCTTGAGTTTGCTGGTTGTGTGGTTGTTGTTGTGTGTGTGTGTGTGTCACTGCTCAGGTATTACAACTGTGGGTGACTGTAGCTTTGTGCCCACTCTCTCTTTGCCCAGTTCCCTCCCTTTTCCAGGTAGAGGACCTCATACACTCAAGTGAAATGCCCCAGACAGGAGCAGGCACAGGTCCAGTACCGTGACTTGGGGGGGTCACTTGTCAACTTACTCATCCTTTTGAATGCCTTTATTTTTGCATAGAAATATACTGTACTGTATTTTATTTCTTCTATGGATTTAACTTTTGATTTTGATATTTTAACCTGTTGTGGACTCAGATAGACCAAAAACTCCAAATGATCGAAGTGCACATTTTGAACGTTTCCCTTTCATTCCTGTCCCCTCTCCCCCTGTTCTAAGCAAACTTGACTAACATTTGAGTTTCCATGCAGGGGTTTTCTCTGCATAGAGAAGGAAATATGAGCATTTGTGCGTCTGACTCATAAACTTCTGCATGCACAGAAGCAGCTCCATGCATGGCTCCATGACTGTATTTTCTTTCTCAATACTAATCTTGAAGTTGTTTCCATATCCACACACGCAGAAGTTTCTCACATTTTTCTTTTCATAATTTTACAACTACATCATGTACCACAGTATGACCAGACTGTAATTTAACCAGCGCCCTCATGATCAATAAGGGGGCTATTTCCAATTTTGTTCTACAACAAACAGGGATCAGATGGCTTTGGATTCACATCAAGTTGCAGAACTTATCCGTAAGACAAATTGAGTAAGTGCCAATATTCAATGCACACACACTTACTTCTAATTTTAACAGATACCATTAGCCGAATTACTTTGCATAAGACCGTACTGACTCACACTCCTGCCAGCAGTCAAAGGGGTGCAGGACTGGCTACTCATTGCAGCTTCGCCAACACAGGGACGATTTTATTAAAATCCTCAGTTCCATTAGGGAGATGCACATACTTTTGATAGTGAGTTTTCTTAAAAAATGCAGCTTACTATTCCTTTGTTTTAGTTTCTATTTCTGTCACTTGAGAATTGTAAAGGTGCTTCAGGTGTTGTTCCTACACATTCCTTACGACATACATTTCTAGAAACTTGATCACCTTTGTTGCTAGTGTCAATAGGACCCGCCATGATCTTCTCCAACTTACTGGTGTTTGTGCTCATGAATGTCACTGGTTTCCAATGCGGATTGTGGCCTCTGCAGCCTCACTGAACCCCCTCACTCGCACACGGCTTTCTCAGTTCATTCGCTTGGACTTCCTGGATGGGCGGTCATGGCTGCAAAAGGCAGTGACTTTACTTTCATCTTTCCATGTTTTATTTTTGTCCATCTTTTATGCACTTCCATGGGCTAGCAATTTACTGCATCATCAAATGATAGAAATGAAATGAACTCTTCTTTCTTGTGGTCCTGGAGCTTGGACCCAGGGCCTTCCTATTGACTGCATATGCAGCCCTTTTTAATTTTCATTTGGAACAAGGTCTTGCTAAGTCACTAGTTTGCCCAGGCTGGGCTTGAACTGGCAATCCTCCTGCTTCAAGTGTGTTTTTTAAAAACTCTGCATTAGCAGAAATACTCCCATTGTTTCCCATCAAACTTGGTGCTGGCTATTGTGCTTATTTTACACATACACACACATACACTTTTTAAAAATAGCACACAGATATATGTATAAAATGTCTTTTTCTATACCAGTTCTACAAAATGCCTTTTATCAATTCAGTAATTTCAGCAATGTCAGATACCTTCGAAACATCTTCAGATTGGATGTTTTCTTTGAATCAGTGATTACATTTCATTAACATACTTTCTAATATTAAACTACCCTGGAATAGTTTAACTTCTGGGAATAAATGTCACTTGGTTTTGATATACGAGCCTTTAAAATGACACACATTCCTTGTTGCTAATATTTTATTTAGGACTTTTATATCTAAAGTAATAGATGATTGGCATTTTTGTGCACTATTGGTTTTTATCAACATTATATTCAATATCTATAATGAATTTGGAAGATTTTAAATTATTTCAGATTTATTCATAAGACAGTCTTTCATAATTACCTTACTTTCTTCTGTTTCTGTAATTATGACCCACATACTAATTTCATATCCTGACTTTATGAGTTCTCCAATTTATTTTTCTTGATTAGACAATCTCACAGTTTCTAGGGTTTTTTCATCTGTTTTTGCTAAGCTCCAACTTTGGGATTTATTTGTTAGCCCTACTGTTTTCTCCGTTCCTCCTAACTCTTTAACTTCTGTCTTGACGAATTTCTCTATTTCCCTCTAGGCTGTCTTGCTCACTGTTTTCTGAACCTCCAGAGTTTGTTTCTCCCCTGTATATGAAAGTGTCTGTGTCTAAGCTGTTGAAGGCATAAGCAGGAGACAGGAGGCATGGAGTCTTTCCTTTTGTCGCCGGTCCTCCCCTCCTTCTCCTCCTACTCCTCCTCTTCCCCCTCCTTCTCCTCCTCCCCCTCCTTCTCCTCCTCCCCCTCCT
>NW_004955520.1:2229019-2348939 GCF_000276665.1 Chinchilla lanigera
CCTCCTCCTTCTCTTTCTCCTCCTCCTTCTCCTCCTCCTCCTCCTTCTCCTCCTCGGTGTCCTCCTCATGCCTTACAGTGTCAGCAGAGTGCATTCTGGCACAGACATTTGAATCAGCACATGTGAAGTGAATAGACCCAAGGCAGAAGCTGGCGACCCTCCTGTCCTTCTGCAGCCCGAGTGTCTCACACCAGGTGATTACAGTGCCCAGGTCTGTGCTTCTCAGATGCCCTGGAGCGCTCCAGGCAGAACGACACCCTCCCCAGCCAAGGCTGGCCTGACCATTGGTTCCCTGAATTTTCCATAGGAAAATAATTTCATTAACTGTTGGAGCTGGCACCAGGTCTTCCGAAGTCCTTGCCCCAGGACTCAGGGCTTGGGTCCATCTGCATATCTGTGCAGCAAGAACAACAATGTGTATTTACGCAGGACCCGTGGGAAAAGTCTGCTGCTCCTTGGACAGACTGTTTTTCTCCCATCTGAAAGGATGAGCAGGAAGAGGGGCAGCAGGGACACAGAGAGAAACTGGAATCCAGCGCTTCCTCCCAAGGGTTTTCAATCTCTGTCAGTGATGGGGGAGGATGAGTGATGTGTGGTCTGCAACTGTTGTGCACACTGAATGTTTTCATTTTACATACTCTGTGAGCATGCACGCATCATGTATATGTATGTATATATAATTAGCTTTGAGACATAATTTATACACAATGCACCAGTTTTCAGTGATTAAGGCAATGAAATCTGACAAGTGTACTCAGCGGTGCTAGCCCCTTGAGAATCACAGCACCAAACACTCTCATCACTCCACACAGATCTGTTTGTCTTTCGCAGCCATACAGCTCCCATTCCCCTGGCAACCACTGGGGTCCCTGTGTCCTAACATGGTAGCCTGGCTTTATTTTTAGAATTTCATGTGAATGGAATCAAGTAGTACTTCACTTTTTGTGTCTCTCTTTCCTCACTGAGCATAGTTCTTTCAAAGTCCTCCCATGTTGTTGTACCTGTCAGTAGTTTGTGTCTTTTATTGCTAAAAAGTATTCCGTTGAGTAGACGAGTCAGAGCATATGAACATGCGCCAGTCAGTGTATATTTGAGATCTTCACAGTTCTGGGTATTACAAATACAGCTACTGTGCACATCGACAGAAGATTCTTTGTGTGGACACATGTTTTCATTACTCTGTGGTGAATGTCTAGAAGTAGACCTGAGTGCTTTATGGCATGTCTAGATTTAACTTTATGAAAATAAAATTCTCAAATAGCATCTCATTTTGCAATACCACCAGCAAATCATGAGAGCTCCAGTTCTGAAAGCCTCACCAAGACTGAATTTTAACCTTTCTAATGGGAACGCATTGCATTGTGGATTAAAATTTTCATTTTCCCCTCCTTGTGCTTTGCTAGTTGTGTATCTTTATTGTAGTGTATATTCAACTCTTTTGCCTTTTTAAATCGAGTTGTTAGTCATTTTATTATTTGATTGTAGGAGTTCTTTACATATTCTGGGTACAAGATTTTATTTAGAGATATATATTACAAATATTTTATTGGTCTATGGTTACCCTTCAATTTACTAATGATTTATTTTTAAAAGTAAATGTTTTTGATGTTGGTAAAGTTTAATTCATCATTGTTTTATTATGCACATCTTATGTATCCTAGTTAGGAAATCTTTGACTAACCTAAGAATGCAAATATTTTCTTCTGCAATTTATATAATGATAACTTTACATTGAGGTCTGTGATCCAATTTTGTATATTTTTAAGGCTCAAAGATTATTACTTCCAAGTTGAATATTTGATCTTTAGAGAATCATTTGTTGTAAAAATTACCCATTTACCACTTTGTTAAAAAGTCATCATCATTAGAGTTGTATTCCTTTTGATTACATTTACTATTATGTTCTCTGCAATAGAGAATTTCCTCTGTATTTCCAACCCATGTGTTTTCATTTACTTTCCTTGTCTTATCATGTGGGCTAGGACCTCCTGTACAAAGCTGAATGGATGGAAGAACAGGCATTCTTTGCTTGGTCCCAAATGTAAGAAGGGAACATTGTTTTCTATCACCAAAACATATCTAACACCTCTCAGGCTCACATGTTTTTGTTTTGTGCAGTGAGGACACTTGTGATCTCTCTGGGAACATTTCAGGTGCAGGAGGCACTGCCATCCACTCTGGTCCCTGTGTCTTTTCTAACGGGGGCACCATCCCACCGTGAGTCTCCACCAGAGATCCAGTCACCTGGCAAAAGTTCTGTTCCTCACACCATCACTTCGGCGATGAGGTTTCAGCACAGGCATTTTGGGGGACACAGCACTGGCTTCTTGGCCTCTCCTGCCAGTGTGGTGAGAGGTGGCCTCCAGACGGACCCAGCTGGGGCCCTGGGCTGCTCCCACATTTCCTTTCAGGAAGCTCAGGGATGGGCTCTGAGGCTGAAGTCTTGGTACCATTGTTGCAGGTATTGTTCTTCACCGTAATACCTTGTTTTTTTTTTTTTTTTTTTTTTTTTGGTTTTTCTCCGGTACCAGGAACCTAACTCACGACCTTGCGCTTGCCGGGCAAGCACTTTTGCCGCTGAGCTAAATCCCCAGCCCCGTAATACCTTGTTAACCAGAGCCTCCTCAGGCCGGAACCAATGCTGCTCCGGGTGCCCAGCTTCCGGGGTGGCTTGGATAGGAGAGAAATAATGCTGTGTGCTCCTGCATGGGGGTCAGGCTGCACACAGCCTGGAACATGCAGCCCTCCAGGGTGCAGTGCTATGGGAGAGACAATGGTTATAGTCTGGGGTGTCAGCGAGACAAAGGTGCCCCGCTGGGCTTTCACAGGCATCTGTGCCCCAGACCAGGAGGTCAGGAGAGGACTGACAGCAAAAGCAGCACATTTCTGCTCATCAGGTGGACTTTTGTGGGAGGTGATTTCTCCTTCCCTGGATGAGTGGAGACCGAGGTTGGATGCCACCAGGCCCCCAGGCTTGCTGCGCCTCTGGGGTCTGCTTTGAGGGGGCTCATGGAGCTTCGAGCTGAGGATCACAGAGCTTGCTTTCCACTGGCAGGACTGGCAGGGATCAGAGAAAGTGGATGAAAATATCACAATCCTGTTTCAATTAGTTAGTCAGCCTGGTCAACAAGAAAGATGCCTACAGATTTTAATTGGTCTCAGGGGAGGAGAACAGAATGTTCTGTGATGTCCTCGTTCACCCTGATACCTCATTATCTGGGCCACAGGGCAGCTGCCATCTTTCCTCTGGGGCTCTGGCTGTCTGCTTAGGAATAAACTTCGAATTTGGCATTAACCTTTTCACTGCCGCACCTCTTCAACACCGATATCCTTCCATGGAGTTAGCTGTAGAGAGGCGAAGTCTGTCCCATTTCTAAATAGGTCAATCTTATTCCTAGACTACGAACCCCAGAGGACAGCGGGCTGGGGGAAGGACAACTGCATCCAAGCGGAGTGATGAGAAATAGTGTGGCTGAAATTTGGGTCTGCTCTGTCCTGCTGATCGCGCCTGGAGCTGTGGACGCCAGCACTTCCCTTCTCTGGACTGGAGTGAGTCTCCATCAGCACAGTGGGAAAAGCTCCACTCGCTCAGAAAATGCAATGAAGCCACAGAGTCCACGGCTTCGAGCCTGACTTGCTCACGGGGTGAGAAGCTTGGTGATCAGGAGCTTCCCCCTGACATCATCCAGCTGTGAGTTCCACATGCTGCCCGACCCAAGCCTCAAGGTTTACTTCTGCTTCTCTGAATTCTTTGCCTCTAGCCTTAGGGGCAGGAGAGAGACGCACCCCTCCCTGGCGTTGGGCTGGAAGTACCACACGGTACTCCCATCCCAGAGACTCAGGGAGCTGGGAAAGGTCTGGGAGCTGTGGAACTTGGGGAGGGGCCACTAGTGGTGATGCCAGAGGTGGTGATGGGTGATGATGAGCAACCTAGGCAGGATTCACAATACAGACATTCGCTCAGTCAAATTACCAAGTACTGCCACAAGAGATGCAAAGATAAGTTAGACCCAGGAGCACAGCTGGGAGATGGGGTGGGAAAAAAGGCACACACATGAATTACTGAGCAACACATCCTGGCTTGCCGGCATGCATGAAATGTGTAGGAGGCAGAGGCAGGAGGGTCACCTCTACAGGAATCAGGGAAGACCCTTAGGAAGAACTGGCTTGGTGACAGAGGAATAAGGCCTCTCCTGGTGCAGTGCTGGGCCGAGGGGCTGCACAGGAGAGAAAGGGACGTGGGAGTGCAGCTTTCTGTATTTTTAAGCCAAAGTCAGTAGGGGAGATGACTTCAGCCCCTGTGCCTGTGAGTTAGTAACTGCTGGGCTGCTCCTTCCCAGCAGCCCAGAGAGTGATTAAAATCAAAAGCCATAAAAGAGAACACAGATGGAGTAAAGACTTTGTACAGAGCACAGGCAAATCTCCCAAATCACACCCCGCCAGGGTGGCCCAGTGAAAGTTTGGGGAGCACATCTGCTGCCACAGTCAGGCGCTTTCTGGGAAAAGATGTGGGAGTAATATCTCCCTTTCAGTCATTATTTGCAGTGCACCCTGGAAGGCTGATACGTTCCCCTGAACAATTAGTACAGTGTATTTCCAGAAAGTGATGGGGGCACCGGGGAACCCCTAGATGGTACCACCTTCTTGAGTTTGGGTGTCTGTGACTTAATACCAGGACTTTCAGAAAAGGTGACTCTTAATTTGCATATGTATCCTTCATTTGCATACCTTCTGAAAGATTGCGAAGTCCTTTCTAGCATCCATTAGGGGAGCCAATTAAAAAGATAAAGACCAGTACTGAGAAGGGTGCGGAGCAGTGGGAATTTTTTTCACATTACTAGGAGAAAATGTAAATTGCTGCAGCCTTTTAGGAGGACATTTTGGCAGTGCCTATTGAAGTAGCAACCAGGCTTCTAGGAATCTGTAGGAATCTGTCCTCTGTGTTTGTATACAAGCCAAAGACAAGCTTAGGAGTGGGTTCGCTGAGTGTTCTTTGAAAGAGAAAAGGGTGGGGAGCACTCACTGTATCAGAAGGGGAGCAGCCAAAGAGTTCATTCCATGCTAATTGCATGCCGATGAATTACTGGATATTCATCTGTTGAGTATGCATCTGCGGAAGAATGAGCTAAGCCTGATGTCTTAGCGTAGAAGGATGTTGATGACCAAGTGCCCCAGGAGGTGTGTGTGTGTGTGTGTATGTGTGTGCGTGTGTGCATGTGTGTGTTTCTGTGTGTTTATAATTTGTATAAGCATAGGTATTGTAGTTAGAGTGTCAGTGTCTGGCTCTTAGGCGTAGATTTGGGAGTGTAGAAAAACTTTAAATTTGGACTTCATAGATCTAAGGCAGAGTCCTGTGTTAGGATAGGCAAATGAAGGATACATATGCAAATTAAAAGTCACCTTTTCTGAAAGTCCTGGTATTAAGTCATAGACACCCAAACTCAAGAAAAAGCGAACAACACCCGCAGCGTCGGAGACATTCTGCCCACATCTGGCCCCACAACCCAACGACGTCCTGGGTTAGTCCTGCATGTCTCTAGTTCTTCACCACACGGCAGGTCCCAGCCTCCTCCACCGCCGTGTCTGTGTGTAGCCTTCACGTGTGCCAGCCATTTAGGACAAGGACCCTTTATCCTGCGTAAATACCAAGCCACACATCTGTGTCTTCTCTTCACACACGTGAGTCGTCTTTCTAGAGCAGCCTTCTCTCCTGTTGCTGTATATTGGAATTCAGGGGGAGTCTTACAGAATACCGGTGTGTGGTTTCTACCCCTGGCGTCCTGAGGTAACAGTCCAGGACATAGACGGGACCTCCAGATGTTTAAATTTCCCAGAGCATTCTATGTACAACCAAGGCTGAAGGCCACGCTTATAAAATTCACTCACCTGCAAAACTCTTTGTAAGCAAATACTTTGTTAGAGCTTTTATCTTTAAGTCTTTTTTTTGCTACCTTGGTTTTCAAGTCATCTACAACATGGCGTATTATTTTATAATTACAGATACTCCTCTGTTTATGGCAGGTCTCCTTCCTGATAAAGCCTGCTATATGTTGAAAATATTCTCTGTGGAAAATGCACTCAATACCCCAAACCCCCAAACTCCTCAGCTACGCCGCCAAACAGCTTACTCACACTGCGGGAGAGTTCAGCGTGTGCTGCTGGCCCCGAGAAGGGCTGCATCCGAACCTCCAGGTACGGTGGCTTCTGAATGCAGACAGCTTTCACGCCATTGGGAGGTTGAGAAATTGTGAACCACACCATCCTGAGTTAGGGACTGTCTGTACAGAAATGAAATTTAAAAGAAATCTCTATGCCAAAAAAAGAAAAAGAAAAAGGGAAAGGTGCACGTAACACTGTTAACTTGAGTTTTGAAAGTTCACGTTTTCTCAACCCTGTAGCACTAAGGAAGTAACTACTTCCTGCCCACTGTTTAAATGGGAGACTCAAGGCCCGGCAGTGACCGCCCAGCCAGCTGGAGTGACATAGCAGCTCTTGTGCCAGCCTTGTCCCCCCTGAGTCTGTCTACACGGTTTAACCAGCACATGGTGGCTGGGCTAAGACCAGGCCAGGTTGAGACTCCTCCTCCTGCTCCAGGACTGGGTGAGGACACACATCTGAGGTGGCGCTGACCCAGGGTGAAGAAGAAAACCCTGGCATCCCTCTCCAGCCCACCCATGCTCTGCTGTCCCACGGGGGCAGAACAGCCCCCTGTGGCTTGTAGGCCCTTGGAAGATGTCTAGGTTTCCTGAGAACTGAATTTTTCTCTTGTTTTTGTTTTTGTTTTTTTCCAGTACCAGGAATTGAACTCATGACCTCATGCTTGCCAGGCAAGCGCTGTGCTGCTGAGCTAAATCCCCAGCCCCCTGAAGTTTTCATTTTGTTAAATTAAATTAAATTAACATGTATATACCATATAGAACCAGGAGTGCACGTCCTGGACAGGGCAGGTCGGGGTGATCTGTAGAGGACACCATATGCACCCTGAGAACCAGGCGTGACAGAGAGGATGTATTTGCTCAGCCTCTATGAAGGGTCATATTTTTAACCACTAACGGAGAACACGTAACTCAGCATTAAGTCAAAACTACTCACCATGGTGCTGCATGCTAGGGCTGTGTTCTGGTACCTAGCATGGGGTCGAGGGCAGAGCAGTGACAACTCGCCAGGCTCTGAAAGGCCACATCTGCCCCTGCTGGTCCCTCCTGATCTGGGCCAACCTCTGGTCTCCCTTTGGTTCCCCCACCTGCAGGGCACAGCTGCGGGGCTCTTCCCTCTCCACAGCGCCCTTCTGTCTCCTTGGGTCTTAGCTATGGATTCTGCTCCACAAGTGGGAAAATGCCCTGAGCAGGTTCTGATGGTGGAGGACGGGTACCCAGGGCTCTGCAGGGCGGGTCCTCTGAGGATATGAGCACACAGGGCAGCGTGTGCAAGACTGTCTTCGAGGGGTGACAGCTGTGAGAGAACTCCCCAGGAACATGGCAAGGCTGAGGGGTCCTCAGACCCAATTGCAAGCATGGAAGGGGTTTGCAGTCCCCAAGATCAGGAGCTGAGGGGCACTGGCAGCTCCCAGGCAGAGTGAGGTGTCAGGTGCAAACACCTGTGCTGCTCTGAGAGTGGGCACATAGGACACAGGGAAAGGCAGCTGTCACTGCCAAGCCCTGGAACAATTTTGAGGGTAACACCAGACACCTCCAAGTCACCGTGAAGGCCAGTGGATGGGGACTGAACAAGGGCACTACCCGTGTGGTTCGCGAAGTTGAGTCAGGGGTGAGTGGAGTCGGGGTCAGGTCTGGCATCACATACTCTGGGTTTTGACCTGGGGTTCAGTGACTGGTCAGCAAAGCTGCGGAAGCTCCTTGTCCTGGGTATGTGAGATGGAGAACAACCCCGTGATAAGGTGGAGTAACCCGCTAAAAGTGTGGTTGGCACAAGGACAAGGATGGAAGAGGACAGAGGGCTGGGGAGCGGATGATGCTACGGAGAGACGATTGCAGCTCTCCCGAGTGGCAGTCCCAACGAGCATGGCTGCAGCTTCATAGTCCAGAGAGTCGGACCTGTCTGAATAGGAGGAGGTGATCCTCAGCCGGACGCCACCCATCCAGTGACACCATCCCGAGACCCCATCCCTCCAGGCAGAGCTAGAAATGACAGGCAAAACAGAGAGGACTGTGCAGCCAGTGAGGCGGAGGAGGGAGCTGTGGCAGGAAAATGTGGTGCTCGGGAGGCGGAGGGGAGCCTCCCTGGGGGGTCTGGAAGCAGAGCCTCACCTGTCACTCAGGCCTCTGGGACAGACTCTGTCACACACAGACTTTCTGACTTACTCACTGCCAGCTGCCCAGGTGGGGGTGGTGGCAGCTGTCCTACCGTACATGGCCGCGAGCACCCGCTCCTGTCTCCCAGCCTGAACGTGGATTCCCTTTTCAGGCAGAAGGAGGCTGTGCCGAGTCACCTCTGTGATGAACGCCGTAGTCACTGGAGGGAGGTGTCCCCGGCTGCCCCTGCTGGAGGGCCACCAAGTGAGTAACCACCCCTGGCAGAGGTGCTGGACGTGAACAGCTGTGCCCGGGCCAGGCAGTGACGTGGACGAGGGCGCTCACCTCACTCGCAGGCCCACGCCCGCCACGCGGGGAGCACAGAAGGAAGGCAGACACCGCCACCAGGGCGCAGGATGAGGCCGACACGGTGGGAAGCTCCCCGGCCGGCCCTTTCCAGCTCCCCTTCCCTCCACCAGCTCAGCACTCACGGTGGCGTGGAGCTCGTTCAGGCCCCTTGTATGCTGGACGGATACTTGGATATTTGCCCCGAGCTCCAGAATTTCCCCTCGGCTTGCTCTCTGTGCCGTCCATTCCAGCCTCCGTTGTTTAGCCGAAGCTCCTAGGTTCTCACACTCTGTTCTTGTGGGCTTCCTCCACTGCACAGTGGTGACCGGAGGCCAGCAGCACTCCCTGACCTGGGGAAACTCCCAACAGCCTTTCAGGCAGCGGCGAAGTTCAGCCCGGGGGATAGCAGGGCAGGCCCGGTGCAGGCTCCCTTACCTGCTCAGGGCCGCCTCCAGCAACCAGCATGGGCCAGTCCACGGACACACTGCCACACCCCTGCTTGTCCTGAAGGGAGCTGGGAGTGCAGTCCTGGGAGTTGGCAAGGGAGAAGTCCCATCTGGGTGCTGAGCTCATAACCAAATGCACTGGGATTGCCCTGCGGTGAGGGCAAGGCCAACAAGCACAAGCAGGTGATAAACAAGGGAAGAGAGGTTTGTTACTTCCGGCAAGCGAAGAGGGCACCAGAGATGATTCTTGAGAAGGTGTTCTCCCCAAAGGAAGAAAGGGGTGGTTATGGGGAGGACTAATCCCCACCCGTAAGGAAAGACTTGCCATTTCTACATCTCTTGTTGCTTCTGTTTCTTTGGAAAACTAATATGGATATAGCGATTTACCTACGAGAGTAATTGCCAGTTAGGTAGATAACGAGTCTTCCTAATGGAGCAGGATATTGCAACAAGACTATTTCTGCCATGTTCTCCCTCATGCAAGCGCTCCCATTACATTCTAGGCGATGCCCAGATGTTTGCACTGCCTTGACTGAAGCAGTGGCCTATGGCTTTTGTGGCTCAGGGTCCAAAGCAGAGGCCACCAGTCTCCCAGAGGGCCACCTCCAAGGAGGTGCAGGCAGAAGTCTCCACAGTCACGGCAGGTATGGCTTCCAGAGCAGAGGGCGTCCACGGGTTAGGAGGAACAGTGTCTTCCTGC
The DNA here is from genome assembly GCF_000276665.1 of Chinchilla lanigera. Classification (NCBI taxonomy): domain Eukaryota; kingdom Metazoa; phylum Chordata; class Mammalia; order Rodentia; family Chinchillidae; genus Chinchilla; species Chinchilla lanigera. Next base: position 2,238,766 of record NW_004955520.1, read on the forward strand.
TTGGAAGGAAGTGGTTTTCTTGACAGTGAGTCTCTGCAATCTCCACAGCAGAGTGCCCCGGCCCTGGCTCCTGGGCTGTCAGAGGAGGTGGCTCTCGGGCACGTGGCAGGACACTGCCACACAGATGTGCTGGGCCCTGGTCTGGAAGAGGAGGCAGAGTCATCACCCGCACAGCACAGCATTCCGGCCACCACTATCCAGGGCAGGCGGAAGGGCAAATGTCCTTCCTAGGACCGTGCCCGATGGGAGAGGTCCCCAAGGTCTGACAGGGAATGTAGACTCCCTGAAACATGTCCTGGTAGAGGTCAGACTTGCAGTGAGAGTTGACCAATGAGAGTTGGAAATTGATCCAAGACAAGTAGAAGAGTTCAACCTTTATGCTGGTGAGAATAATAAAGCAAAACGCACCCTGAATATTTCCGTGTTTCCTCATCCTGTGTCGACTATCACATTGACTCTGGATCATAATGGCTGCTCAGTAGCTCTTTTGGGCTTCATTTACTTGGGGGGTTCTGTTTCCAAATCCAGTTCTGTGATTTGCTAGGAGGACTTATTGTATTTATAGCTACGCTTGATGCCAGCAGATGTTAAGAGCCAAAACTGGAAGAGGAGGCTCTACACTGGGCACTGCCCTAAGAGGCCAAGTGTAGGTGACTGAGTGCCCTTCTGGGGCACACAGGGCATAGTTTTCCTACAGAAAAAAAAACCCTACAGGGACACAATCAAATGTGTCTGTCCAGTGAAGCCCATCTCAGCTCAGTAAGCACCTTCTTCTCCATGACAGCCACGGCAGCCAGAGTGCAGGACCCCAGCACTGAGGCCAGGAACGTCTTCAGTCTGAGTGAATAATCAGGACAAGTCTTGATGGCAGTGTGACCCCTTCTCCCAGCAGCTGCTGCACCAGCAAGCCATGACACAGAGAGCACCAGGGGCCGGCTGAGTGTCCATCACACACTCCCACAGGGACACAAAATGGCCAAGTTGCCAGATGTGCCATGCTAAATTTTCCTCAGAGTTGCAAATTAAATGCAAGATGTTTATAAAAGATATAAACAAAGCTTCAACACCCCCAGGTATTAACTACTACGATGTCACTAGTTGACTTTCTGTTTAGCGTCACGTTTTACATGCACAACACGTGGAGGCAGAGTTTAAAAGTGATGTCACTACCTGTGTTAACTGAAGTTTCATGAGGCATGTGGCCAGCATCAAACGTGTCCTATCACCCGCCCGGGACCAGGCGGGGCTCGCGGCCACCGCAAGCACAGGCTCAGAACTTTCTTCTTCTCCCCGACCTCTCATCACTCTGCATACTCGGAGCTCCCTCACTCGTGGCTCTGCCTTGATAGCAGAGGCTCCCTCACAGCTAGACCGGGGCGGCGAATGTACGGCACGCGTGCTGCCGCGGGGTGTTTGTTATCACTGAAAGCTCTAAAAGTTCCCCTCATGGCTAGACCGTGTCTTGTTCCTTGTTGCAGCCCAGGACACTTATGTGCTCAATAAATATGTTTCAAGTGAAGGAGTAACTAAATGATTCTTTTCTTGATTGCAAACAGCAAACCCTCAGTTCAGATTCTTTCCTTGGCAGGATATCTGTGACATTATGGACCTTTGCTTTTCAACGGTTGAGACTGAATGTTGCTCTAAAAGTCTCCAGCAGACGCCGCATTATTATACTGGGATTTTCTTCCCAGGCAATTTGTAGTCCAGAGAGAAGCTGGGGCTTCCTGTAGCACTAGGACCAGAAGGTTTCATTTCAGCCACCTTTTCTCTGGCCCAGAATCTGGCTGAGCCGGCCTGTGTGAGATTCTGAAGTCCCTGTGGCAAGCTCAGCCCCCGGGTGCCCTCTGCCACGTTTGGTCCTCACTGGCCAGGACGGGCAGCACCATGGCTTTCATTACTTTCCTTCTCCTCAGTCCCTTTCTCATGTCTTTTGACCTTGACTTTTTAAATTTCTAACTTTATACAAATTTCCTTCCTTTGCTCCCCTCCCTAATTATCTTTCTCACTGGAAGCCTGCAGTGGACCTCACTCTAGGCACAGATAGCGAAGGGCTTCATGTGATTGCTGTTTGCAAAGGGCTGTGACCCAGAGGGTCCTGAAGCCCTTCCGAGTGGCTCAGAACCAGCGCCGGAAGCCGCGCACACCTGAAACTCAAGGACATGCCCTAGGCGCTTCCTGCCCCGCTCAAACTTCACTCTGAAGTGGCGAGATCTCTTTCAAAGCAGTTTCAAAATTAATTTTAAAAGTATTGTTTACAAGTTCTGAAAAGCAGCCAACTCAGCAAATCCAAACATAAAGCTAAGAAAAGAACAATCACTTTCTGCTCGTTTGACGGGAACGGGAGACAGGCCAGTGTACTAAGAGTCTGCGTGCCGTGCACTTGGTTGGCCACCTTTCACACGCTCTGACTAAAATCCACTCAGTGTGTTTGCCCTCAGAGTACAAGGCAGAAGAGAGCAGTCTGTGGTCCCATTTTAGTTTTTCTTTTATTTCTCTGCATGAAGCAGAGCTGATAGTAGAATCTATATCGACTTCAAGAAGTTGTTCTGTAAACACATCACTCCTCAGCCCACCCCGACCCACTCTAGCAGGATGCATTTAAATCTCATCCAAGAGTGCAAGGAGCATTTTGTCCAAATAAAAATATTATATAAACATATAATACAAACATTTCATTACTTTATCCAACTTGTAGTTTTTCCTCGTGGAAGAATCCTTAAACGCAACAATCTCAACAATTTAAAAAAGGCTGAATCCTGAGTTTTTAAGAAACAGAATTGCAAGGGCCCCTGCTACCCACTGTAACCTGCTCTGATGAGTGCTGTGGACCACAGCAGGCTCTGTGCAGTAACACTGTGTGGACCATCGTGTAGTCAGGGTTTGCATGGGAAAGGTTTAAAACAGGACACATAATTTATAGGATTATTTTATAGGAGTCACTCCAAAAGTCCAGATCAAAAGAGTGCAGGAAATCTGTTCACACACTAAAGACCCAAAGAATCCAGCTAAGGGCCTGACCTCATGAAAATGTCCTCGACAAGTCCAACTGGAGGCCTAGAGCCCATGACAATGTCTCATGCAGGCCTGTTTCAAGGATCTGCACTAAGAAGGCCCCAAGGTCAGTGGTGGAAGCTAGAAAGTCTGCACCAGTGGGATGAAGGATCTGTGCCAGCAGGCTGAGGGATCTGCACTGGAGCCAGGAAGTGACGCTCAAGGTAAGAACTGGAGCTCTCCCAAAAACTACCACAGCCATCCTCAGCAACAGTGAGGTCCCGAGCTCCTCTGACAATGAGAACAGCTGAGTTCATATCAGAAAAGCCAGCTCAACAAGCTTCTCCAGGAGACTGAGCAGTGCATCATCTTCCCCTCTGGAGCCAGGAAGCGATGCTCAAAGTGAGAGCCAGAGCTCCCCCAAAGTGAACCGCTGCCATCCTCTGCGACAACAAGGTGCTGAGCTCCTTTGATGATGAGAACTGAGCTCAGCTATCACTACTTGGTTACTTGTGTAAAATGTACTTTGCGTCCAGCAGAAGTGAAGGAGACAGAATAGCAGAGCGGATGGCTGGGGTTTGGATCCCACAGACTTGGGCTTTGGTCTGAGATTTATGACTACTAACAATCTCCTACTCACCAAGAGTCTTAACTTCCACAAGCTTCAATTCTTTCTTCACTAAGTAGATATAATGCCAGTTACTTCTCCATGTGGGGAAAGAATTACGTTAACTAAGCCATCGTGTTAGTATTTCAACCCAGTGCCTGGCTCCTAAGAAGCAGTCTCTAGGCGTTAGAGGTTGTGAGATGACGGCTTGCATGTCACAGGGTGATGTAATGATTCCCACCTTTAAGACACTGCTTCTGTAGATGAGGAGTCAGATCCCACCTCCCTGCAACTTGGTGGACACTGAACGGTTACTGTGGAGACAGACGCTGAGCTCGGATGCTGTCTGCAGGGCTTATGGGGTTTGTCAGCGCAGTTTTTGTGTCCGTGCAGACCAGCACCGAGGTTCTTCTGTGGCCAGTAAATACAAAGGTTAAGTCCTTGCATCTATTATAAACTAAAGTAATTAAACTGATTTTAAATTAGAAATTAAGTCAAAAACATTGCATGCGTTTTAATTCCAACTCATGCAGTATTTTCAAATACTTGGACAGCTACCAAAGGGAGTGAGGGCTATGCTTCCTTCCAGCCTCGGAGATGTGTGCTAGCTATGTGATGAGATCACTTCACGCGAGGCCGAGGGCCGCAGCGCTGAGGGCGAGTCCCCAACAAGGCAAACTGTGAGCCTAGAGCCAGCGGAAAGCAGGCTGCGTCCTAGATGCGGGCTCCCTTTTCTGAGGGCACGGTAGCTGGGTGAGGGTCCAGGGAAGACATTTGCCAGGCACTGTGTTTCCACGGGTCACCCTCCCTATTACCAGCATCTCTGAGTAAGCAGAGCCTCTGTGGGCAATGTGACCTGTTGCTCACAAGGTCACTGTGAGACTCCCTGGGGTCGCACTCTGCACCCACCCCACGTGGCAGGAGGTCACTGCCTTGAGACAAATGTGGACCAAAGTCTAGACAGAGCCTAGTGAGCACTGTCCCCTGGAGGAGATTTAGAATCAGAGGCTCCTGGGGCCAGAGGGACCTGAAGGTCATCCAGCCCAAGGGGATTCTGGAACCCGAAGCCCATCTGCTCCTCACCCCAAGCCCTCGGTCAACCTTCCCAGAAAACCCCTCTCTGCAAGCAACACTCCGCCAGGGGCTCCCTTGTGGATGTGTGCCTGCTTCTCCTGGGAAGTCCTGGAGGAGGGGTCACGGCCTGTGCACTGGTGACCCAGTGCCTAGCGCAGAATCCAGCACAGAGAAAGCGCTCCTTGAGGGGTAACAGTAATAATAGTGACAACGACCCATTACTGAGCAGTAGTGTTTGCTAGCCTGACACTGATAACCTTCCCTGTGGTGACTCATCTAAATCCCAAAATAGCACTTTGCCATAAGCATTGTTTTTATCCCCACTTTTGGAGAATAATAAATAGAAAGTAGACTCAGGAAGGCCCAGTGGATTGCTTAGGGTCACACAGCTAGTTTATGGTTGGGACTGAGGCAAGTATGTAACTCAGTGCTCGTGTTCCTAGTTGCCTTCTTACATGAATGGAAACAGGAAGTAAATGCATGAGAAGCCAGCGCACCTATGACCTTCGCCACTGGTCTTCGTTCTCCACGTGCAGCAAGTCAAATCCTGCCTCTGCATGACCTGAGCCGCACTTAAAGCTGTCTCCTCTTGTTTTCCTGCCTTTCAGGCTATACAGCACTCCTTCTGGGAATGGGTTCAGATTCCTTCATCCCCCAACTATCATATACGGATTCAACAAAGGAATTTCTTTTAAACTATTAGCACATCACTGTCTGCCTGGTCCACTTTGGAAACCCTGCCCTTCGTCCTTTTCGTGGACTCCTTCCTGGTGGGCTTTGTTAGGGGACCAAGCTTCTTCAAAGCCATGACCTAGAGCTTGCAGCAGAAAGCTCCTGTGGGCTCCTCACTGTGCCTTATCAGGCCTTTGTGACCGGTGCCTCCACCAGGAAACACGGGGTCTCTGGGGCTGCCCTGATGGCACCCACCTCACACCCTGGCCTCTCTGCAGACCCTGTAGTGGTGACCCTGATGTGTTCTCCGTCACCTCACAGCCCTGGACCCTGGGTTTTGTCCCATCTGCATGGGTCCTCAGGGACACTTCAGCCTCTAGTAGGAGGGGCACCTCTTAGCTCTCCGAAACTGTCCAGGGTGCATGTCTCTATGCATCCTTTCCCACTGGGTGCTCAAAAGCAACTCCTTCCAAGGGGGCTGGTGACAGCACCTAACCCAGGCTACACAGGAGACACAGCTCACTGTGACAGATCCAGGGCAGAACAAGGTGTCCGATGCCTGCGCATCCCCAGCGCATCTCCTTGCACAACCCACGGAGCTGCTTCCCACTTAGCCTGTGGGATCCTTGCTCCTGTGTTCATGATAAATTTGTAAAATTGTAAATGTAATTTACCCATCCATCCACCCATTGTAAATCAGGGGCTCTGAAAGCTGGGTTCTGTGGGTTTTGCTTCTGTGGGCCCAGGAAGGAAGGGGGGCTGTGGTCAGCACACCACCATGCTCCCCAGGGCCCCAGCTGGCCCCCCATTTCCTAACAGCCCCAGTTTCTACCTCACCCTTTGCTTCTCTTGTACAATCAGTGCTGGAGTCGGCTGTGCTGCACCGAAGGCCACCACCAGCCCCAGGCAGCTGCTTGCTCTGACCAAAGGCTCCCGCTGGACTCTGAAGTGTAAAGAAGCTGCACATCAAGCCATGGTAGGAAAACTGTAAATTGTTAAAAGTCTGCAACAAACCCGATAAGCTATGAAGACCCCTGTGTGTGGAGTCCTGTCTGGAAGCTCCAATTCTCACCACACAGACTGTGGGATACGCTCACTTCACCTCCTACTCCAAGAAGGGCATGGAAACAACTCTCCCCCATACCAAAGGGGGTCTTGATCCAGGAACCCTGCAGAAGGCACCCTCACAAGTAGCTTGAAAGTCCTTGCTTTCTCTGTGCTTCCGAGTCGTTTGTGAAATGAAGCATCAGGACAGTGGACGCTGAACTGCAAGTCAGTAGCAAAGGCTGTTTCCACACGGTGGGACATAGTATCTCTGAAATTCAGCACTGTGTGGCATATAGAAGACCCTGTGTGTCTGGTCTCAATGACAATTTTACAAATTTATCATGAAGTACCTCCACTGTCCAAAAGAAAGTCTATTCCATCCACTCACCCTTCCACCCATCCATTCTCTCAACCATCCATCCACCCACCCACCTACCCACCCACCCATCCATCCACCCACCCACCCATCCATCTACCATCCATCCATCCATCCATCCATCCATCCATCCATCCATCTCACAGAGAGGTACGGAGCACCTGTCATGGACCTCATGCTCTCTTGGCTCTGTGAAACCACAGAAACATGCCATACGCACCCAAGGAGGATACAAATAAGAAAGGCTATGCTATTAATTGCTGTTCCAAGCCTGGTGTGGAGTCATTAGTTTAACCCTTACCACATCCTACTGGAAAAGGCCTGATTCCTATCCCCACTTTATAGCTAAGAAAGCTGAGGCGAGGTGTGGTCAGGAAATATGCACAAGGTCATGCAAGTTGGCTTGCCACAGCTGGATTCTATCCTAGCTCTCTGGCTGCAGGGCCCTCACCCCAACCACAGGGCTCCGCACTATCACAGAAGTTGTGTGAAGCTGCGCTATGCCATGGACTGGCCCAGCTGGGCTCACTTGCACCACAGCTATTTAGTCCTTATGAGGATTCTGTAGGTTGACACTTTTATGCTCATCTTCTTCTCCAGGAATATCAGTAGCTTGCTCAGACTCCCCAGCCACCAAACCAGAGCAAGCGATGGAAGTGTGGAAGGCAGCAGGATGGGGAGAAGAACCCACTCTCTCTTCACCTCCTTACCACCGTCAGCTCCCACAGTGAGGTCATGGCCCAGGGATCAGTCCCCACTCTGTAGCTCAGGGGACAACAGCAGCCAGCTCTATATCCTGGATCTTAGGCCCCTTGCTTGTCTGTGCTTCTGGGAGCTTCCCTAAATCGGACTACGGTGGCTGGGCAGAGGCCATTTCAAAAGCACATGGCATTTCAGTGACAGCAAGAGATGCTGGATTCCAGGCAAAGGACGGGCTTTTCTTGGATGATACCCTTGGGGACTGGAGGTCTGCTTCTTCCATAGAGGGGTGGCACTGGGGCAGATGGGTGTGGAAAGGAGGGCCTGGGAGTCTGTCCGTGAGCTCCTGAGGACTGCAGGCTTGAGGCAGAGAGGAAACAGAGCTCACTCTGCTTTGGGCAGACAAGGGCCTGGCCAGGAGCCCAGCAGCCTTGTGTGGGCTTCAGTGTGGACGGAACACTGTGGTGGCAGCACTGTCTCTCAGGATTGCCTCGTGACTGTATCCCAAGGCTGGGGCCTGAGATGGGTCGTCCTCCACCAATAAACAAAGCAGAAAGCGCTGTTCTCTGTATTCCTCTGATACTGCAGCTTGGTTGATTTTTCAAAAACAAACAAACCCAAACTCTGACCAAAGTCTGTGTACAAACTGTTATCTCAGCCCTACAGAACCGAAGTGCAGAAGACATGGTGTCTAAATGCTGACCAGATGTGTGACAGACTCACTGTAATGAGGAGTCTGGTGACTCACCCAGCAGTAATGCATGGGCTCGGCTGTTTTAAATTACCTTTCAATACTTTGAAAAACCCGCATGTTGTTCTACAGGAGAGATCACAGCGAAATGCGGGAATCTGAGTTTACGGTGAGATTTTCAGGCAGAGCCTGGCTGTGCCATGCTTAAAGGCTGCCACTCAGGGCTTCGGCAAAGCTGGACTCTTTGCTCTCATTCTGGGTATATTGTGTGTGGGGCCCCTCATCACCAGGTTGGTCAGTCCTCACCCCCACACCTGCTCTCCAGCCTCTCCAAGCCCAGGAATGTGGCCCCCCCAGGTCTCCTTTCTCAGGTGCAGGTCCACCATTTTACTCCTTTCTTCCTGATGGAGCCTCACACCCTGGGCCAGATATTCTGTGGGAGCAGAGGGAGATCCAGTCTTTACCCGCAAAATGCCAACAGAGAGGTGGAGAGGGGGCATGGAAACCATCCTGTGTGGGGCCACTGGTGTCATTTCTGCTCTAGGAGTGCACACAGGGTCAGGTAGCGTGTCTGAGGACAGAGAGGCCAGCTCTGCTCAGGGTGGGTGGTCGCAGCAGGCTTCACAGTGTGATGGCATCTGAGCGGAGTCTTAGGAAGATATATGGGTCTTCTCAAGCGAGAGGACAGAAGAGGATGCTCTAGCAGATGGGGGCAGAGTTGAAGGTCACATCACGCCCCCCAAAGAACGTGAAGCCGAGGAGGTGAAAGACGGGTATCTTCACCAACATCTAGTCGCTAGCACACAATACCCAGCAGATGTACCTTGAGGGAGGAGAGGTTTATTTTGGCTCCCAGTTTGTAGTGGCTTCAGTCTGTAGTGTGCTAACTCCAAGGCAGGGGAGCATGGCAGAGGGAATGGAGGATGGACAGCTGTTTACCCCATGGCAGACAGGAAGCAGATGGAGAAGGAAGAGCTGTGGAGGGAGGGAAACACTTCCGGGTCACAACCTCAGTGGCCACCTCTTCTGACCAGGTCCCGCCCCTTGACAACACATCATCCAATCACCTCCCAAACATGGGAGGCCTTGGGGGCCATTTTAGAGCTAAACTATAGGATGGGTCTAAAGAGCTAGGGCAGGGCTGGATGGCACAGGATCTTACTTACCACACTAAGCTTAGCTTTTCTCCTGAGGTCTCAGAGAGCCGGGAAAGGATTTTAAGAGGGGTGCTCACTTGGATTTTCATTCTGCAAGATTACTGTGACTGGAGGGTGGAGGGAAATGAAAAGGGCAGGACTGACGGGAGGCTGAGAACAGCAGGACGGTGGAGCAGCCCAGCCTGAGTCAGCAAGGCAGCGGGGGATTTCACCCTGCAGGGAAGGGGCTGCGTCAGGAAAGTGAAGGAAACCAGAGTCGGCGGACACAGACAGTAATGGGGTCGATGCATAAGCGAAGGAGAGGAACTGTGGGTAGCAGCAAGGTTTCTGGTTTAATGAGTGACTGGGACATCTGCTCAGACATGGGGAATTGAGGAGACAGAACCGGGAATGGGTGGACCTGCGGGCTGCAGGACACACTGAGGCAGGTGCCTTTAACAGGCAGGTGAGACATTCAGGGAGACTCTGACTTCTGGCCACATTGAAGTCATGAGCCCAAATTGTCTGTGACCCACGATGACAACTGAGGCCCCAAAAGAGGGCACAGGGCCGGGGGTATAGCTCAGAGGCTTAAGAGCTTGCCTGGCAAGTTTGAGGTCATGAGTTCGATTCCCGGTACCAAAAAAAAAAAAAAAAAAAAAGAGGGCACAAGGAGGAAGTGAAAAGGGCCAAAGATCACCTAAGGAATACCAGCATTCAAGATGTTGGTAGAAAGAGAAATCTGCAGGCAGGGCAGAAAAACCAGAAAACCAAAATGAACATTGTTGTGCAAACAGTGTTTTAGTGGTGACAAAATGGGGCCCTGACCATGGTGGCAGTTCCTCCGCCCAAACAGATGAAGTCCTTGAGCTAAAGGACCTTAGTTTTATGCCTTCAGTGACCACAAGACGATCTCAGCAACAGTTCATGCCATCCAACATGTCATAGCGTGTGACGTGGTTCCACCCATGTTTCTCACTGGTTCCTACTATGTGTCCATGCAGTGGAGGACACCAGGTCCTGAAAGGATACGTGTCAGGCGCAGTGGGCTGTGCGTAATAAATATCAGCGATGAGAAAGGAAAAATATTTCTCCTTAGCATCAAGTGCTAAAACTTTTCAACAAAACCAATTTATTACCTTCCAGTTTTGGACTAGGAAATCTCAACATGAGTCTCCCTGGCTGGTGCCCAGGTAAGGCCGAGGCAGGAAGCGCTGGCGGGGGACCTACCCCTGGCCTCTCCTGGCAGCCCAGGCCACTGACATCCCGGGGGGGCTGTGCTCCCGTCCCCTGTCTTCAGAGGAGGGCACCGTGCACCTCTCTGCTGGTTCTTCCTCGGCCACCTGGATGAGGGCCCACAGCCAGAGGCGGCTCTGCCTTTGTGGACCGCGTGCCTAAACCGGGCTGCCCCGGTAACACAGCGTGCTCCACTGCCTCCCCGCCCAGCTCAGACACAGCTGCGGAGGCTTTCTTCGTGCGTCAGGAAACATTCCCAATTCCAGGGGATGGGAAAGGATACATGCGGAGGCTGTTATTTGCTCTACCCAGAAAATTTTCCTGGGCTTTGTTCAATTCCTAAAATGTGCACAAGATGGAGGACACAACGACATTACTTTCTGTAAAATCTCAAGTACTTTATATTAGGAAGTGAAACATCTTTGTATTTTCTCTTTTCATTCAGAAGCTTTTCGTGACAGCGGGGCACCCGTGAAGACGCCGTGAAGGTGTTTCTGCAGACTTTCGCTTCCTCCGTCCCAGGCAGCGGTGCTCGCGTTTCCTCCGCCCTTTAACAGTACGAGGCATCCTGACTCTCCTTCCCCTTTATCCCACACAACCAACGGACCAGTAACCCCTACAGCTCAGGTCCACTTCTGGAAGGTGGTCTTTCCCATGCCGTTGTTTTCTTCTTTTCTTTTTTCTTTTTTTGGTACCAGGGATTGAACTCAGGACCTTGCACTTGCCAGGCAGGTGCTTGTGCCACTGAGCTACATCCCCGGCCCCCTATGCCATTGCTTTCATTAAGGCATCTTCATTATTATTCACTATGATCCTAAGTTGCTTCTTTTCACAAGTTTATTCTCCCTTCTTGCCCACTTTCCACCATACAAACTTTCCAAGAAAATCAACGCCTCTACGTTGATCAAGGCCTCTACGAAGGCCTTCCCGCCTTTGCCTGTGGACAGATCATGGGACACTCGGAAGGCTCCACAGCAGAGAAGGAGACCAGCTCCTCCCTCCTCTCCTCAGTGCCTGCCTCTGTCAGAGGTGTTGTGTGACTCCACTGAGGTGTTTGTGTCCCTGCCCGAGAAAAACAAGCTGTCTCACAGTGTAGCCCACATGCTTGTAAAGGTGAGTCATCATCTTCTTCTAGCTCCTTCCGTGAGCACGGGGCCACACTGAATTTCAAATCCCCATAACCACCCCGATGTCTGGATGACAAACAGCAAGTGTAGGTGAATAAGCAGCAGCAAATGTCTAGAAAGGAATGACTCTCCCCTGCCCTTAGCTACGTGCACAGTGTGGGTATGGGGCGCCTGGGTCCTGCCTATCCTGGCCCCGGGGCTGACTGCCTAGGAAGTATGCAAAGCCAGTAATGACTAATGTCCTCAGATGTTACTCATTCCTCCCATAGCATCAGCCTAACAAGCACTCGAGGCCCACACACCATTTGTTTGTTCTGCTATGTGAACCACAGTTTAATGTCTACACAGTACGGTATCCCTGTAAAAGAACTATTAGCTTGCTGAGCTAAACTATATTTAAAGAACAATCAATTCTATGGATTTTTTGCTCTTAATTTGCAGCTAGGCTCCAATTAAATCTATGCTGTGTTTAATCGAGTTAAATTGCTGAGACTGTTGTGCTTGAAACAAATTTAAAATGACTGTCTGGGAGCAGAAACCAGGCAGACTGTGACTTTTACTGATTCTGATTTGAACAGGCTGCAGAGGTGCCCGGAGTCACACGGCACAAACCAATTGCTTTGTAGGGAAGGGACCGTGGTCCGTGTCCGTGCAGTGCATGCTCACTGACTGCTCACTGCTCGCCTGGCGTGCTGCAGATCCCCAAGGTACACACACATGTGGCTGTGCCAGTGGGAATCAAGGCCCCGAGAGTGCTTAGGCTGAAGGACACAAATGGGGTGAGAGTGACACTTTAGGTGATTCTGATCACAACAGCCATAGGGTTAAGAGCAGACGAGTCACCTGGTAATCGATCCGTTCTCTGTATCTGTTGTGCCAGGCATAAGGACACCTACCTTCTCCCCGGGATATGGCAGCTGACATCCAGGGAATGACAACTGTGTCCAGCACCATCTGGGAGGAGGTGCGCTGTGAACTCATTCAGACTTCACAGCTGCCCTCACAGACAGATCTGTTACCTCACCCAGCAGAGGAGGACATGCAGGTGCCCAGGGTGAGTTCCACACTAAAGCTCGCACAAACTGCTGCCTCCTGCCATGCAGTTCTGGTGATTAGAATGCTCTTTCTTTCCTTGACTTTTGCCTGTGACATCTGTCTGGCTCAGCACAGCTCCTTTGTCTGGGACCAAGGAAAAGAAACCGGACTGTTGTAGGCCGCATCAGCTGGACCGAGGACGACAGCACAGCGCGAGCCCATGGGAGTCTCTGTGACTCACTGTGCGTCCCGCTTTGCATGTGGGTGGTGGATCTTGTGGTCACTGTCCAGGAGGTCAGTTGGGAAGCAGCTTTGCCCGGTGTCACCGGCCCCTCCATTCTTGAAGTGGAGCACATCGAGACGGTCTAGGCAGCATTTCTTTGCCTCTTATTATGTCAACATGTCACAGCAAAAGCTATAAACTCATGCTATTATTTTCAGTGATAAAGATACAGTAATGTATTGTGATTGATAGAGTGCCAGTCACCCTTCGAGAATTGGGTTTTGATTTACCTCATGATCACAACGAAACTATGGGTTAGATACTGTGCTGGTGTTTAGCCTGCTGAACAAACAGGCCTAGAGAAGTTAGGGCCTGGTGCTGTGCACACATGGGGGTGTGGACAGAGGAAGCAAAGGATGGGAGAAGTAGACGCACGGGAACGTGTCGGGCTGGGTCCTACAGGCAGTGGTAGACCTAAGCCACATCGTGCTTCCCAAAGAGCAGAGCTCGCCGGAGTCTGACTGTCAGCTGTGCAGTAAGAATGAAGAAACTCCTTGGGTGCCGCTGGGATGAACCACACAGGTCAGCTTCGGCCAAGGTCCACGGGGAGTGAGCCTGGGCCAGAGTGGACAGGCTGCCGGCCCGGCCTGGTGCTGTGACGTGTGCTTCGCTCTGCTCCAAGCCTCCTCAAGTGCGTTTCAGCACATCAGGGGTGGCATTTTCTGCTGAAAGACACCTTTATGCAGAGTCCACCAAAAACATGTATGCCCACTTCAGCGGTTTGCCATGCTAATAAATACGTAGAAGCGAATGGTCACCACTTTGAGCACCTCTTGTTAATTGTACAGGCCAAAGGTATCTTGTATTAATCTCATGATGTTTCAGTAAATTTAGTAGTAAAATATTTATGCACATTTTTCTTTTCCTGGTGTCTACATTGTTTTAGTGGACTCTGTATACACACAGTTTATACACACATGCATAAACACGTGTGTGTCTGATTAAAAAATACAGTGAATGTTTAAAGCTTTACATATGTATTACAGTAAAATATACATTGCCGTTAGTCCTTGTCAAAATCCTCCTCTCATTTCGAATGCACTTATCCCACCGTCCCTGCCACTTTCTGAAGCAGTTCTGGAGTCTCCTTTCCTGCGTGTCTTTAGTTGCAGTGTTATGGCTGCCTTGATGTCTGAATCAGTTTAAAATGTTTTCCTCTCATGGTCGTTTTGACTCTGGAGAAGAGCCGGAAGCTGCATGGTGCCAGATCCCGTGAATGAGGTGAACAAGGGCATACCATAATAGTTTTATAAGCCAACCTTCCTGCTGGACAGCACTTGGGAGCAACATTCACTCTGTTTTTTATTATGTCTCAAAAGAACTCACAAAAGAAGCTTCCAGAACTGCTTCCGAAAGTGACAAGAATGGCAAGTGACAGGATAAGTGTGTTAAAGTGAGGAGGGCACTGTGAGTGTGATTAATAGTGTTTTATCACTCTTTTTTTGGTAATTTAAATATTTACAGTGTTTTTGATCATCCCTTAATGGACATAAGTGTGTGTGTGTGTGTGCGTGTGTGTGTAGTTTTGGTGGTTGCTGTTAGTGTCTACACCATCGAGACAATGGGCTTCTCAGCTGAGGACATTCCGACAGAAGCAGCAGCTTTGACCCTGGAGCTCTGTGGTGCAGGGGAGGAGGAGCCTATGCCCCTCAGGAAGGAGACTGGACGTAGCACGCTTGTGAGGGTGATGAGGGTTGAGGCTAGGGATGGGTTGGTGTGGAGAAAGAGAAGAGAAGGACATGAACTTGGAGGATCATAACCTAGAGTGATAAATTCAAGTCTGGGCCCCAAGAGCATGGAACATCAGGTCCCAGGTGCAAGGTGAGCCCGCCTCCATGTGTGCGAGATCCTGGGTGGGCTACAGAGGCACTGTAGGCCCAGCTGAGACCATGGCCAGAGCAGGTGTGGGAAGCGCGTCCTCCAGGGGACACCAGGCCCACCACGGCCTGTGCCTGGGCTCTGTGGTGAAAATCAGCTGTGCGGCTCAGTTCTCACAGGGCACTGAATAGGGGCTGGTCAGCCACTGTGATGGTCCGCTGTGGGAAAGGGGACAGAGGTGACCATGTGCTCTGGTGAGTCAGCCCCTGCATGGCCTCGACCACTGAGGACACATGTCTTGCTGTTGTCCTTTCTCTGTGGCTCCCATTGTCCTCTGCCCTGTCACGGGAGCAGACAGTGACCTCTGGGACATGACCTCACACACATTTGCTCAGCGCACAAAGGGAACAAGGCCCCCTTTGGGTTGAGCGCGGCTCTCGGTGCTGCCCTGCTGACACTGGGGTGACGTCCTTGGGCTTGGTGACCTCAGTGCTGCAGCAACGCATTTCCAGGTGACCTGAAGAGAGCTTGGCAGCCCTGCTGTGAGGAGAGAAAGTGTTGCTGCCTTGCACAGTGACCCCAGGGCGAGAGACTGCCCATGCCGTTCTCAGGAGCCGGGGATGGCAGAATGGGCAGAGCCGGGATCTGCTCCCCGCATCATGTGCCAGCCTGGCACCCTGAGGCACAGCTGACCTGTTTTCACGAGGCATTGTGTTGTCACAGGCAGGGAGTGGCAGGAGGTACAGCTGGGCAGCTAGGCCCAGGGCTCGGCAAGCAGCAGCATCTGGAGACAGTGGAGCTTGTGGGTCTGGAAGTCCTTAGAACAGAAGCCCAGAGAGCTCCGGTGTCCCAGAGCACAGTGCTGACTCTTGCACGACCCCCACCCCGTCACCACTCTTCTGGTTGCTCACATTGTCCAGCAGAGACACACACTGTCACTGTCACTGTGTTTGGAAGGGTCTGTGTGGTACCAACGTGCACTCCCCGATGGTGTGGAGCTGAACTCGGCCACCCTGTCTATGTATCGCAGGCTCCGGCTAACTTTACCAGCTTGTCTTATGTCAGTCACCTCCCTGCACAAAGCAGGTGCTCCTGCGAGCTTCCAGGGTGGCCCTGGGGTGTGACTGCCCTGCCATGTGGGCTGGGAGCTTCAGGGTGGGTGCCACCTGAGCCTGCCTGTCCCACTCGCCTATTTTGGGAGAAGGCCAATGGGAGCCTACCCCTCCACAGGGAGGCCGTGGTCCATCTGTCCTCGGGACCCTGGCCTTGCTGCTTTAAGCATCCCCAGGCTGGGACACAGGTGGGACTGGAAATGATCTTTTCAGAGTTGGCTGTCACGGCTGGAGAGTGGTCATGCCGCTTTAAAGCTATACAAGACTTCTACTTCAAGGCAGAAGGGCAATCTGCTTTCTTTTCTTTCCTTGCATCTTTTTAAGTCAGGGATGCAGGCTCTCCTTTAGGCCACTTGATGGCATGGTAATAAACTCTTGAGGGGGTCCTGTTGTGCCAGGCAGGTTTGTCACAGTGGGTCTAAAGCACTTTTCTTCATTTTGATCCAGTCCTGAGTCGCAGTCCCTGGATGTGACTCCAGGCGCGGACCTGGGGCCCGCTTCCCCTGGGTCAGGGGGACAGTTCCTCTCTCCGCCCCTTCGGAGTGGTTCAGGCACCAGGAACAGTTGTTCTTTGATTAGTTGTGTTTCCCATTCGCAGACCAGGCAGCCTGGGTAAGGTGCCCAGGTATGTGTGCTGTGTGCCCTCTCGCTCGTCAAACAAGGTTCAAGTATGTGCCCAGGACTGTGACTGCTCCCTGGCTATGCTCCCTGAAGCCACGTGACAGGAAGTACTGGGAATTAGTAAACTCCCAAAATGGAGAATTTATTAAGTACATTCTAGCATACCCTTCAGTGTAATATTTTACAGCTTTCAAATTATGTTTGCAAGAATTCTGCACAGATAAGCTGCTTGTTTAGTAAATACTTATGAAATAATATTTGCTGAAAAAAACAGTGTATGACTTTTTGCCCATACTGTCTTACTTACTTAAAATATGCATGGACGTATAATGAAAATAGATTGGATGGTATGAATTTTAAATATTTTAATGTAATTTTTCTAGATTTTACAAAATTCCTACGATGGCTGTGTCAGCCACTGTCATATGAAGTGTTCAAGACTGTTAACACAGTTCACGGGGGAAGACAACGAAGTGGGGGTGGCTGGCCGCTCACAGAGAGCTGGGGCAACACCTGCTCTTATGGCGATTCCCCAGCTTAGCAGACAGTTTGCAAGTCCTCCGGGCAGACACCACCCCTGTGGGCAGGGGATCCTGCCTGCGCCCCCACACGTGACCTTCCAGCCTCTTGGGGTACAGCGTCAGTGCTCAGAGCATGGTGCTGAGTGGTGGTCCATTCCTTGGCGGTGAGGTAGGCTGACATGTCGGCCCCAGTGTCCCTGCTTACGTCCTGGAGATCCACGTTGCTGGCTGGTGAGTGGAACCATGGCCTACACCCCCTCCAGGCCCTGGGCAGCTCTGGTGTCCTGCCTGCCTCAGCCTCCCTGGGACCCAAGTGAACCGGTGGTGAATGCGGGCACCTTGGGTGATGACATTTTCCTTGGCCAGATGTCAGCTCTAATCCCGCTTCCTCTTCTTCCATGTCTCCCAGGGGACATAACCCCAGTTGCTAAATATAAACTGTGTCATCTTGAAATACATGCCCTCTTTGGCCAGGGGTTTTATTTTTCTCCCAGGTGACATTACCGAAGTTTCTATTAATAAAGATAAGGCCAAGTGGCAGGGCATGGCCCTCCACCTCCCTGCTGGGGCCCAAGGGCCAGAGGTGATGGACAGGACCTGTAGGGGGCTTTCTTTAGGGGCTCCACAAGGGCCACCAGAGCCACACAGACCTGAACCTACTCATTGTCACTTTGCGGCCTTGCTCACCTACAGAGAGGAGTTCCCGAGAGGTGGCCTGAGCCGGGGGTGAGGAGTGACACCAGGACCCAGGCCAGTCCCTGATATCCAGCATCACTGTCACCTGCAAGGTCCAGCTCTGACCATCATATGCTGGGCTGACTCTTCAGATAGCAGACAGGTGTCACCTGGAGCTGCCTAGCCGCCCACTCAGCCCGGTGTCCTGTCCTCACTGGGCTGTTCCCCGGGGGACACGCAGGGAGAACCTGACACTCATCTTCGATGAGCTCGGCCAGGACTTCCAAGAACCTCTAAATAAACCCTGCTTACTCTGCCCTAAGAATAGCCGTGCCGCATCCAGTGCTCACTGGGGGCCAGGGGCTTAGAACACTTGGGCTCAGCTTCACCACGCCACTGAGGCTGCCACCTCTCTGCTGCACAGGGACAGATGCCGTGGCTCAGAGGGGCTAAAGGACCACTCTACAGCCCTTTTCCACATGGTAGAGGACCCGCTGGACTCCGATGCTCCTGAGCTGAGAACTTTTCTCACAATCCCAATGCACTCTTTGCACATTTCCTCAGGAGAGTTTGCTAACTGCCCAACCTCCCAGGGCAGAGGAGTGGCCCTCAGGGTGTGCCATACTTCTCATCCCAGGCTCACCCTTTGTGACCAAAGTGACCAGGACATAGATCTGTAGCCTGGGTGGGGGCACAGCGGGATCGGAGCTGTCCTGTAGGGGACAGTCCTCTTTGTGACCTCTGCTGTCCAGCAGATTCTTAGGAAGGGGACTGAGGCTGTGCAGCTCTTTCCAGCTTGAAGTAAATGCAGGCTGAAGAAACTCAGTTCTAGAGTTTCACTGTGGACTCAGATTCTCCTGGCCGGAACGGGTGACAGACGCCCTTCTTGAAATGACACATGGCCACCACACAGCAGCTAGTGAGCAGAGGTTCCACAAGAGACCAACTGGCCCTGGTCATGAGGACCTCAGAGGGGAAGGGCAGGCCTGCGTGTCCTGCAGGGCTTGGCTGTGACCTGTCACACCTCTGCTGTCCAGACACAAGTGGGAAGGCAGCTGTGGGGCTCTTGGCCCAGTCACCCACGGTGCAGGGAAAACGCAGTGCTGGCTGGAGGATGCCGTGTTGACTGAGCTCCCTTGGGATTGCCTGGGTGCTGAGGGGACCCTCCTTTAGCTCCCATTGCAGGGCACTGGGGTGGTGTCCTGATGCTGCCTGGGGTCGTAGTGGGACTGTCCTCCTCACCCTAGGAAACAGTGGACTTGCTGTATTGCTGAGGAATAATAATATTCAAATCTTTCCATGGTTTATTTTTCTCCAAGTATTCCTCCAGTGTGCAGCCAGGATAACAGGACAGGCCGAGTCCTGAGCTGATGCTGAGTCCTGACTTCCAGTTCCCCAGGGGCGGGTAACGTCCTGGTGTCACAGAGAGCTTAAGACAGGTTTCTAGAGAACAGGAATGTGTGACTCTGTGCAGTTTCAAAAAGGAAGATGTGGGGCCTGCTCAGAAACTAGCTTTTCCTGGAAAGAACTCAGCGTGTGGCAAAGCAGGCAGTGTCACACTTGAGGGAAATGGCCTTGTCACACCTGCTCTTACTCCTGGAGCTGTGGAAACCAAGCATTTCCAACAAACCCCAACAGTTTCTTTCCTGAAGCCATAAGGAAGTAAGTTAGGACTGGGAAAAATGTGAATTAAATACTTAAAAAGAAAACCACCGAGCTGGGGACGTAGCTTAGCGGTACAGTGCCTGCCTGGCAAGCATGAGGTAGTGAGTTCAATTCCCAGTACCAAATAAATAAATAAATAGATAAACAAATGAATTTAGGTGCAAAAAGAAAACCACAGAAAACCTAGAAGACAATAAAAAAAATAACTGATCTAAAGCCTTGAGAGGTGGGAGCTTTCTAGGAATAGAAGTGATGGAAGCTGTCTTGAAGGAATCCAGTTGATTACAAATGTGGGTCCTTTAGCGTTTCCAACTATTCTGTGCTGAACATCTCCACCAAAACCTAACCTACAGGGAATGATTTTTCTAACTGATTCAGAAAAGTCTGTAGCAAACCAGATTGGCAAAAGTTTAACACAGGGGTCTTCTCTGATCACAGTGATCAAGTGAGGAACCGAGTCTGAAAGTATGGATGTCTGTCTTAGAGAAAGACAGAGAGAGAGGGAGAGGACATTCATAGAACTTCTATTACAGCATGTTTCATAACGATCTATTGTAGTATTATTTGTTGTTGTTAATTCCTTATTGTGCCTAGTTTATAAATTAAATTCTATCCTGAGTGAGTGTAGCAAGTTAAATGTACACACAGGGCACTCTGTGGCTTCAGGTGTTTCCTAGGGGTCTTGGTGTGTATCAAGAGTTACCTGTGGATAAGTGAGGACTATTTTATCCCTGTACTTCTGCCCAGTGCACAGTAATTGCTCAGAAATCCCCACTTGCAGATAAGAAAGCTGTCAGGATAGCAGAGGAACTCCCAAGGGGTGGGAGCTCCCTGCAGAGTGGGAGAAGAGCTCCCGGTTCCTGTGAGTGGACAGGTCTCCTGCCACACTCGCTACTTTGAAGACCAGTGGCTCCTTGCAGCTGGGACAAAGGGACCAGTCACCATCTTAACAGCAGGACAGCTGACCATAGCCCAGGGGAATTAGCTCTGAGACAAACTGTGGGGGTTTCAGGGAAGTGGTTATTTTTCCCAAAGGAAGTAGATGCTGTTTATCGTGGACACAGGGGGCCTCAGCCAAACAGTCTGCCCAGGCTGCTCTTTCCTACCCAGTCCTTCAGAGATGGAAGGTGGGTACTCACGATGGGTAGCTGGTTAGAGGCAGCGTGCCACATCTGGGTTTATTTTCAACCTCAAAACGTGTTCATACCCGTTTGGGGTAACAAATAAGAAAATAAATAGGTAATAAATCTGTACCTTTACAGCTATTCTGTGGTCACTTTCAGGGCCTATGGCTTCAGGGAGAAGGGGACAGGCAACACGGAGAGCTCTGTCATTCACTCTGGTGGATAATGACTATTGGCCTGACAGAAATCGAAAGGAAAATTTACATCCTCCCTAGTGCAGCTTTGCAGAGCAATATTTTAATTGTCTCATTTCGTATGTTTACAGAGGAGTCTTCTTTTACAAGGAAAAATATATGTGTGTATTTCTCCCAACCCAGGAAGGGCAAAGAAATGAGACCCTTGGGAGCTGAATTCTTCACTGCACAGCTATTTAATCAATCGATCTGGAACAGACATCCCATGTTGTCGCATGCTAATTGGGAGACAGTTTGAAGCACAGTCTCCTGGATGGCAGTGGATCGAGCCAGGAGGGAGCCTGAGAGCTCTGACTGCACAGGCCCTGCACAAAGAGCTCATGCTAGGCTGAACTAGGACAAACCCAGAGCTTCAGGGATGACCCAGCCTCAGCAGACTTCCAGAAGAGACAGCCACACCTCATCCCGTCCTCCCTCCCTGCAGTGTGGAACAGAGCAACCCACTGGACGTGATCTCTCTCCACTCCAATATCCCTTCAGAACGTGTCCTGTAGAGAAATGGACAGAGTCACCTTGAACACTGACCTCTTTACCACTCTAACTCATCTTGGCCACAGAGGCCTCCTTCTAAATAAAACATTCAGCCACTTTATAGGGGACCTAAAATTGAAAATGCTTCAGGAGAGGGTTTGGATATGCTGAATGAAAAACTATTTTTAATGTGTACAAATATCACACTGTAACAGCCGATATGCTGTGTCAATTTGAGAAGCTTAGAAGCTTAATTAAGTGACTCGGTAGTTCTACATCCTAGGGTGTAGAGGACATGCCCTAGGTGGCTGTTTACACCTTAGGATGTTGTGATAGTTGAGTCACTGTGTCAATTTGAGAAGTTTAGAAGCTTAACTAAGTGACTTAGCAGGAGGTCAGGGTCCTCACTTTGTAAACATCCTCAACCTGTGCAGTAGGAGGGAATGGAGACCGTGAGTGCTACCCTGCCCTAAGGCAGGTAATTAGGGAGGAAGAGAGGCTTCCTCCCCGCCATTTTTTGGCTCTTGTTGCTTTTGCTGTCTTCTGCCACCTTGAACTCTTGTCCCTCAGCTGTGCCCCCTGCCTTGGAACCAGCTGTTTAGGGACTGAAACCTCCACAAACTGTAGGCTACATAAACCTTTCCTCCCTTAATTTTAGGGGTTGGGCATTTTGTCTCAGCAACAAGAAAAGTAACCAAGACATACACCCTAAGACTTCATTAGCTAATTTGTGAATACAAATGCCCAGTTGAACATTGGAGTAATGTTCAGGCCAGGCAGCTAGAACTGGGAACAAGTAGAAGAAGAGACAGGAAAGAGAGGGTGGGGCCTGCCAGGCTGGGCTTGGGGCTGGCTTCCCCCTTGAATGTGTGTAGCACAAGGACCAGTCAATCTATGGGACTCACCATAGCAGCATCTCCATCAGCCGTGCTGCATAGCTGGGGAGGGACAGGAGTTGTGATCATCTGTATTTATTGTTGTAAAGTGGGTGCTCAAAGGGTTAATTTTGCCTCCCTAGGAGTTTAGTTGTGGCACTTGGTAGCTCTGTGATCTCATATTAAACAGTCTCAGTGGTCACGTACCCCTGAACCCCACACCCAGCTCCCTCTCCTTCTGGTATTTTCTATTAAGCATGATTCTTTGGTGACATGCCAAGCACATTCACTCTACCTGCATGTTCAGTAGGCAAATTCAGAAGCAGACACTGCATTGCATGCCCTCTGATAAGGTCTGGAGTGATGGTGCCTGGAGCTGGGTGGCATCATGGCAATGAACAGACAGTGACAAGCTGTGACCCAGTATGTAATGGGAATTTGGTGTGGCATAGTATAGTTTCCTTTAAAAGACAATATGTGTTGCTTTTGAGTCTAAAACTGAGTTTAAATTTTCAGTCATTGAGAGACGAGGATCGTGTACCCATCTCACGAAAGAAGTTTATAGTAAAAATAGAAGATTGGTGAATTATTCTACCTACTCACAAGACTGCATATTTAGATTATTTATTTATATGTGAACTCACTGATTTGGGGTGTAAAAGGTGGAATTAGTACATTATTCAATTGCACATTTATTTATTCAACAATTGTTTGTACTGAACACTTACTACATAGCCTGGGTTTGCAGTGGTGACTGGGAAGGGCATTTTCCCCCCAAGAACTTAACAGGCTGTGGGGCACTGATGGGACAAAAGCTGGCACAGGCTCTGTGAGAGGACGCAAGTGCAGGCAGAGCGAAGTTCAAGGAAGACCTGCTGGAGAAAGCGTGTGATTGTGATTGTCCTTAAAGGAGGAGAGAACCCTCCCCGAGGACTGGGGCTCTGTGGGCCTGGCAGGGTGAGCAGCAGCGGCCATGCCGGGCTGGAGAGGGCTCTGAGGGGCACGGGAGCCACCCACAGCTCTGCTGCCTACCTGGGTTGCCGTTAAGGGCTTCTTATGGGTGTAGCGGGGAGGACATGGTTTCTCAGGTCTGTGCCTCAGGACAACGGAGATGGGAAAGAACAGGGACGGGGCGGGGGTAGCGGCGGCGGCAAAGGAATAGCTTGATTTCCAAGTGCCCACGTCACTGTGAGGCCTGGACGGAGTCTTCCTTCACTTGAGCTGCCGTCACTGAGCCCGTGCATCTGGGCAGCTTTGGATAAGCTGGAGTTGACTGGCTTGTGGTTCGGGAGCCTGGTCAGCTCGACACTGAGGCTGGCAAAGGCTTCTGGCTGTGTCTCTGTGGTGACGGCCTAGCAGTGGGTCCCTGAGGCCAGGCTTGTCATCAACTGCACCCTTGAGGTGAGAGCCCCAGGGTCCAGCAGCCTCTTTCCTGTTGGGGACTCCCATTTCCAGGCAGTGGCAGGGAAATTTCAACACAAGATGGGAAAGGGGTGAGCAGTCTGAGCCAAGGGTGGGTTAATTCCAGCCACGAGGCAGCTCCTCTCGAGGAGGAATGGGTGCGTTAATGTGGGGAGCCTGAAGCGCCCCCTGCAGCCTCCTGCCCGCTTGTCTCCTGAGAGAGATTGCTTCATATCCCACAACCTGACGTCTCTCTCTGCCAGGTGTGAGGGAGTGGCCGTGACTGGGTTACTAGCAGAGCTGATGACCCTGGTAATCAGCACCCCTCATTTCCTCCTGTGTCTTCACTCAACATCTATATGCTGATTTTCAAGGCCAGTGAGTCATCGCTGCCTCCTTCTAAACAGGCTGCCTCCTGTGAGAGGGCCACGCAGCTTTCTCGTCCCACTGCCTCTCGTTCTGCTAGAACATTTATCCCATAAAAACCGCACTGAGGAGATCAAAATGGCGCTGCCGTATGCCCAGTCTCTCTGGTCCTGGGCTCTGGGGGTGCCTCGTGCTCGTTCAGTGCTCCTGGGAAGTGGCCAGAGGGTGTGGGAGGGGTGGCCCGAAGTGGTTCACTCTGTCCCAGGCCTTGGGGACACTGCTCCCTGCTGCATGAGGGGACCACTGCCAAGTGGCTAAAAGATGTGCAGTTTCCACTGACGCCTTTGACTGTGTTTCCAAAGGGAGAAATAGTCACACAATGGAATTACGTGGGTAAATGGACACGAACACAGGTGTTAGAACAGAAGGCACGTCTACAAACTACCTACTGCTTGGAGAGTAAGGAGAATTCTGTCCATCACTAGACAATTCTGTTTGGAAATGTCTGTACTAGATTCTGTGTGTGCTCTTTAAAATTTTGTCCAGATGTTCTTGTCTGGTTTGTACACTATATCTGATTTTTCTTCTATGTATATTTCATGTGGAACCCTTCTGGCATCAACCCATATACTGTACTAAGAAAAGCACTTCTTTCTGGGCTGGGGGGTTTGTACAGAACCACCCAAGGCTGTGATTCTTGACTTCCGCCCTCCCATCATAACCAAGAGCTCATCAGACCCTGTCTGCTTGCCATCAGGCTTTTTCAGCCAGATGTTTTCAATTTGTCTTCTAATGTGATGTTGACTCAGACACTTGGCAGACTGATCATTTCTCCATCCTCTCCTGCCACTTATTCTCAGGTTTTAGAATTCTCATTTAACAGTTGAAGTGGGGTTTTACGCTTTCCATAAATCTTCATGAAGTCTCTCCCCCCAGTGCCGTACATGCTGAGAGTGACTCTGACCCAAGGCTTGGAGGAGCCGTGCACTGTGTTCTAGAGCCCTGTGTTCGTTAACGCTCTGCCCAGGGTACGATGCTCTGTTTCTGACTCACAGGGTGCCCAGCCCGATTCCAGCCTAAGAAGGAGACAGGACAGATAGGCTCTCCTTCTCAACTCTGTCTTGCCTGAAAGCCCCAACTCTGGGGTGCCAGCTCCCCAGCCGCCCAATCTCCCCCTGCCATTGCTGTGGCTGTGGAGTGGGCAGTACCACACCGGCCTCGCGCTCCGTGCAGGTGTGGTGTCCCAGCTTGGTGGCCTCTTTCCTCCCAAGGCTCCTTCTTCATGCTTCTGGACCATCAGGATCTCACTGACGTCCGAGCTGCTCTTGTGCAGAGAGTAGGACCCAGCACCTCATCACACTCTGCTGTTTTTTTTTCTTCACAAATGTTGCCGGTGTGGTTGACCATTAAGCCACGGAACTTGCAAAGACCGAGAATATGCCCATGTCCTATTAGGGATAACTGGCTGCCGACAGGTGTGATCAAAACGTACTGTGAAGGTTTACAGTACATAATGGTTGAGAACGTATTATAGTAAAAGACACATTGCCATTGATCCCCTTCAAGATCCTCCCCTGACTTCAAACACGCTCATCCCTCATTCTCACCACTTTCTGCAGCAGCTCTGGGAGTCTTCCCTGATGTTGTTAGAAGGCATGATAAAAAAATACAGTACAGGCTGCTGCCAGGTGCCATCCAGCAGAAAATTGGGCTCATAAAAATATCAGTGGGTTCTCTTTTACCTTATTCACCAGATATGGCATTATGCAACTTCTGGCTCTTCCATGAAGTAAAAAGTGACTATGAAAGGGAAATGTTTTAAATTGAATCAGGACATCAAGGCAGCCATGGCAGTGCAATGAAAGACACTCAAGAAAGAAGCCTCCAGAGCTGCTTCAGAAAGGGGCAGGAAGGATGGGATGAATGTGTTTGGAGTGAGGAGGATATGTTGGGGGGGTTAATGTTCCTTTCAATGTAATACACTTTAAAAAATGCAATTCTTCAGTGTATTTTTCCTTTTTTATTTTAAAAATAAAAGAACAAAAACATATTAACACATACATTTACAAAATAACACAAGAACAATACAAGCAATACTGAAGTTCAGATAAGGTGATAGGAAACTAACAATGGTTGTTGTACTACATATTGATATTTTCAAAGTGGTTACTCAGGAAAATAAATATAGATATGTAAGACTGATCAGACAATTAATCATTAATTGTTTCAATAAAGCAATAGAAGTCAGTAGTACAACTATGTTAGCTATCCTGTGTATACATATATACATAATTTTCCCTTTCTTTCTTTTCTCTTTTCCTTTAACCCAGTTGTTCTTTACTTTTGGGCAGTTTCCTTTCATTTCACAATGTCTATCATACCTCCTAATTTTTATTCACTCTTTCATGTTCTTATACTAGGGAGACAATATGTTGTTTACACCTGTAGGCCTGATTTATTTCACTTATGAGTATGATCTCAGTTGTGACCATTTACTTGTAAAGGCCTCGAGTTTATCTTTCTTTATAGCTGAGCAAAATTCCATTACATAAAAATACCACAACTTTTTTATCCATTCCTCAGTGGATGGACATTTGGGTTGCTTCCATGATTTAGCTATTACAAACTGTACTGCTATAAACATGGGTGCACATATATCGCTGTGATATGAAGTTTTCAGTTCTTCTGGGAAAATACCCAGAAGGGGAATAGCTGGGTTGGATGGGACCTCTAGACCTAGACCTTTGCTGAGGAATCTCCAAACTGATCAATGGAATAGACTGGAAGAAATAGCCACAACCACAAACACATTCAGCAACCTAATCTTTGACAAAGGGGCCAAACAAGTTCACTGGAAGAAAGATAGCCTCTTTAATAAATGGTGCTGGAAAAACTGGCTTGCCACTTGCCAAAGACTGAAAATAGACCCAAGTCTATCAGCATGCACCAAACTCAAGTCAAAATGGATCACAGATCTCAGTATTAAAGCAGAAACACTAAATCTATTGGAAGAGAAAGTAGGTAAAAATCTTGAAGACATAGGGGAGGCAAAGAGGTCATGAACAAAAACCAAACCACATGGGAAATACTTCAAAGAACCAACAACTGCGATCTCATCTTCCTGAAAAGTTTTTGCACATCTATAGAAATCACCAGCAGAGTAAAAAGAAAACTGACAAATCAGGAAGAAATTTTAGCTGGCCGTCCCTTGGACAAAGGACTTCTATCTAGAACATACAAAGAATTAAAATACACCAGCCCCCCCCCCAAATTCAAAGACCCAATCCAAAAATGGGCATCTGAGATGAATACACACTTCTCAGATAAAGAAATACAAATGGCAAATAAATACGTGAGAAAATGTTCAACATCATTAGTCATTCAAGAAATGCAAATTAAAACAACACTGAGATGTCACCTCACCCCAGTAAGAATGGCTATCATTAAGAAATCAATAACAAATGCTAGCGAGGCTGTGGAGAAATAAGAGCTCTTCACCACTGCTGGTGGGAATGCAGACTGGTGAAACCACTGTGGAGTTCAGTTTGGAGATTGTTCAATGCATTTTTTAATCACACCTTGAATCCTTGTGTCTTTCACAGTGGTAGGTACAGGTAGACACTCCGAAACATAAAATAGGTAATTGAATATAGAACAACTGAGCAAGTGAGAAAAATTACAGCACAAACCTCTCTAATCCCCCCACTTCCCAGAGTTCCATGGCTGGGCTGCTCCTCACACACCTTGACCTGAGAAAGGCTGTCGTGTGCCTTGAGAGCAGTCTCAGGGCGTCTGTGTGAGTCCCACACTGGGAACAGTCACTGCTCTCTGATTATGCATCACGTCATGTTTATGTTTAAGGGTGCAGAGCTTTTGGGGTCTCCTTGACAGGGGAGCTCCCATAGCAAAGCTCCCGGTGGCTGGATACCAACCATTCTGTGATTGCAAGTGTGTCACTGTTCCCTCACAGGGCTCCACGTTATCCTCTGAAAAGCCGGCAAAGCAGACACAATGACCCAGGTTTCCTTCCACACCCTGGGCACTGGGTCAGGGCTGTTATTGTTCCCAGACTTCTGAAGAAACTGAGCACAGTACCCTGCCATTTCAGCCATGCCCATGGGCTCCACTCTGGAGTCCACGGACAGAGGTGCTGGACACATGGTGCTGCTCCTCCCTGTGCATGTGGCTTTGAGGAGGTGAAGCAGAGGTAGATTTTGTGTTTTGGGTGAAGGACCAGTACAGCTGTGACCCTCCGCCACCGGGTGGGTGGCGACTTGGGGTTTCACGGTGCTGCCTTTTCTATGCTCATTACTGCCACACAAGTAATGGCCTTGCTCAGGTGTCACAGGCTGCGCTGAGAAGTGCAGAGACGCGTGAGAAGTAGACCGACCTCCAGACCTGCAATGCGGCAGAGCCTGGAGCAAAAGCTGCAGAGGACATGGGCACGTGGGAGTGTAGGCATTGTGTGCTCTGGAGGAGCAGCAAAGGGACTCCGATGATCAAAGTTCAGTTGGCAAACTGGGACTCAGGTCCTTGCAAAGAGAAGGACAGGAAATGCCCACTAACCTGACAGAACCATGGGGCAGCTGACCTATACAAACCAAAACCCTCTGCCAGAGCCCTGGGTGGTTTTTACAGCAAATATGACTTTGGTTGGGACCTGGCTGGTGCCACACAAGTTTAACCCATGTCATCCCATCTAGGAAGCTTGCTCCAAGAGCCTGGAGACAGGTTTTAAGAAGGGCAGGGCCCCCGGCCTCATAAGTCCCAGGAAGGAGGGCTTCCGGCGCACAAGGAGCCACAGGCAGGGAGAGTCGGTCTTCTGGCTGGCTAGCTTCCTGCCTCGTAGGCCCCCAGAGGGAGGGCCCCCAGGGCATGGGGAGCCATGCGGCAGCAAGCTCTGTTGCGCACTGGCCCTTAGGCCGGCTGCCGCCGCTCAATTGATTATTTTTTTTATTTTTATTTTTTTGGTTTTTCTCCAGTACCGGGAACCGAACTCACGACCTTGCGCATGCCAAGCAGGTGCTTTTGCCACTGAGCTAAATCCCCAGCCCCTACCGCCGCTCAATTGAGATCTATCATGACACAGAGAAACAGTGACACAATTGGCCCACCATGCACCCACTGCAGTTGCCCACCCACGGATGTGTATGAATCATTCAAAGTTTGAACAACCCCTGGGAATACATGCCATACAACGGGCTACTCTTACTCCTGCCTTGAGAACCGGAAAGGTCCAGAGCCAGCGGAGGAGCAGCTGCTGAACAAGGACTCAGAGAACATGAGAATGCAGACTAAGCCCACAGAGTCAGAGGTCCAGTGGACTGGGGTCACGAGAGCCGCTCGCAAGGTGTAAACCAGGAGGACCTTGCACAATACCTGCAGACTCACTGGAAGCCATTCTTCCCCTGACAGTACAGGCTGTGGTGGAGCTCCGGAGAAGTCTGCAGCAAGATTCCTGCTGCCTGTGCTGACAGTTGGGGAAAGGACACTAACTGATTGTGGGGTCCCAATGTGATGGGAGGCTGGAGAGAAAACGCTACAAAAAATGGCTTTCACCCCAGATGACTCACTTGATTTTTGACAACCCTTAGGCTGTAACTACTTGTTAGATCCTTCGTGTGTATCTCTGTCTTCCTGAGAAACCACTTTGAAGATACCACCATGTATTATAGCAGTCATTGATATTTTCCTACTAATCTATCCATAACTCTGTAATGTTTGTATTGTTCCTATCCTATTTCATAAATGGATCCATGTTTATTATTATGTGTTTCCTACAACAACCATTGAGAATTATTGAATGATTATTCAGTAGGTCACTCATGTATAGTTCTATTTATATTCTTTAGAAGCCACTTTGAAGATACCTAAGTATAGTATAACAACTATTGATAATCTCTTACCTCTTTTGTCTGTAACTCACTATCATTTGTCTATTTGTTTTCCTGAGAAACTATCTTATAGATAACAATATGTAAAACAATAACCATTGATAATTTCCTACCACTTTGTCTGTAATTTGGTAAGCCCCTCCTATTATTATGTTATCCTTCTTTTACTCTTTAAAATAAAATAAAAAAAAAAAAAGAAGGGCAGGGCCACACTTTGGGGAAACTTTTACCTGAATCACAGCCCTGGTGGACAGTAGTCACATTCTATGTCAGCCGTCAGTTTGGCCAAAGCCAGTGATGAGCTGGTTGTCACCAAGACAGGCCAGGAGTGGAAGGCAACGTTTGCAGCACTGAGCAGCTCTCCACGGTGTGACCAAAATGCGGCCCGAGCTGTGTCCCCTAACCTTCCTGCTGCGGGGAACAGGATCTTTTCCCACCATCAGTTCTGGCCTTTCTTTGCCTGAGAGCTCTTTTGTGCCTCGAGATTGGGTTGCCTGTCTGTATGGTGAGCCAGAAATACCAAAGAATTAATGCCCTTTCCAAAGAGCTCTCAACCCGTGCAGATAGAGTTGGTATCCATGCTGCTTCCTGGCCCTCCAAAACCTGTGCTTCCTGGACCTCTCCCAGTTCTCCCTCCACGACCCACAGCAGGGACTTTCTTCCTCGGGCTGTGTACTGGCTGCCTTCTCCCCACCCCGCTTCCCTCACCCACTGGTTTGTCTGGATCATCTCCTGAGCACCCTGCTCACAGCTACTGTGTCTCAGCAGCTCCTTCAGCAGGGCTGGGGGAGAAACTCAAGAGGAACCACCGCAGGATGTGATGAATAGCCAGAGTTGGGCAGATGCAGAGGTGACACCCTGAGCCTCAGCCCTGTGGTGCTCAGGAGTTCCATGGGTTCGAGGCTCAGTGCTGCAAAAGCTTCTGCTGCCACCAGGACCTCCCCTTTGCCTTCCTCGCCTCCCCTAGGAAGACATAACCAGACACAGGGTTAAGGAAGGCAAACACCTGGTCGCAGACCGGCAGAGGAGCAGCTACCTTGCTTGTAGCCCACCTCGTGCTTGGCTGGGCAAAAGGGAGGAGAGAGAGGTGAGTTCCCAGGACAGCACAGTTATCTAAGAGCCTGTGCCTGGCCCAGCTGGGGTGTCTCCCACGTATAAGTCACACGAGCTTACAAGACGAGCCTGCTGGCTTCTTACACCTCAGGCTCCAGAAGACGCTTGGCCCTGGGGCTCAGAGGCTCTTGGCAGGGAAGTGGGTCCTCAAAGCCTTGATCCCCTATACTCAGCTTTCCCAGCTCGCTCCCCAGCATTCTCCCACAGGGGCTCAGTTCTGTTCGTCTCTTGGATGTCCCCTATATGCATTATGTTATAAAAATAGCCTAGTGATGATAACAGCAAGGCATGCCAGACTTTAAAGACAAGCCGTGGCAGATTGCCCAATGTTTCTGTCCAACATTCCCTCCAATCCAATTTAAAGGAGATTATTACCAACCCTCAGTTGAGCAGCTTCCCCTCTGCACACCCCGTGCCTGCTCTTGGTGCCCGCCTCACTCTTCCCAGGACAGAAGATCTGAATAGCAGCATCTGGTCGGCACCTGGTCTGCAGGCTCCTGAGTCTCTATAGCCCGCTTGCTGGTCTCCTGCTGGTATATTCTGGGGCCCAGTCTTCACCAGGCAGCGTGTGGCCCTGGAGGGCTGTACCTCATATCCAAGGCCAAGTTACTGTCTTTCCTGGGGGGCTGCTGTAGATGTAGCTCAATGCTCTAGTTAATTAGGTTTGAAAGTGATTCACAGAACAGTAGCCTGGGGGCTGGAATCAGGGAGGGAGGCCGGCTGGAGTCCATATGTCAGCACTACTGCTGCAGAGTGTAACAGGTCAGTGTGGGTGGGACTCCCTGATCTGCAGCCCTTAACATCTTGAGAAGGGCTGGTGCTCTGCCCTTGTGCCAACTGCCTATCACCTGAAAACTGAGCATTGCTTGGAAAGAAATAGGTATGGTCCTGAGGACACTGGAGCTATAGGCTTATCCAGTTCCTTTGTGCTATGCTGGGGTCAGTAACAACAGAGTGGGGCTCATCTCCCATCGTGTCCTGGGAGGCAGGCTCGGTTGGCCAAGATGCTTCACAGGTGCGCTGTGGTGATGTGGAACAGCTCAGCTACTCACTAACCTCACAGAGCTAAGTGGCGACATGTTGGATAAGCTGGAGGAAAATGCAAATGAAGGAGAATGGAAGACCTTCACATTCCCATGCCCTGAGTCCTTTGAGAACTGTGCTTTGTGGTCCCTCCAGTCAGATCTTTTAGTTGTGAGTAACAGCTATTTTCTAGAGCAGATATAACCACTGAGACATTTTTATAGAGATTCAAAATATTTTTATTATAAATACTGGTCTAATATTTTAAATAATAGGCTATTCCTGGACTCTAGTTATCAGCAATTGCCATAGTCTTGAAAGGGAAAAACTGTACAAAAGAAATTGTTCTTTTTAAAACTTTATTCTCTTGAAACTTCCTAGCTCTGTAACTGCTTCATGGCTTTGTAATTACTTTCTTGACCGGTGTGACCATGAGGGTGTAACCAAACATGCAGGATGCCTGATTGTACCATTGTACCAAGTTTCATTCACTTTCTTTTTTTTTTTTTTTTTTGGTAGCAGGAGTTGATCTCAGGACCTTGTGCTTACCAGACAGGCACTGTGCTGCTGAGCTACATCCCCAGACCCTAAGCTTCATAAGCAGTTGATCATTAATCTACCCTTGTAGCCAATGATCTTACCATGCCAGCTAATCAGAAGAACTTCCAGGCTGTTTAGTCTTGCCTTTGTACCTCCTTTGTAAGTCCTGCTTGTACATCATGTAAAAGCCCTAGAGACTGGGGACTGATATTCTGGGAATGATTCTGATCAGTGTCTGTCAACATAAAAAAACTCACTTCCAAATCCGGGAGTGCTATCAATGTTTCTGCTTGCTGTTGCAGTCTGAATCTTTATTTTCCCTCCCAGATTCCCATGCTGAAATCCTAATCTCAAGGCCCTGGTATCAGAGCCTGTGACTTTTGGAAGGTGGCTAAGTCCCAGGAGGGGCCCTCATGAATAGCATGAATGCCCTTGTAGAGGAAGCTCTAAGACAACCTCCCCCGCAAGAAAGACACAGGGAACAGACATCTATCCATCTGCTGCCTCCCTGACCTTGGACTTTCAGCCTCTAGAACTGTGAGAAAATCAGTGTCTGATGATTAAAGGCCACCACCTCATGCTATTTTGGTTTAGTGAGGTGGACGGACTAAGATAGTAATTACATGTAAGTGAGAACACTCCTAAAGTACAAGTGTAGGTGAGGTTTGCCGACCTAGGATTGTATATTAAGGACCCAGGAGATGAACTGTACCTTGTGGCTACAGGACTATGGCAAAATACATCATCATATTTCCTTCATTTCATGAAATGCATTGTATTATTTCTGTGTGTGAGTGGGAACAGGAAGCCCAGAGCAAGAC
The DNA here is from genome assembly GCF_000276665.1 of Chinchilla lanigera. Taxonomy (NCBI): domain Eukaryota; kingdom Metazoa; phylum Chordata; class Mammalia; order Rodentia; family Chinchillidae; genus Chinchilla; species Chinchilla lanigera. The sequence continues at coordinate 2,272,037 of NW_004955520.1, forward strand.
TGCTACTGGCAGGTGCAGTCAGATCTCCTTCCTTAGCTCTCCCTCTCATGCCTGACATTGGCCAGAGACACCTTCTTCCTCAACTGATCAGAGGATCTTCGCAGGAGTAGAAACTAGATTCCTGTTCTTCACAGTTGTTCTTTTCTAGGGCCAGAAATGAGTTCACATTCCAGTTGCTAACGGTGCTCCGAAGGTCTATCATTGATGCCCAGCCTACTTGTCTCCAGACTGGTTGACTCACAGAGAGCTTGACAATTGTTAACAACGCTGTTTCCAGGAAAAAGAAAGCATTTGGGCTGTAGTTATCAAACATCTGAAATCAGGCCCCAAACCTAGGTTTTTCTGGAGTAGCTGGTTTTCAATCAAAATAGGATTCCACCTGCCAGGCACTTCTAATGGGTCATATTTTCAAGGACAAGGGCAACATATTTCCAACCCTCAGTCCAGCCCCAGAAGTAGGCTGAAGGAACATAACTGAACACTTGTGGTAGATGAGGTTAAACATGGTTGTTCATGGTTTTTAGACCCTAACTCAGATCTCACACTAAGATACTCTTTCAGGTTGTATAAAGAATGTGCGTGTTAGCCCTCTACTCTTGGCTTTTTGTTTTTAATCCACAGAATGCTCCTTTGCCCTGGCCCGTGGACTACTTTAAATTGTGCCAGAGCCATTTGACTGGTGGTCATCTCTTGGAAGCTAAGATCACACTCTTAAGTTCCCTTCTATCTCCTCTCACCCAAAGAAGAGGAATATCAAGAAGAAATAACGCAGGATCTGCAAAAGATTGTCCAATCACCAGAGGAGAAGACATAGGCTGGTGATTTAGCTTTCCTGAGCTTCAGCGGCCCTGTCTCTGAAGTTAGATAATACTATTTCCCTTGCAGGCTGGTTGGGAAGGTCAAAGGAGCCCGTGTAGGTAAAATACTCAGCATCGCCCAGAGCAGGATGACTCTTCGGGGGTTTTGCAGGGATCCTGGGGTGGGCACCAGCAGACGTCTGGTACCCAATGGCACCCACTATGTGCACCCACTGTGTGCACACCTGGGCTTTGGTATCTGCAGACAGAAGTGCTTGATCACTGTTCCTTTCCTCTGTGCCAGAAGAGCTGGTCTGAACCCTTTCAGAACCAGAGCCGACCCTCTGTGATTCGGCTGTGCTGTGTGTGGGTCACCTTGCTGTGGCCATCTCAGAGAACTGAGCCGATGATGGAGAGAGCGAGCCACCCCTGCCTCTCGGCCAGGGCCAGCAAGACTTGCCTTCTAACCAGCAGTGTAATCTCCCAGTGGCCACCTGACACATGTGGAGCAAGTCACCAGCTGTGCAATAATCCCCTGCCCACTCCCCTTCCTCTCCAGCAGGGTTGCTGGAGTTTTGAAGATTTGGATGCCAGCTGCCATGGTGAAGGCTAAAAGTGCCTTGCACACTGCTCTGTGTCCCCCTGGAACGTGTTTCTTCCTGAGTCCTTTCTGACAGGTGCTCTGATCATAGACTGAAGTCATCAGTCTCTTCTTTTGTGCTTTAAACCCCACGTAAGCAAACATGCAACAAGGAAAATGTTCCAGCAACACCCTGAGTGTGTTTGTCATTCTCCGTGGTGCATTAATCAGAGAAGGCAAAGGTGAAACAGAGAGAGGAGGCAGTAGACAGCAGAGGAGGCCGTGTCTGCCTGCGCCTGTGACATGAGCATGACTATGGGCTGATGGAGACATCGCCGGGGCAGATCATGCAGCAGACACAGGGAGTCACCCAGGAAAGCTGGTTGAATGGAAACATGTTGGAATTCCTCACTTCTGAGGCAGTTTAGTATGACTGTAGAATGGTGTCTTTTTGATAATGGGTTGTGTTTTGCCAGAAGCCACTGGCTTTGTGGGGATCAGAATGTGGGTTTTCAGTTGAACATTAGCATATAGTCCCCGTGACCAAGCTAAAGTTTGGAAGAGACTAATACATAATGGAGGGAAAAGTTGGGAGCAATGTTTGCATGTAGGCTCTGCTGCTTGTTTGCAAGTTGCACATCAGTTTACTTCAGATATTCAGGGCCTTCCCTCTCTGTCTAGGAAGCTGTGGGTGGGACACTTTGGTGGCCACAAAGAAGACCTCTGAAGCCCTGGACTCCCCTGGGAAGGTTCTGGTCCCTTCTTCCTTGTTTCACCCAGCCAGCGGTGTGTTCCTCTGTCTACCACACAGGCCTTCCAGGTTTAATGGTTATTGTTTTTAAATAAAATGCTAAAATTTCCTGAAATACCACTGGATTCCATGGTCACATGGTTGCTGTTCTTACCTTCTGTGGGGGTAAAATGCACCCCACCATGTTAAGCTCCTGGGGCTCCAGCGGCTCCAGCCTGCGTCTATATGCACCCCGAAGGAAGGCGGGTGCGTCCTAGCCTGGGTGCGGCCCGAGGTCGGCCTGTCCTGCAGCCTGGTGCAGGGGCAGAACCCTGCAAAGTCAGCTCTCCGAAGGTGCCTCACGTGGTCCCTGGTGTCACGGTGAGGTCTGGGATGACCTCTGGGAAGACTCAGCATGGTGAGCAGCAACGTGGTGCTCCAGGGGCCGGGAAGGTGAGGACCCACGCCCCCCCCGTCACAGATGATGCTGAGGACGTCACAGACAGCAGCCCTGCGTGGAGTGGGTGTGGCTGCGGATCCAAAGAGAATTTACCACGAAATGCGCTTGTCACAGTTAAAGTCACTAAATTACTCAAAGCTGTATTTTGTACAGCATACATGCTGTTCCAAAGCTTACTAATGAAGGGAAATTTCCAAATTCTTTTTGTGATGCAAGTACAACACACCTAAATCTGACAAAGGCAGAGAACGGAAGAAGAGGGGAAGGAAAAAGGGAAGGGATGAAGGAAGGAAGGAAGGATGGAAGGAAGGAAGGAAGGAAGGAAAGAAGGAAGGAAAGAAGGAAAGAAGGAAGGATGGAAGGAAGGAAGGAAGAAGGAAGGAAGGAAGGAAGGAAGGAAGGAACGAAGGAAGGAAGAAGGAAGGAAGGAAGGAAGGAAGGAAGGAAGGAAGAAGAAAAGAAATTGAGGACCAGCATGATGTACACTAAAATTCCATTACAAGACGCCGTGAATACATGAGGTTTGTGTTAGGAATTCAAAGATGATTAAACACTAGAAACTGAAAATATAAGCCTCCATACCATTAAATTTAAGGAAATAATCCATATGACTGTAGAAATGCTAAAACTCCTCTGACAAATTTCAACACCCATTCGTCATTTACACTCTTGAGAACACAAAAATGGGTGCATATTTCCTTAGGATGACGACCGCATGTCCACAGCGAAGGATAGCACCCTAGGAGAAGGTGAAGAAGAGCTTCCCTGAGGAGTGCAGGGAGCTCTCAGCCCTTCTGGGACACAGTGAAAGTCACATGGCTACAGGCAACCAGGGAAGAATATGCAAGGAAGAAACGAAAGATCTCCATTTGCAAGGAAATTATCAGCAGACCTGGAAAGCCCTAGAGGATTAATGGTAAAATTATATCAAACAATAACACAACTCAGCAAGACAGAGAGACGCAAGGTTAACAGGAGAAGCAACAGTGTCCACGCTCGCAAACAGCTCCTGGCGTTCTGTAATGAGTGGTGAAACTCCAGTGACAGTTGACAAAAAGGGTGTGTTGCAGTAGAAAAAGAAAAATGAAATATTTAGGAATAAAACTATACCTCATTAAAAATATGTGTCCACATAAAATCTTATATGCCCATAGCATCTTTATTCATCATAGCCAGAAAGTGAAGCTGATTCCAGCACTCATTAAGATGCTTTATGGATACACAATGTGTGGTACATTCATGCCACAGAACACTACAGAATAATAACCAGGAATGAATTAATGATTTGTGCAATAACACACAAGCACCTCAAATCAATTTGCTAAGAAAAGAAGCTGGACTAAAAGGCCACTATACAAAAGGCCACAGGGCTGGGGCTGTAGCTCACTGGCACAGCACCTGCCTGGCAAGTGCAAGTGCAAGGTCCTGAGTTCAATTCCCGGTAATCAAAAAGAAAGAAAGAAAAGAAAAGAAAAAAAAAAGAAAGGCCACAAAGACAGCCCAGGGAGGACCCACAAGTTCATCTCAGTCGCTGTGACACAGCTATCCTGTTGGCAACACCCCCTGACTGCTTGGCCCTAGTGACAGATATTTATCATGCCCAAACTATACCTCAGGAAATCTGGCTGTCTAATAGTAGAGCTGTTCCCGAGGCTCGCTTGTTCCCTGGAGGTCTCCCAACCACCAGTAACGAGCATCCCTGAGGAAGCAGAAGTCGGAAAGGCCCATCTTGGTGCAGAAGGGCAGGTAGGGTGGGAAGGTGCAATCAGGATGTTCTTAGGCAGAACACCCGGTGTCACCAGGCCATTTCTTCTGCACTTAGAGATTTTCTGATAAAGCTCCAGCAGTCACAGGACACTGGGTAGCATCTGTCCTCATGCCTGGTGGATGTGGGACTACCTGCATGCGTCTCTGTGCATGCACACGTGTATTAATCTCCCTCTTTTTCTCCTGTGTCTCAAATCCAAAATTTTTTGTTGGCTTTACAAAACCATGCAACCCCGATTTTACCATGAAAAACTTTTTCCTTACACAATTTTACCCCAGTTTCCATCCCATGCCTAGCAGAGAAGAAAACTGGGAAAACATCCTTTTCTACAGAATTTACGACTGCCCACGTGGACACTTACAGGCTCACAGTGGTTAATGTTAGTCGCAGCTTCCTGTTGAGATTCAGTACTATTTTGACACTATCACCCTAAAGTAAGGCATTTCCTTGGTAGCACACTGAGTTCCCAGGGTCAGCTGTCTCTGTTCTCAGTTCTTCCTAACCTGTCTCCCTCTCAGTTTTCCCCTGGGTGTGGTAAGGAAGCGTGGTCTGAGGAACCCTGGAAGAGCACGCTAGCTTGATGAAGCAATCCCTTCCTTCTATCTAATAGACAGTGAAAGTAAAATAAGACCTGAGGCTGCAATTTGAAAGTGAGTGGTATTTTAAAACCCAGCATCTAAGTTACTGCATGGATCACTTTCCTCTTACGCTCTCCCACCCTTTGCTTTCCTGGAGTTGGTACTCGGGCGTGTGTTTGTGTATCTGACGCCGCCACAGTAAGCACCGGTCTTGCTGCTGTTCCTGTCCGCTGTTGTTGTTCAGTTAAGGAGGATCAAGAAGCAGGACTTACAAACGTTTCACCTTTCAGTAGTGCTAAAAGCACCGTATTAAGGAGAAGCTAGAATGAAAGCTGAGTCAGGTCTAAAAACCTATAGCAAGTAAATATGTCTAGAACTGTAAGAGACACCCAGGAACCAAGCTGCTGGGATCCTGGGATTTGCAAGGGACTGTAGCTCTGACCTGACCTTCTTCTCATGGGTCATTGCCCAGAACCAACCTGACCTTCCCCCTAGGGGTCATCTCTTGGTGACTTGCTTGCCCAAGTCTGGAAGAGGGAGGGATATCCTAAAACTTCCTCTACTGCTAATTTTGGGAAATGTAACCTCCAAATCAAAAATATTTGCTCTTATAGGAAAACTGTTTCACACACATACTTAATTTAATATTTTTCTTATGCAGACATTTAATTGCACAGCACCCTGAGTTCATCCCAAAGCATCATTAGCCAATGTGCTGGTAGCCTAGTGAGTTAGCACAGTGGACTAAGAGCAGACAAGAACACAGTTTTGAAGGTGGGGACCTAAGATGTATGAGAAATCAAGAATAAACCTGTCAGGAACACACTTTCCATTTTAACCTATTTGTGGAAATCCCAGAATACAAATTTTAACTTCCACCCTCCCTCTGCAGACCCCAGCTGTCTGATCACCCCTAACTGGAAGCCTTTGACCCCAGAACAAAGTGGCCTGGGTCCCGCCTTCCTCTTGGCTGGGGCATGCAGTGGTGAGTCCTTCTCTGCTCGAGGGCCATGGCCATCTGTTACCGGATCCCCTCACTCATGCTGGGGCCCAGGTGAGTGCTGGGCTGGGGGAATCTTGTCCCCCAGCTTCTCCCAGGAGCTCGTGTGCAGCACTTTTGACCCGGTTCCCACGCCACCTGTCCGGTCTTGTCAGTACCACACTCCATCATAGAGGCAGAGGCGGGCATCTACTCTGGACCTTGGCCAGGGCTGGGCCTGGATTCCTGGGGACAAACCTGCAGGGGCTGCCAGCCTGCCCTGACTTCAAGAATTGGGTCCTGCCTGCCTTCTGCGTAATCTGCTCCCCAGCTGTAGTACAAAGATGTAGACGGCCGACCTTCCCTACTGCCAGCTCCTAGCTGGGCCTGCCTACCTAGAGTGCACACTGGTGTGGGTCTCATTCTTCTCCCACCCCCAGCTGCCTGCTGCCAGCACACTTCCCGCCACAGCAGTCCGGACACATGGGAGCCCTCTGGAAAGTGCTGGGCCTGGAGCTTGTTGGGAATGGGTGGGGGGACAGGGAGAAAGGCTGGTGCTCAGACCCCAATACTCAGACCAGAGCACACAGCAGGGCAGGCAGAGAGTGGTCAGGCTCCCTGCAGGCTGCCTTGTGTACCCATCCGGTGGGGAAGCCAGGCCTTCGTGCCACAGGGCTGCACCCTGACTGAGAACATGGAGCCCCAGACCTAAGAGGTAGGGAGAGAAGCTCCAGTATTATAAAGTGAGTCCCTGGAGCCAGGGCACCTCTGGAATGTCTCATTGCAGAAGCAAGTACATCTTTGGTTTTGTTGGTTGGGGGTTCATCCTATTTTTGTTCCCAGAAGATTGAGTTATTGCTCTGGGACATATGGCCCAGGAGAAGCCAGGAGCTGGGTGCGGGCAGGATGATCACTGTGGACTCCTGCACCCTGCCCAGCAGAGGATGCCGTGACTTCACACCCTCATCAACTGTCCACCCCTGGCCTCTCCTCCTCCCTCGGGCCATGTTCCTTTCATTGGCGTGAGAAGGAAATCAGGCCTGGGGTTCCCCAGTGATGGAGCTGATGGAGGGCTGGGTGGAAGCAGCTTCCTCCAAGGGTAGATGTAGAGTCTACACTCCATCTCCAGTGGAGTGTGCCCAAGAAGGTCCACAACAGGGCTGGATGGACAGGTCCGTTTCACCCCTGCCTTGCAAGGGTCAGTGTTGCTCATGATCACTGCTCCTGGGGCAGTCAGGGAACTCCTGATGTTGCCTGATGAACAATGAGTGACATCGTGATGAGGCTCTGAGGAAGCTGGACAAGACCATGCTTCCCCTGCTGTCCAGTCTCTGCAGCTGAGCTCTGTCCTAGACCATGCAGACCAGAGACAGCAGAATTCCTGAGGAGCAGGCGGTCAGTGCTTCAGGCTCAGAAGGCAGCGGGGAGAACAACAGGCAGGATTTCAGGTGAGCAAAGGAGAAGTTAGAAGACACAGCCCTGGTACTCTTCCCTTGAGCAGTACAGTGGAGACTGTGACAAAGAACTTACAGCTCCTGCCCAGCTGGGTGGGCAGATGGTCAGTGGACAGCAGCTTGGCCCCAGGGTGCAGCCACTTCCTGCTGGGATTGCTTTCATTCTTGGAGCAATGGGAACTTCTTGCAAGTGATCTAAGTACAAGGACGGCTGACCCCACCTCTGCTCACTGGAAGCAGAAGCGATCTCCTCCTAGGCCACCCAGCCCTGAGCTGTTCGTTCCCAGAAGTGAGAACCATAGTCGGGGCCAGGTGGTCCAAGTACCTCCTCCCTGAGCTTAATCTTCGAATTCGGCTCTGCTTTCAGTGCTTCCCCTCCTCTCCAAGGGTCCTCAGAGTGTTGTCCCTGGGTCAGCAGCATCCGGGGCTCCTGGGAACTTGCTAGAAATGCCCATTCCCAGCCCCTGCCCAAATGGCCCCATCAGAACCCAGGAGTGGGGTGGAGAATCCCATGCCAACCCCTGGGGGACGTTCTGGCGCTTGCTAAGTGAGAAAACCACTGTTCTAAGGCAGCAGATCCATTCAACCAACTGTTATGGAGAAACTGAGCCCAAGAATAAAGCAGGGTCCAGTTCTCTTCAGTATCTAACCAGTACGCAATTAATGTTTAGGTCACTTTGAAGCCCGCTCCAGTCACTGGAATCCAAGGCTGGAACAAAGTTTTTTGGAAATGAACTCGTCAGGAGCCCTCACAGCAATGTTTCATCATCTTCATGTACTGTGGATTTGAGGGAGTGACTTGGTATCCTTGGCATGGTTTTCTTTGTCAAATCTCTCTCTGCTGCTAGCTCTATAACAGGACCCATTGAGAGAGCCATCCTATGCTTCGTTAATGATCTGTTCTGTTCTCACTAACGACACCTGCACTGTCCACAAGACTGGAATGTTGTCAAAGACAGTCATCAAGTTTTTCTGAAAGGTCTCTTAGTTCCCTTCTGTGCCACCCAGAGCTCACCTAGTCATACCCTGTGAGCTCAGTTCCGAAACGTTGGTGCGTGCTTCCGGGAGACTCAGCCGATGACAGGCTGTCCCTTCTAGACTCTGCCCACAGTGGTTACCTCCAGTCAGGGACCTCCAGGAATTTGATGTGCCCAAGCCAGAGATGTCCCTGAAACCCAGTGGGGTGGAGCACAGTGGGGTCCCAGGACTTAGTCGATAACCTGCAGATACCTGCTGGTTCCTGATGGGGCTTGACTTAGAATTCTGCTCCTTCTCCAACAGTGAAGCAGCTTTTCGAGCCCCTGTGTGTGACCCCTTCTCACTTCCTGTCACCCTCCTCTGCCTCCACATCTCTGACAGAAGCTGACCTGGGGTTGATACAGGGGAATGAAACTCCCAACCTGCTAGATGGCCAAAATGCCACGCTAGTGTTCTCTAAAATTGAGGAATGAATTCTAGGAACAACGGAGGTTAAGAGTACAAAGAATTTACTGACAGAAAGTAAGCTTCTGTCTGAGGGGGACAGAAGGGGACCTGGAAAGTGGGTTGCCTGCAAACTCCACTTCTCAAGTGTGTTTCAAAGCTACGAGATAAGGCAGGCTTAAGGTGGGACAGAACTACAACCAATCAATAAGATTACAAGTATAGTCACTTAGGTAATGTTGATCCAATGGCAAACCATAGGATGGATGTGAGGTGGGACAAAACTATGGTCAACGCATAAGTGTACAGCAAGTGTAGTTGCTATGGTGATATTGACTAAATGGGGATCAAATGGGGAAACAAGTCCCATAGCAAGTGCACAAGGGCAGACAAGGACTTTCCTGGAAGGGGCGGGTTTAGGAGGTTTGGTTCTCCTCCCTAAGGTAATCACTACTGCCCACTTAGAGTACCAATCACTGCTGTTCATCCCTAAGGGAAGTATATGAGTGAGGAGCTCTTCTTTTTCTTGAAGCCTGACTTTCAGTGACTGCATCTCCAGCCACAGTTGTCTTCCGCACTGGCCTCCCAAGGGCCCAGCCCTGTCTGGCTACCTACAATATTCCTACCTAATTTAGCTATCTATACTAGGGTGACCACTGCACCACGTGACTCCATTTCAGCAAATGGCCACCGCTGTCCCTCCACACTGCTCAAATGTTGTGGACTTCTAGTCACCTAGTGTCTTGTGACCCTACACATGCTGAGCTCCACCCACAAAGTCTCTAATCTAGCAGATCTGGGGAAGGAATCCCCAAACAGACCTTATAACACTCCCAGCCCAAGGACCACACTTTGAGAACCACTGTGATAGGCAGCCCGGTGCCCCTCTGTTCTCTGTGTACTCACATTTCATTCATGGCCTTACAGCATTATTTCTCCTCCAGGTTGCCAGGCAACAGTGATCTATGGCTTGGGCAAGCAAAGGTAATACAAGCCTCACCGTCTCCCATAACTTTTATTGGACACAGTGACTGACCTGGCTTCAGAAAACAATTTACTTCTGTGCCAAAAGCGGAGTCCTGGAGCCTGTGCAAACCACAGAGAGTCTTTGGAAACCCAGCACCCCCACAGCGTTACCCACAGGAGCCTGACACACAGAATGGGATTGTAGATCAGCCTCATTTAAGATAAAGTTTGTTGGGGAGATCAGAATCGCTCCCCAGAGGACTTAAATTAGGTACAAAGCAATTAACTTTAAGCAACCAAAAAATTGGCTCCATAAAATTTGCCCTTCCATTAGCTCCTAACCAGGAGCTTGGCACCGGGTGACCTGGCCCCGCAGCAGACGGCGAGTCTCTGGAGAGGACAGCACAAGCCAGGCGCAGATTTGAGTCACCGCCTCGATGTGGGCTGAGAGCTGAGCGCAGTCTCCACAGCCGCCCTGGAATTGCTGGGCCTGAGCAGAAATCTGTGCGGGTTTCAAGGCTGCTGGCTCCGCAGTCACACAGTGCGTGGCGAGCCCAGTCTCAGCCGGTTCCTGTCTGTGTTGAGTGTTTTGAACAGCTTTCCTGAGCCCGGTGTATTTTTATTTTCACAAGGAGTTTGGTAATTGTTCGTCAGTCAGAGCGTTAACAGATCATTGATTAATTATTGAACTGGTGACTTAATGACAGTTATTAATTTGATCTATAGTCATAAAATTTATGCAGTTGTTTTAATGAAAACAAATGCAAAAACAGAAAGATATCAAATGCTTGTGATCTCACTGCCTGGATCTCATAGCGTTAACTTTCCCACTGTTCTTCTCTTGCCAGAAAAGTGCCTATGTGGAGGAGCACAGCTCAGCACCTGCTCATCTCAGCAGCAAGGTGGCCAATGGGCAGCTTACGTTTGCTGCCCCCGCCTGCACACAGGGGGATGCAAATGACTAGCAACTGCGGCCCAGGGAGTGGTTGAGGGTGCGCATGCGTGGAGGAGGCCAGGCCGGGCCAGGTCCTCAGGAGCTAGAGAGCCCAGGAGCTGTGTGGCAGGACCCCCACTGTTCCCTTGCTGTCTCCCCAGCCCCATCAGCTCAGAGCCAAGGTGGGGGGAAGGGGAGCCGTGACTGCAGGGTTCTGCTGAACAGGAGCCGCCAGCCCTCACTAGGCCTGCACACAGGTGGGAGCCTGGGTCCTATGGCTGAGCTGACACAGACAGGGCGAGGGTGTGCCTGATACCGCCGCCATGATGCGTCAGCTTGGCACCTGCATGTGCAGGATGTGTTTCTGGAAGCTGGCACACCTGGGGTGGGTGACCACAGCCCGTGTGCACTGTGGAGACCGCACCACCATCCCCATACTCACCTGCACCTGCAGCACCTCACCTGACTTGCAGAGCCTGGGCCGCAGAAGGGCTGAGGCCCCTGGTTTCCAAACTCATGGCGGCCGCATCCCTCGGAGGGCAGGCAGGCTCGCCGGAGGGAGCGGACACTCAGCCATGGCCACGTGCCTGCACTCAGCCAGATGGTGCTCTGTCCCTGGGAGCTGCCAGGCAGTGCCAGAACAGTCTGAGCCCAGCCCAATGGCTCGCACGGGCAGCCCTGCCTCTGTCACTGAGAGCCCAGCACGCAGCACCCTACCCAGCCCAATGGCCACCCAGGGAACCCCACCACCCGTGAGCCTCTCTCTCAGACAGCAGCTAGTGACAGCATGGCACGTGCCAGAGCCCAGCCCCACAGTGGACCCCACAGCCTACCCTGTGCCTAGTGACATGCTCAGGTTCCCATGCCCAGCCTGACAGCCAGCCAGGTACCAGCTCTGTCCCCAGCAAGCCTCTGCCACATTCACGACATCCATGGTCTGGGCCAGAGACCACTACAGACTACAGCGGAGGACTTGCACAGGGACCACGAAGCTGAGCCCACCTGGACACAAAGTTCACACCCCACTCCCCAGGCCAGCAGCCCTGCAGGAGTCACCGTGCTGTTGGGAAAGTGGCTGCTACACAGAGGAGCGGATTTCCACACAGGACGCAGGGGACATGAAAAGCCAGGCAACAGGACACCAGCAAGTGAACACGGTAATCCTCCAGCAGCAGACTCCACAGAAAAGCAAATTTGTAAAAAAGGAAGGTAAAGCAATTGTCTTGAGGAAGCTCAGCAAAGTAGAAGAGAATGCAGACAATCCATTCAATAATATCGGAAAACAATTTAGGATCTGACAAAGAAATTCCACAGAGACAGATATCTTCAAAAAGAATCAAACAGAAATCTTGCCACTGAAGAATTTAATAACTGCAATAAAAATAAAGTTGAGAGCCACGATTGCTGACTAAATAAAACAGAAGAAAGACTTTCTGAACTTGAAGGCAGATCCTTTGAATTAACCCAGTCAGAGGAGAAAAGTTAAAAAAGAGTGAGGACAGAAGTAAGCAGAGGGGACCGGTGGGCCCCATCAAGTGAACAGCGACCCCATCCTGTGCACAAGCACCCACCCTATCAGAGCCCCAGAGGAAGACAAGACTGAGAGAAGCACAGAGCACATAGCGAGGGAAGGAAGAGCTGAAAAATGTTCAACTCTTGGGAGAGGTATGGATACCCGGACCCATTCAGCGATAAGAATTCAGATTCATGAAGCAATAAATGCCTACACCGAAAGGTAAGTTGTGGATGTTGGGTATTTTATCTCAGCGGTAAGAAAAGTAACTAAAACAAACAGTAAATGAACAAATTGGAAAACCAGGAAGAAGTACATTGATCCTTGGGTACCTATATCCTACTGAGACTGTACCATGAAAAACCAGAAAGCTTAAGCAGACTGAGAGTGAGTGACAAAACTGAATTAGTAGTGAAATGTTTTTCCATGAAGAAAAGACCAGGACTGGGTAATTCACTGGTAGATTTTATCAGACTTTAAAGCACAAATGAATAGAAGGAAACTCTCCCAAACTCTTTCTATGAAACCAGGATTACCCAGATAGCCAAACCAGACAAGGACAAGATAGCAATAACAAAATTACAGAATGACATCCTTGATGAACATAAATGCAAAATTTCTCAATAAAATACTAGCAAAACAGATCAACAGCACATCAAAAAAGCTTGTCCGCCATAGTCAGGTGGAATTTATCTCAGGGATAAATGGCTCAACTTACACAAATCAATAAATGTGAAAAGTCCACCAATGAGGGAAATTGAAGAGCACACAAAAGAATTGCTAAGGTTCTTCTCTCCACCCAGAATTACAAGGCAGAGCGTCAAGAGAGAAATGAGCAAAAGCATTTATTGTAGAGTAAAAGCAGAGAGCCCCCAATACCTGGAGGGACCTTCAGTGGGTTGCCATGGAGAATTTGTGTAGGGGTTTTTATACACAGAAATTATTATGTCTCAGACCACTGCAGGCTAGGGCGAGGTCACCTGTGGGTTACAAGCAGGAATGGTTGACTTAGAAGTGGGCCTATAGGAACTCAGGATATGTAGCAAGCATACTTTTGCAAGCACTATTAATTGTAACTTTTCTGAAATTAATAGAACAAAGGCGCTTTTCACAGGGCTACAAATAGAGACATGGTAGGACAGTACTGGCTATCACCTTGTTTTTATAATATTCCTGGACAGGAGGGTCCTGCTAGTTTGACACGGGACCTTTATTCACTGGGCCCTTGGAGCCTGGGCCTTGGGCACTGTGTCGTCATCCTGTGGCATGGCTTTTGTTAGCCCTCGGTCCCGGGCTTCATCTTGGCCTTCACTCAGTTTGACAAGGGCTTAATATTCAGAATGCAAAAGGGACTTAACTGCATGGCAATCACAGTAAAGTATCTGGTTTTGAGAATGGGCAAATGGCCTGAGCAGATGTTTCTCAAAGAAGATGTCCAGATGATCGGAACGTATGTGGAGAGTGTGCTCACTCTCAGTAACTGTCAAGGAGATGTAATCAGAGTCCTGGTGAGACGACGTCTCACCTGAGTTGGACTGGCTGTTACCAGAGACAAAACAGCAAATGCTGGCTGGGCTGCAGAGAAAGGGGAGCATGGACTGTGCTGTGGGGAGGGAAGTTTGCAGTTACTGTGGAAGCGGTAGTGAGTGCCCTCTATAACTGGACGGAGATCTGCCACATGGCCGGCAATTGTACTTCTCGGGATAGACTCGAGGAGAGGACATTAGTCCACAGAGGAGACAGCCACATCCTGTGTTCCTGACTGCACTGGCCACACTGGCCACAAAGGCAGCCTGGAGCCCAGTCCTGGTGCCCATCAGTGAATGGTGGTGTGAGGACCATGCAATGGGTGTCATTGTCACATAGAGAACCTATTCATTGGGGTGAAATAATTATGTCAAAAGATAGGACATTTAGCCGGGCATGGTGGTGCATGCCTGTCATCCCAGCACTTGGGAGGCTGAGGCAGGAGGATTGTTGCAAGTTCAAGACCAGCCTGAGCTACAAAGTGAGCTCGAGGCCAGGGTGAACTGCGTAGTGAGACCCTGTCTCAAAAAGACAAACAAACAAACAGAAGATAGAACACTTTTAAAGCTTTTGCTACCTTTTTCTGGAAAGGTTGTGCCTTGTTGTGTGAGGTATCATTGTGGTGTCTTGGAACATTTACTGTTTATTCCCCCAAGCCCTCTTTTGTGTGGCACTAGAGGTTGAACTCAGGGAAGTGCTAGACATACACTCTACCACTTAGCTACACCTTCAGCTCCTTTCGTTGGTTGAGATAGGGTCTTGGTGAGTTGCCCAGTCTGGCCCTGAACTTGCAATCCTCTGGCCTCAGCCTCCTGAGTAGCTGGAAGTACAGGCCTGGGTTAGTGGTCCTGGCTAACAAACGCTCTTTACAGTTGAGAATGTCAACTCCTTACATATCATTTCCAAGTCTGTCAACTGCCTTTTAATTTTGTTAGCATTTGCTTTATTATAAATGGATGCACTTTTTCTATGTGATTTTTAGGCTTTGCAACCTAGAATGTATTGCTTCAGTCATAGATTAAATAAATGAAATCTTACTTCTTCATAACAGTTTCCAAATAGGTTCATTCACATGCTAAAGTTTAGAATTTTAGATTTTTCTAAAAAAGTCTTTGACATAAGCCATAAAAAATTAATTGTCCCAAAGATACTAAATAAAACAAATCACCCTATTCTAGTTACTTATGATTCTTTAATGTATTATAGATTTTCAATGCACATGTATGCATTTAATGTATATAGATGTATGTAGATATAGCTGTATAGAGAGACATAGAGAGACAGGCATATATTATATATACACACACAGTGCTGTGTGATTCCTTCTCACTGATTTGTCATCTGCAACAGCAGTGCAGCTTTACTTATTGTAGTTTTACAGTGTGTTTTAGTAACTGAAGGAAATCCTTTGTACTTTGTACTAGTTGGTTTTCTGTTGCTGTGATAGGATATCAGAAACTGAGTGATTTACGAAGAAAGAAGGTGGATTTTGGCTCTGGTGCTGGAGGCTATTTAACCTAAGGTTGGCTGCAGGATCAGGAGGGCCCGGCGCTGTCTCAGCGAGGACAGGTGTAGGGTCCTGTGTCACACTTCCGTCTCTGTGGCTCCTCATCCAGTCCCGAGAGGTACGAGCTCATCACATGCTCAGGAGCCTCCCGAGCCCCCACCAGCCTGGCTCAAACACCAACACCAAGGGATCCAGTTCCAGTGTGTGAGCCCTTGGGTCACACTCAGAACACAGCACGGTTCTTCCTAAACTGTCCTGGCTAAACCCATTTATTTGTGCTTCCTTGATAGCGGTCAGACTGGTTTAATCACAATCCCTCCAAATTCTTTACAATTGGAAATTGCCTTAAATATGCTCAAAGCACATGTGGCGGAGTGTGACTGCTGTTTCTTTAGGATGTGCAAAGGGCTTCCCAGCAGTGGCCCATGGCTTTCCTCATGGGAATCATGTGTGCCTCAATAGCCATACTTTACTTTATTGAGAATGCTGTCTTTCCCCCGCAGTACTGTTTTGTGGATATTTTTAACTACATACTCAGAAGTATTAACTTTTATATATTTACTCTGTATCTAGTGACTTTATTGGAGGAAGTAGGAGCAGGCCTTTGGAGGGGGTGTTCTGGTCTCTAACCCCTTCTTCTCCCTCCTTCTCTCTCTCTCTCTTTCTGTCTCTCTCTCTCTCCCTCTCTCTCTCCCTCTCCCCGTCTCCCTCTCTCTGGCTTCTGTCCCAATCTCTCTGCTTCCTAGTTATGATGAGGTAAGAAACAGCTACCATGCTGTTTCTGCCTTGGAGCCAGACAACCATGGACCAAACGCTCAGAAACCATGTGTAGCTTCAAGATGTGTGTTGTGTCTGGGTCTTGGTCCCAGCAGTGGAGAGCTGATGGATATGCACTGGAGCCACACCACTGAGGCCCCTGGGAAGTGGCACATGGAAGACCTGAGCAGAGCTAGGAGAGATTCTGTGGGCCTCTGGCATCCCAGTCCTTAAACCAGCTGCCCCTTCCCAACCTGTAAACCCCAACATTTCCTTCTTATTAAAATTTCCCCAATGATTTTCTTGAATTTTTTTTCAGTTCTCTTTTTTAGTATAAAAAAGGCTTCCAAACATGGAAAAAAAGAATGACATAAGGAATATTTATGGGCTTATCAACAAATTTCATGATTTTTTACATTTTCTTGGAAACTCAGCCCCGAAATACAAAAAAGAAACATTGCCAACAGATTGGCAGGCTCCGGCATCCACTACCCTGAACCACTCACTTCCCTTTCCCGATCCGAGGTGGCCGTGAGTAGGAAGTCCCTTCCTATCCCTCCCTTGCTGGGTTTATGCTTGTTACTCAAGTTTTAGTTAGAGTTGTGCTATTACAGTATTATTTGTTTTGTTTTGTTTTGTTTTCCCTGGTACCGGGAATCGAACTCACAACCTTGCGCTTGCCAGGCAGGCTCTGTGCTGCTGAGCTAAATCCCCAGCCCTTACAGTATTATTTGTAAAATACTATGAAGCTGGAAATGGTGGTGCATTCCTATAATCCCAACGTTAGAAAGCTGAGGCAGGACAATCAAAAGTGTGAGCCCAATCTGGACAACACAGCAACTTGATGAGACCCTGTCTCATAATAAAAAATAAAGCAAGGGCTAGGGACATAGCTCAGTGTGAAAGCCTTGGGTTCAATCTCCAGAATTGTGACAGGAGAAAGGGAGGAAGGGAGGGAGGGAAGGAGGGAGGGAGGGAGAGAGAAGGTGTTTTGGGTACTGAACAGGGCCCTGCCACTGTGACTTTCATCCGAGTTAGCCGTCGGGATCGCAATGCTGTGTGTGTGCACCGAGACTTTCTGGCCCGAGACGGTTCACAAGCTCTCTTTAACATCTCTGTGGAACATCTGTGAGATCAATTGGGAGCAGGTTTCCCACTGTTTTCAGCACATTTTCTGAAGCTCCTCGAGTCCAAAGACCATGGAATTCATTTTTATGCTTTTCATAACAATATCGTAATGAGCGACCTGACCTACAGCAAGAGCCGAAGGAATGTTTAGGAAGGAAGATAGTTGACGTGGGAGAAGACCTGAGGGGCCCCAGGCTCGGGAACCATTCACACAGAGAAGGAACTATCTCTGCCCCACCCCACCCCCAGGAGCCTCACTCGGGGTCCGTCCTGGGGTCCTCAAGCCGCCACATCAGGACTTGACCACTTGTAGGGCTTTTCTCTGGACACTTTTTCCTCCAGCTGTCTCCAGCCTATGATTTGAGTAGGTTCCCTCTGTGTTTGGCTCAGCTGATATTAGTGAAAACAATCACCTTTTCTTTCTGTACTGAGCATTGAACCTAAGGCCTTCACACTGAGCTACATCCCCACCTTAAGACTCTCCTGCCTCAGCCTCCCAGAATACTGGGATTACAGTCATCCACCACTGTGCCCAGCTAAAACTTAAAAGAGCTGGGAGGAAGATCACGTTTTAAGATGTCTTGGTGGCTGGCTCCAACAGACCCTCTGGCGCCTTCCATGATGGGAAGGTTTGGTGTCAAATGTTATCACAGCCATTAGTCACCTGCAGCCCATAGGGGATGGGCTACCCTGGGACCCCAGCCATCGCCATGTAAGCAAACCTTTCACTAGTTTCTCTTTTGCAAGGCTGAGGACACAAATATGCTGCCTCTGTCTGCCATAGGCTGCCAGGGTGGTGATAGGTGTGTTACTGATAAAGAAAGTTAGTGGCAAATGTGTGTCACGCTGGAGGGAACGGGTGCAGGGACAGCCGTGCAGGCTGAGGGGCATGTAGGAAGTCCACCCAGCAGCCTCCCAGGAGAACGGTCCAGCTGCCCCAGGGCTGTGGCAGGGCCGAGGCACAGAGGCCTGACTCTTCCTGGTGCTGGGCCCGAGACAGAGAGGAGAGAACAGAGCTGTTATCTTCCAACCCAGGGCTGGAAAGGGCGGTGCTGTTCACGTCCTGTCTGCTCTGGAAACAGAAATGAAAGAGATGATCACCACGCGGGTCCTCTTCCAAGAATCCAAGACCAAGTCCCTGCTTTCCTTGCAGGGAGCAGGTTTGGCCAGGGCGTTGGGATGTTCTGGGATCACCCTCTTCTCTGCTCAGTGGACCAGCAGGCCTGAGCCCCAGTGGTTCCTTCAGGACTGTGGGACCCATGTGCACATTTCTTCTCGTAGCTCTGCTGGGGTGGGCTTGATGGCATCCCTGACCATAAAGACTTTGGTAAGAGCCACCTGGGTGGAACCTGGGTGCTGATTCCTGGGGCAGGGCTGGGGCTGCTCTTAGTGTCTTTCTTTCATCACCTCTGCTTTTCTTTTCCTCCTGGAGAAGCAACTCAGTGGTGGGATTCAGTCTTGGGCTTAGGATGCCTGGGCTTGATATGCTCCCAGGGAGACCCTGAAGGCCCCCTAATGTTGGGTTTGCAGGTTGGGAAGGGGCAGCTGGTCTAGGGACTGGGATGCCAGAGGCCCACAGAACCTCTCCTGGCTCTGCTCGGTTCTTCCACATGCCCCTTCCCAGGGGCCTCAGCGGTGTGGCTCCAGTGTATATCCGTCAGCTCTCCACTGCTGGGACCAAGACCCAGACACAACACACCTTGAAGCTACACATGGTTTCTGAGGGTTTGGTCCATGGTTTTCTGGCTCCAAGGCAGAAACAGCATGGTGGAAGAAAGCTGCTTACCTCATCATAACTAGGAAGCAGAGAGATTGGGACAAAAACCAAAGAAGAGAGAGAGAGAGAGAGGAGGGAGAGGAAGGGGCTAGAGACCAGACACACCCTCCAAAGGCCTGCTCCTACTTCCTCCAGCCAGACCCACCTTCTAACAGCACAGACCTCTCTAACTCATCAATTGATGAATCCACTGTTAAGCACAGCACTCCACAATCCAACCACCTTGAAAAAGCCTCATCTCTAAACTTTTGGGGAACATTTTTCATCCAAACCGTAACAGAGGCTATGCAGAACCAGAGGCATGTGCACTCCAGGAAACACCCAGGGGGCCTGAGGTCCCTGAGTGGAGGCAGCAAAGTAGGAAGGGCTTGGAGGAGCTAGAGCCATTGTGAGCACCTCGCTAAGTCAGCTGGCTGCTCAGAGTTCCCTTCTGCTTCAGGATGAGCCCATTGCTGGAGCCATGAAGAAGCTGTCTCCAGTTCTTTTAAAAATGAGAGATGGCTGCATTTGCTTCTCCTTACCAAGTTCGTGTGGGCATGTGTAGAATATCACGAAGTATTTTTCTCTAAGACATAGCTTTTGTGACTGATGTATGCCCCATAACTGACCTCCCCATTGCCTTTTGAATGTTTTCCTAACGTAAATAGCTCTAAGATGAGCGTCTATGCATGCCGATTTCCTCATCTCTGAAGTGAGGTTGCTGGCTTGAAGGAAGGAGGTTTGATGACTTTAGGAAAATGATTTTCCTCAATTGCTTTCTAGAGAATTGTGCTAATTTATGCTCCCAGCAGCGGCAGAAGGGGCTGAGGCCTCATGAGTCTCAGGATGTGAGTCAGAGGAGGAAGTGAATTGCTGATCCTGGGGCTCTGGGAACCGATGGGTGCTCGTGGGATGAGGACAGGGGTCGGGAGTCCTTGCCCCAGCTGAAACCAAGACCATGAGGTCACCCTCGGTGTCACAAGGACAGTGCTTCCTTCCATTCACATGTCAACTTTGCTCCTGGAGACAGCAAGGGATTGAACTTCGGGTAGGAAGCCTGCCAGAAAGAGGCCTGTGATAGATTCCTCTCTGCAAGTGTGCGGCTCTGGGGGTTCCTGGAGAAGGACAGAGCATGTGTGTCCAGTCCCTGGGTGCATGCCAGTGTCTGGGTACAGTAAGGAGGGCCACACCCCAGTTACCAGGTGGAGTAGGAAGCAGATGCATACCCATTACCTTGGGTACAGTAAAGAGGAGGAACACTTCATTATCCAAGTACAATAAGGAGAGGTGGAGTCTAGTACTAAGGTATAGGAAGGAGGCTTGCACCCCAAGACTGAGAAAGAGGCCTAGGCATTCTGGGCTCAGGGGAAGATCCCCACTCCCCTACTGCTCTTGGGGTCATTTCCATCCCTTCCTCCATTCACTGGCTCCTTTGTGTAGGGTAACAGCTCATGATACTGAAGGAGAGGGTGTGCACACATAAGCCCCCAACCAGGGTGTCTCTGATATAGCCAGGGGCGGAAGCACATCCCTGGCATGCAGGTGCCAGGTCCTTGGGGAGGGTCTTTATCCCAAGGGTGTTGAGGGAGGACACCACAGAGGAAATTGCTCACTGCTGTGCAGGGCGGATCACCTCTGTTCCCTTGGAGAGAAGAGGTAGGCCAGGAAAGCATGCGAAGACGCCTGGTGACTCACCATGGTGGAGTTAGGGACAGGGACAGAGAAAGGCCAGGCCACAGGGACAGGAAGTGAGGCTGTGCTGCCGTCTGTGCTCGGCCACCAAGGAGAGGCTCCCGGGTGGCCTTTCTGTGACCACACTCTGTTATACAGGGTTGCTGGTGGCTGGAGAGGGGGAGCCTGGGAGGACGTGACCAAAGTCACCACAGACAGATGCCACAGCACGCAGATCTTGTGGTTCAACGCAATCTTAATAGAGGCAGGGACAGGAAGGGCAGGGAAGACATGGCCAGAGGTTGCAAGGTGCGTGTGGTGGACAGAGAGGGGGCTGGAAGCCAGGGTAGCTGTCACTGCAGAGAATGATACACAGCCAAGCATGGCCCAGATCTCTGAGTAATGTCATTACTGCTCCTTACCTAGGGCAGTGAGGGGCCAGCATGCTCTATGATCTTCCTGGGCCCTTTATTAAGTTCTCATCACTGCGCTGCCTGTGCAATCACTGCCTCGGGGAGCACTTGAGATTTGAATTTGAAAATGAGATTCACAAATTAGATATTTTTCATATATAGTTCTTTCTTTCTCTAACTCCAAACTGACTTGAAACAAAAGATTATACAGGAAGGGATCTCGGAGTCCTTCAGACTTCAGCAGGGAGATAACTAATTTTTGGTCTCCAAGAAAACAGCTGAGAGTTGCTCCCTGTTACCTGCACGTGGAGGTTCTCTCCTTGAACCATCCCTGCTCTGGAGGAAGAACCTGCCAGGCAGGGCCTTCGCCCATTTCTCAGGAGCTACAGAAGGGGCGGAAGAGCTCTGCAGGAGGACCAGGGTGTGAGGAGGACAACAGCACCACAATAGGGTGCAGCAGTGGAGGAAACCCAGGTAGGCCAGGAGCCGTGGAGCTGGACCCTGAGGGAGCTCAGAGCCCTGGCAAGGAGACAACCGGAAGTGGCCCAGCTCTCAGCAGGCCCTACAGGGAGTGGACAGAGCTGAGCCTTAGAAAAAGGAGGAACTACCTCTAATGTTCTATCCAAGAATTATTTTCTTATTCTTTTTAATCATTTGAGCAATCTTTCATTCTTACGTCTGGTAATCTGAGCAATGTAGTTGTGGATAGTGATATACAATGTAACAACCACTGTTGATTCCTATTATTTTGTCTTGAGACCCTGTATCACTGAATGTCCTTGCTCTGATTTGTTTATGTTCGTGATATGGGTATGCTGCTACTGTTCTATTTTTTGTTTGTTTGTTTCTCATTTACTGCTCTCTTTAAATTAAAATTAAAAAAAGAAAAAGGAGGAGCCACCAGCCATCCAGGAAAGGGAAGTCCTCGCTCTTTTCTCTCTTTTTACCCTATGGCGGCTTGGGTTATCGCTCTGAGTCACTAGAGAGCTGGAGGAAAAGTGAAATTTAATCACAGCCTGGCATACTTTCATGTACAGGGGCTGATCAAAAACTATAGTGAAAGTTTAAATTTTTAAAATTATTACAGTAAGAGACTTTCTGAAACAGCCCTGGAAGTTCTCATTCCTAAGTTTCTTTATGAGGTGTGATAAAAAATACAGTGAGTGCTCCAGGTACATAAAAACATGACACTGCACCCTTGTTATGGTTTGTGTCTGGATGTCCCCCCAAAGCCTCATGCAGTCGTGGGGTAGGATTTTAGAGTTTGGGATTGATCCATGGTCCAATACTGGGATTATGGATGTAAGTGCTACACTGGCCCTGAGGTGGGCAGTTTGCATACAGTGTAAGGGAGGGAAAGAGGCTGCTGTCCACTGCTCTTCCCTTTTTGCTCTTGCTGCTTTTGCTGTTTTCTGCTGCCATGAACTGTTGCCCTCTGCCATGTGCCGTTCTTCCTTGGAGCCAGCCTAGTATTGACTGAAACCTCCACAAGCTGTGGAGTAACCTTTCCTTCCTTAATTCTGGGTGTCAGGTATTTTGTCTCAACAATGAGGGTAAAGTAAGATGGCCCCCATCCACCTTATCTACCAGATCTGACCCCATGCAGCTTGTGGCTCTAAAGTCAAAATGACTGTGAGACATTTTGAAGCAATTCAGGACACTGAGGCAGCCAGGACAGTGCCACTAAAGATGCTCAGGGAAGAGGAAATCAGAGCCACTGTAGACAGTGGCAAGATGATGGGATGAATGTGTTCAAGGTGAGGGTGTTGATTTTGAGGGGTACTCATAACAATGTGGTTTTCCTGTAGTAATTTTTAAAAAGGTACACATTCACCCTGTGTTTTGATTAGAGCTCATGGCAGAGGTTTGGTAGCACGTGGCTATGCCATGTGGTTCACTAAGGGAGCATTTCCTATCATTCCATCATTGGTGCCTCTGTGGCCCCCTGGTCATTGCTGATGTCATCTCTGTCATTTTCTTTGCTCTCATCTGTCTGATCTTCACCAGAAGCTTTAAGACATCACAGACATCACATCTTCCTTGCCAGCTGCCCCAACTCCCACTGAAACAAACTACAGAACACTTCCACATTTTCATACCCAGAGACCTCAGCCTCGACCCTTGGTGACCTTGGGCTGCTCTTCCTGATTTTAAATTCCTGCTTTGGTGTATGCTCACAGGTAGGATTTCCCTTCAGGTCACACTAAGATGCAGCCCAGCTGTACTTACTGCTCAGTAATCAATGTGCAGAGCATTCCTGGGTCATCCTTCCTGTGATGACCTCCCAAAGCCAGGTTGGAAATTTCTAGGATCTCAGGATGTTATGCAGGTCTGTACTGTTGGAGACCTCAAGATATTAGGCTGATCCCTGGCTGCTGATTCTCCCCAACTGTGAGTGTCATTCGTGTCACATTCAGGTGTCCTGGATGGATCATGCTGCTCTTCAATGCTCTGAAGGATGCAGAAGAAAAGAAAGAAGGAAAATTCTGGGAAACCAAGCACCAAGGAACAAGGCTTCCTCCACCGCCAGGAGCCCCCAGCAGAGGTCGAGCCTCCTTTATTCCCCCTCCCCATGGCCCAGCCTTGGGGGCCACACTTGTGGGGACTCATGGGTATGGGCTGGCTAGAAACCCCAGCAGGGTTCTTAGACCCAAAGAATACCTACTGCTAACCCCAACTCTCCCAAGTCAGCCAGATGATGGGGTGATGTCACAGTCCCTAGGAAAGGCACGAGAGGTCTATTTTCATTCTATTCTGCTGGGATGTGAATATCTCCTTCCCCAGACCCTACTGTGCCCCAGCTGATGACCTGAGGATGAGTGAGACTGTAGCCTGGCAAACAAAGCGATCCTTGGATTCCCGACACCACTGCTACCAGCAAGGGTCCTTGCCACTGAGGATGCAACTGATCATTCCTTTTTTAAAAAAATCATGGGTACAACACAAATAACAAAAATTGACCAATTTAACCCCTCCAAAGTGAACATTTTGTAGCATGAAATACATTCCCGGTAGTAGGCAGACATCACTGCCATCCCTTCCTAGAAATCTAAGACCCAGAACCCTGTGACACTAACTGTTCACTTCCCTTCCCCCGCCCCACCCCAGCTACCTGCCCCTATGGACCCCTCTGTCTCCACGAATCTGACTACTGCAGGCCCCCGTGAGTGGGATCTTGGTGCCATCTTTGTCCCTTCCTGATTGCTGACACTGGCACATGGGTCAGTAGCACTCTGCGTGTTAACGGGGATCCTGACGTCCCCTTTCAGAAATGGAGCCCATCAGAAAATCATCAGTAAGTACTGAATCCCTACCATAGGGCTAGTAGAAGCTTGGGGGCATTGAGAAAAATAAGAATTTTGAAAAACACATCATTTTCCTTACCCTTAAACTTCCAATTCTGTAGCTTGGGAGGCAAAGTGAATATACTTTACAGGTCACACCAGCATACAGACTCTCTCTCTCTCTCTCTCTCTCTCTCTCTCTCTCTCTCACACACACACACACACACACACACACACACACACACCCATGTAGACCTTGACACTGTGAACATCATGTGGCAGTGGAGGCTTTGGAACAGGTTGTGCAAAGATAATTCCAGAAAAGTCTAATTTATCTTAGGCAATTCCAAGTGCATCTGGGGACACAGTGTTTAGTGAATTGACTTTGGGGAATTCTTTATGTGGGTCAGTGGCTGGGGGAAATATTCCTTTTAAAAAATCTAAATACACGTTAATTATCTAGGGACGCTTTTCCAAGTGGGAAGTACGAACAGAGCTCCTCTCTCTCTCTCTCTGTGCCTAGTCACTTTAGATATCTCATTGAATCCTGCTAAAAAGCAGTCAGCTATTTGCCATCTGTCCTGAACAGCTGTGATTTCCTTCCTATCTGAGCACAACATTTATTATGGAGAAATTGGCATATTGTGCTTGTCAGTTGCTTCTGTATATGCTGATCTGTGGCTAGACCGATCCCGCAAAAGCAGCTTCATGTCCCGGCTCCGGTCTCAACCAGGTGAAGGACAGTGATGTCGTGTGGCTCCTCTCACCGTTAGCAGAACTCACTTCGCCAGGCCCTGTGCGTTTGATGTGAGACATCTGTGCCTGCAGTTATTTAGGAAGAGAAGCAAAATGTATAAATACCCACAGGGCTTCCTGTTCAATGTATTGGACTGAATGCCAATACTTATCTCTGCTCCTTCTGAAATTTTGTCAAGATGACAGAAGGAAACAGAAGATACGAGTCAATAATGAGGGTGAGAACAGGGAAGATGAGCTCATCATCGAGACGCGTTGACAAAGTTGGGATCCGGAGGCAGAAAGCTGAGTGTGAACTCCTTTGTCAGAGCCTAGGCATGACGTTGAGGACAGGGACACCAGGAACGAGTGGCCGAGTGTTTCGCACCCTGGGCAGGGCTAGGAGTTGGGGCAGGGGGTGTTGGGAAGCTAGGGAAGAATGGGGCTTCACACGGGGGTACTCGTGGAAATCAGTGTAAGGAATGTGAGGTCCCATCCTCTGACACCCCTCGTTACCAGGCAGCCCGCCCTGCTCCTGCTAGGAGACGGGCACACTCAACACAAGTCTCCTGCTCAGTGCGAGGCACAGCAGAGGGGCAGGGAGGATGCCAGGCCGAGAGCAGGCCAATTCCATGCTCTGTCAGCCGTGGGGACCCCTGGGCTCCCAGAACACCTGATGCCAACCCTGCGGCTGCCCAGAAAGAGACTGAATGACCACTCATGTATTTAGAGAACGCAGGCTCCGAGTGCTCAGGGACCCTGGGGTGCTGGTGCACCAGTGAGAAAGGACCCACCCCTTCCCTGGACTCTAATCCTGCTGGCGAACAGGGGATGTCCACCTGCCCAAGCTTCTGAACCCACTTCTGCCCTGTCCCACTCTTCAGATTATCTTACTGTACACAGAGAATTCTGTTCATTGTAGATAACCCGCTCACTCTCTAAAGACGTAAAGAAGAAAATAAAAGCCACCGTATTTCTACTTTCCATAATTGTCACACATATCAGAGAGGGTTTTTCTGTCATATGCATTATTTTCAATGATCTCTATTTCTATACAATCTTCTACTGACTTGATCCACTTGCAAAAATGCATCATTAACTCCTTTCCCTGCCAATAAGTGAACTCTTATGATATTATTTCTTATAGCTGAATGGTAGTCCACAGATGAGTGTAGCCATAATTTATTCTGTTAATCCCTAATATTGGACATTTGTACTGTGTCCAATTTACCATAGAATAAACAATGCTGGAATGAACACAGATATTTGCAAACATGAATATTTCCTTAAGATTATGAGGAGAATTGTTGGCTCAAAATGTACCTCCTTTTTCAAAATTGAATGCATGTAGCTGAATTGTTTTCCAAAAAGTTTCACCAATTTATAGTCCTACTAATGCAATATGAGAATATCATTTCCCCTCATCACCAACATTTGGAATTATTGCTAAAAAATGAAACAAAAAAATAACAAAACATCTTAACAATTTGATGCTAAAAATGTCAACTTATTGCTTAAATTTATATTGTGACTAGTTCAACATTTTAGTATGCTATTAGCCATTTATAATTTGAAAATTGGATCTCTAAGGCATGTATTCATTTTTATTGAAATCTTTCTCTAACTGAGTTGCCCATGTTTTTTACATATATAAGTACTGGCTATTATTCTGTTATATAAAAGAAGTATTTTCTCTGGTTTGAAATTTTCCCTTTAACTCTGCTTCTGGTCTGAAAGTGGCTTCTCCTTTCTCACTTTAAATGTGATCTGAGCAGCGGGAGTCACCAGGCATGTTGAGGGATGATTCAACATTAAAAGAAACATCAAAACAAAGCAGAAAAAAAAGAAAGAGGGAAAAAAAGTGGGGCACACAACACCCTGAAGGTTTGTCCACCTCCCACATTCATAGCTGAAATCTACGCCTCAGGCGACAGGGGAGGTGAGGAAGTCTGAGGTGAGCAATTAGTGCCTTCCGGAAGGGACTCCGGACAGAGCTCTGGTCATTGTCTGCCGGCTGAGGACACAATGAAAAGTCTCCCATCTGCAGCCTGAAGGAAGGTGCTCACTAGCGCCCGGCACCAGGAGCCGTAAGCTTCTGTTGTTGCTAAACCACCCAGCTGGTGGGGCTTTGTTATCGCATCCTGGCAGGAAAAGAAATGAGAGAGAGGACTAAAATCTCAAGAAATTATGAAGAATCATGGGGTTTGGGGATGTGAGACAGTGTACTCATGAAACGGAGGGGCTAAAAGGAGGAAAGGACAGATAATACGATAGAAAGAGAAAACACAATAAATGTGTGTATTTCAATAGTACAGTTAAAAGGTAATGCCAAGAAAAGTAAGCCAGAAAGCAGAGGAGAAAGAAGCACAGGAAAGAAAAAACTGAATAGAAGAGAGAGAGGGAGAGAGAGGGAGAAAGAGAAAGAGGGAGAGAGAGGGAGAGAGAGGGAGAAAGAGAAAGAGGGAGAGAGAGGGAGAGAGAGAGAAAATGGAGGAGGGAAGGGGAGGGGAGGGGAGATGAGAGTAAATTGTCAAAGACAAAAACAAAAACTACCCAGGTCACATGAGCCTGGAAGGCCCTGCCACGTGCCCACACAGAAGAAGCGTGTGAGCCTTTTTGTTGGCGAGATGTTGCCACCTTCAGTAATTTGCAGTGGATAAAACACCACTTGGTCTTTTAACCCTCTGCTTGGGAGCTGTGAGTTGGGGACCAAGCGCAGACCTCCCCTACCACGCATCTCGGCTCTCGCTCTGGCTGTAGTGTGGAGCCCCACTCTCACCCCTATGCATCCCACGGTTTGTGAAGAACCCTGCTTCCTTACCAATCACGACAAACAGCAACGCTCAAGTGCTAAAGCAATGGTGATACACGGGAATGGCAGAATTCGGAATCTTCCCTTCCCTCTTGTCTCGGTTCTTTCTATAGATCTCTAGTAATGTAGATGGTGACTGTAGCTTAATGTTTCCAGCAAATGATGTTCATGTGCTTGGCTCTAGTTACACAGAAACGTGTGAGGGGGTGAGCAGACTCGGGGTGCAGGTTTCTGTGCCTTTGCCCGCAGGAATTCATCCTGCTGTGTGATCTGAGACAGATCCAGAAAGGACTGTAACTGGGCTGTGAAAAGTCATTTCTCAGATTAAGCAAACCTTAGCTGAATACCAAAATAGCAATTAGAAACGTCTTGAGCATCACTTACAGTCTACTGCCCACGAAGATTTGTTTTTCCAGCCTGCGGAAAGCCCTTGGAAAGGCTTTACTTAGGGAACTCTTATCAGCCATGCCACTTCCAAAACCTAGACCTATAGTCATTGAACTTCCCTAACTTATTTAATCACTCTGTGCCTCCTAATAATTAAGCTTGCTTCAGTTGTGGCTATTTTTCCAGACCAGACAGTAGAAAAGCAATGACATTTTATATGACCAATAAATTATAACATTTGACTAACCTGCAGGACTGAGTGGAATCGTCACATCTTTTGACTGTATCAATAGACCATTAAAAACTGCTTGTGTGTACTTGTGGCCCTTATCATCGAAGACCAATAAAACCAACCAAATGTTTTTTTTTTTTTTTTTTTTTTTTTTAGTCAGACCACAGTTAGACTTTTCACCCAACTCTTTAGATGAAAATAATCCTAGATCAGCACTGTCCAAGGTATAGGATAGCTCACACCAACTGAGATGTTTCTCAAGAGTGACATACCCTGCCAACCACCATTCCACCCTTGACACATTGGGGGCTGGTTCTCTTTCCATTATTTGTTCTCCCCTGGAACCTACAATACTTTGAAAGAATGGCAGAGAAATAAGAAGAGCAACAGCAGAAGTGGGGGAAGGGGTGAGAGGCCACATCCAAAGGGCTCCAGTCTGTCCATACCAATGACCCTGGTGAGTCGTCCCTTCCACGCCTGGCCCCAGAAGCCAGTGGGGGGCTGTCCCAGGGCTGTGCTCACTGGGTGCTGAGTCAGCATTGATGCCAGACTCTCAGCACTGGCAGATAATGTGGCTGTGGGAGCCATGTTGCCATGCACAGGCCCAGCAGAGGAGGCAACATATGGCAAGGGCCACGTGACTGTAAAGCACTGCACAAACTTTCCCACCATCATTACGGTTACATATATCTCTCCGCTGGTCATGGGGCTGCATATATCACAGAGTAGACCAATATCCAGAGCCACCGAGACCCCAGCAGAGCAGGGCTGAGGTCGACAAAGCAGACAGATGTGTCCCCAGAGCATGATGCGATTTCTCCACATCAACAGAACCTCAGGTAGAGGTGGCATCTGTCTCTCTTTCACCTCTCACATCTCTCATTTTCCATCTAGTGTCTTACCTAACTGCAAGAGGACTAAAGATTTTGATGCATAGTGAAGTGAAGTCTTCAAAGTTATGGGGGATTTTCACCTTCTAGTGCTATACCCAGCCAAACTATCCATCAACTGTGCTGGTGATGAAAAAATAAAGATTTTTTTTGGATGTGCTAATATTCAAAATCTACCTCTTATGCTCCTTTCCTTGGGGAGATTTTGGAGAATATGCTTCCTTTAATAAAGTAGTAAATCAAAAGAAGGCAGGCATGAAAACTAGATAATGTGGCTGAGGGAGCCATGTTGCCATGCACAAGGCCCAGCAGAGGAGGCAACATATGGCAAGGGCAAAATATGGCAGTAAGAAACACTGAACAGCAGAGGGCACGGGAGAATTCCCTGGATGACTGAAATAAGTATTCAGACAACAGATGTGATCTGTCTAGAATGCCACCAGTGGAACTAGAACTAGAAAATAAAGGGTTCCACCAAAGTTTCCTTTTGGGAAAATACACAGTCCTCATAGGTTACCCAACATATTTAACAGTATGGGAAATTGTAGGCATGTTTGAAAATGTAATATACACATAGAAAACTGAGAAAACAAAAATGAAAATATATGATTATTAATCACATGAAAGTAAAATTTATACATGCAAAAAATTAAATTTAGTAGCAGCATACTACTTGTATCAATGGAAAATATTTTTGTAACTATTCTAATGTCAATTTTGAATTTAGATTTATGTATGTATGTATTTCTAGTATCTGGAATCAAACTCAGGACCTTGAACTTGCCAGGCAGGTGCTGTGCCATTGAGCTATATCCCCAGACCTGGATCTAGAATTAACGGAAAAACATGATATTATTCTAATGGGAGAATTGCGAGAGAAGAGTGCTGGATCCTTACTTCTCATCACATGAAATCACTAGCTTTGGTCCTAAAACTGACAAATTGTGAATGCGTAAGCACACAATTTTGAAATATTGAGGTAATTACATAAAGAAACAGCCACAGATTTGGAAGAAAATCTGTTATTAGAAGTGGAGTTCTGGAGCAAAGAAGGAGGGTCAAGTGTCTGCTGTGTTCTCTTTAAAAAAATGTGGTTCACCTTTAACTTTTAAAATATGTGCTGGCATTAGCTTGGTAAAAATTAGTATAAAAGTAACTACATTTACAGTGTTTGTGTATTATATTCTATTACACAACTTTGAAAAATAATGTGTTTAAATAATTTAATGACAAGAAATCATCTTAAAATAATGATGTTTTAAAAATTCAGGATACAAAATATACTGGGCATATGACTCCACACTTTAAAATGGTTGGAAAGAAGTGCACATGTAAGCAGTTATTACCTCTTAGAATGGATTTATAAGTAGTTATTACAGTATTTCTATGCTGGTCTATATTTTTGGGTTTTTGCACAGTAAGTGTGTGTTAATTTCATGAAAGAAAAGATTACTTTTCTGTTTTGAGTATATGGTGTTTCGTGCCTATTCTTCGATAACTCTGCCAAAGACCAAACTAGAAAAATTAATCTAAAGGGCAAGACGGGAGACCAAAGGAATGTGTGCTGCTGAATCACGGATTTGGCTGATCGGGGAGGTAACAAGCAGTATTTTAAACCAACATAGACATAGACAACCATCTTAGAATACCAGGGCATGACGGAGAGCTGGAGAGGACTGGTTCCAAGGCCGCTCCTCAAGGATGAGGAAGCTGAGCACTGGAGAGGTGATGCAGCTAGCTTGGAGCTGCAAAGCTGGAAGGACTCAGGGGTGGTTGGAATGCCAGCCTCTTAACAACCTGTGACCAGGGCCAGGTCCTCTCCACTGAGGACAGACCAGCTCTACCAAAGGACCCAGGGGTGCTCGAAAGGCCTGGGTAGGATTCTGTAAATCCAAGCTCTTGCCTTGGGCAAGGTTGTTCCTGGCTTGCACCTGGCCTGAGAACTGAGCGAGGGAACACATGGCCAGGTGGCCGCACAGCACTGCACAGACCCCGCTGATGCTTCTCCTCCTGCATAGCCATGGCTGCCCTTGAGCCCGGCAGCCTCACCGATGGTCTCCACCTGCTCGCTTTCCTCCGTGAGATTCTCACACCTTCCCGGTGCTGTCTCCCCATATGACAATGTTAGACTTTGTTGCATCCATGAGTTGTATGTGCCTTCCCTGCTGGTAACTTATTTCCTTGTCCTCCAGTTTAACACACTGTGCTACTTCCTTGCCATTGCATCTACCTGCTCAGAACACAAATTGCTCATGTGCACTCGGGTTAAACAGCGTGAAAGCAGTGCTCCAGGAGACCAAAGATGATGAAATAGAGAACAGCTCTGCCTTCCAGGAGCTGCCGTTGAGAGGCATGGACTAAAGCATCTAGCTGCCCTGGCGGGACAAGGTGTCCCTGGATACGGCAGCAATTCCAGAGAGCAGACATTGTTTGCAAAATATTGATGAAAGAGGCACCGAGAGGCCAGGCCACAGAGGAATGGGCCTGGAAGCTCAGGTGTGCCAGGGTATCAGCCACAACCTGCTTCAGTTCTTGTAATTTTATTTGGAATACAATCTTTTCATTTGCTTAAATTTCTCAGACTACCCTCAGACTACGATGTCAGAGATGGTCAGTTGTGACAGCCAAAATGGCCCAAAAGCCAAGGATCCTTGCTTCCTGTTGTTTTTTTAGGGTAAAGGTGTTCAGTCCCTCATACAGCTTGTTTCCATTTCCTTTGTTGGGACTGTTGTGACCTCCAGATTTGGGGATTTGTAGTATGCTTTCCCATTGCTAAGACAGAGTACCTGACACCCACAACTTGGAGGAGGAGAGGTTTAGTTCAGCTCATGGTTGGAGACGATTCAGTCCATGGTCGGCTGGCTCCAAGGCTGGGGCAAGGGTGTAGGGGAGCAAGGTGCCCAGTTACAGCAGTGGGGAAGCAGAGCAGGGAACAGAGCCAGAGAAGAAGGGGGCCAGCGCCCCAAGGTCGCCCTTCATGACCCACCCTGACACTCACAAGTGTGTTCTACTAATTTCCTCAGTGGCTCCCAAGCCTGTCAAGTTGACACAATTGAGTTTAACCGCTTAGGTTGGTATGTGATATCTCTTAATTCTTCAGTGGCTCCTAGCGTCTCTATAGCTCCCAGCTGGATTCAGCCTTTTGTAAGTTTGCCCTGACTTACATTGCTGCCCTCTTCTCCCGTCACTTTCCCACCATCCACTCTCACCCTGTGATGCCAGCATAGTGAGTTTGCCCTTCATGCTTGAGTAGCCCAGGCTCTGCCATGCTTGGCACGCTGTACTGTTTCTCTCCCCTTTCTTTATACGAGGCAATGCTTGTCTCTTCCTTAAGATCCAGCTCCTGAGCCGGGCATGGAGGAGCACACCTGTAATCCCAGCACTATGGAGGCTGAGGCAGGAAGATCACTGAGAGTTCGAGGCCTGCCTGGGCTACAAAGTAAGCTCAAGGCCAGCCTGAACTGCATAGCGAGACCTTGTCTCAAAAATACTAAACAAAACAAAAAAGATCCAGCTCCTGTCATCTGGCCTTCACAGAGCGTCCCTTCCTTTTCTTCCATGCTTTCCTGATGCACTTCTGCAACCACTGGTCCGCTAAGACTGTATTTCCTGAAGGTGGGCTCTCTGCTAATTGATGCATACACTGGACATGGCTGGCATGTATTTGGGTACATCGTAGGTGCAATGGGTGATTATCTGATGGATGTGTTAGAGTAAGGCACTCACACCTTGCCACCTCTCCTAGCCGTGCACACAGCCTGTCTGGGGGCTACTGTCTCCTGCACCAGTCAACGTTACCAGTCAGGAACCTCTTCCTGGGGGGTGGACAGGAACCTGGCAGTGAAGGTTGTCACCAGCTCATGCCTGCAATGGAAGTTGGCCGCCAGCTGGCCCAGTGAGATGGCAGATGTGAGCACTGGCCCTTATAACAGAAGGCAGGCTGAGGACAACAGAGACATTCTGCAGAGGTGTCTCCAGGGAAAGCCGTACCGAGGCTGCCTGAGTCAGGAGTGATGAGAGCTTAGGTGCAGCAGCCTGGAGCTTAGGGCCAGATACCAGTTTAGGTCCTGGCATCCAGGCATCACCCCCAAGGCACATGTCACCTCCTGGCTGCCAAGCTCATGGGCTGGGCAGAGCAAGGCTTTGGCTTGGATCCAGGAGAGCTCAAGGGACTTCTTGCTCCTCCTCCACCTACAGTGCCTCAGTCACACCCTGAGGGTGCTTAAGTGCGTGCCTCATGTGCTGTAAAGATGACATGAAATGACACTGGGAACCCCAGGACTTTGGGACAAACGGACCTGCAGCCCCTTCTCGCTCCTAGTCTGCCTCCATCCACATATGCCTCCCCAGCTGAGGGTCCTGTGGGCACAGCAGGAGTGAGGACCCCGATGCTGTCTGGCCTCAACTCAGCCTCGGAGTCTCTTTGGCCTGCGGGAACAATTCCGGGCACCAGTGCCTTTTCCTTTCCATTGTTTTGCTCTGCTAGAGAAAGTCCTTCTGGAGCTGCCGGACTTCCCTTTGCTCTAGTCCCCTGGTCTGACGTGTGTCCACTGCTGTGTTCTCATGAGACCTCTAGCATCTGTTGCTGTCAGATAGAATTCAAACTAAGGCTGGGCTTCCGTGCACATTGGCCAGACCTCCAGACAGTTAGATCTTCCCCTATTGCAACACACTGTAAAAAACAAATGCATGCTCCACAAGGAAGGCAGCTGACTTGAAGAAAAATTGAAATGAAATGGCCGTGACTTCTGGAGCTTTTCTTGCTATTCTAAATAACTGTCTTTGCTTCGATAACAAGGAAACTGTCCCTGGCTCCAGCACTCTGCCTCTCCTGCCTTCTAATCACGATGGTTTGGAGGCTGCCCAAGTGCTCCAGACAGAGCTTGACCACTACTCTCTCTGGCTTTGCCCCTTGCAGCTGGCAGGGAGCTGAGGAGACACCTTTTAGGCACAGAGAGGTTCAGGATCATCTCAGAGACCCTGAGCCTGGTCTGAAGCACTGATCACACTAGGGCCTCCTTTGGCTGCGCACTGAAAGGGGCTGTCTTGGTTGCTTTTCTTTCTAGTTGCTGAGACAAAAAACCTGATGCCTAGAATTAAAGAAGTGCTATGGTTTGTGTGTGGATGTCCCCCCAAAGCCTCGTACAGTCATGGGGTGGGCTTGTAGAGTTTTGGATTGACCCATGGTCCAATGCTGGGATTATGGCTGTGAGTGCTACACCCACCCTGGGGTGGGTAGCCTGCATACAATAGAAGGGAGGGAAAGAAGCTTGCTCTTTGCCATTCCCTCCATTATGCTTTTGCTACTTTTGCTGTTTTCCACCTCCGTGAGCTATTGCCCTGTGCCATGTGCCACCCTGCCTTCGATACAGCCTAGTATGGACTGAAACCCCCACAAACTGTGAGCTAAATAAACCTTTCCTTCCTTAATTCTGGGTGTCAGGTATTTTGTCTCAGCAACAAGAGAAAAGTAACCAAGATAGAATTTGGTACCAGGAGTGGGGTTGTTGCTGTGACTATATCTGACCATGTGGTTCAAGAGCCTTTGGAAATGGCTTGTGGGAAGTCCTTGGAAAGGTTTGGAGATGTCACCTGAAAGAGCTTAGGCTGTTCTGTATGGGAGATCCTGGCCAGAGCTCAGAAGACCAAAAGGCTGATAAAAATCCTGCCAGTAGACTGGGCCGGGGAAGTTTCTGCTGGAAGGAGGGACTGTATTGGGTGCTGGACTTCAGATTATGTGTGTTAGGGCTTGGCAGAAAGTTTGCATTTTGCTTGTGTCCACAGACTTTGCCTGAGACTGAGATTAAGGATGGCAAACTGATTAATCTGGCAAAAGAAATTTCAAGGCAGTCAAATGTTGAGGCAGTGGCATGGCTATTGTTGAGAGCTTTTAGCCAGATTTATGTTGAGAATTAAAAGCAAAGAGCCCAGAAAAATGATTTAAAATGAGTTTGGCCAAAAGAAAGCTCCAGTAAAGCTTTGAACTGTAAAGATAGAGCTGAGGAGAACTCCACTGCTGAGAAGGGACAAAAAAAATTAAAAAGATGGCCTGAAGATATCACAAGAAACAGCAAATCTCCACCCTTTGCAGCCTCAAAGCTGCAAAAGTGAAAGACTTCACTTTGAGGAAAAAGTCACAGAGTACCATGTTCTAGAATGGCAGCAGCCACACCAGGTTCCAAATTGGTGGTAGCTACATAGAAAACTTCTTCCTCAGAATCAGGTTCAGAGTGCTCATCAATCTAGGCACTCTACCCTTACAGCCAAGAAAAAAGAAAGCCTGGCTACTGCTCCAGCTGGCAGCAGACCTTGTCAGCATCCACACAGCACGGTTTTAGGCAAATGCAAAATGCAAGAGTTCTGAGGTTAAAGAGACTTCCACCCAGATTTCAAAAGAAGGCCTGAGGCCAGGCAGTGTGCCCCTGAGAGGGCAGTATGTGAAGCTGTGACTGTAAAGCCAAAGATGCAGTGGAGACACCAAAAGTTTAGAAAAGCCAGAAACAAGGACTGTGAGGCAGACAACAAAGTGGGCCCAAGAGAGAAACCATGGGAGCTATCCAACCAGAAGTGCCACAGAGATGGAGCCAGGCAAGCCCTGTGGAGCTCACGATTTACCACAGATTGCCTTGAATGTTGCACATAGAACTGCAGGATTTAACGTTTGCCCTCCTGGATTTTGGACTTGCTTTGGTCCTAATGCTTTGTATCCCCCTGTTTGTACCTTTTGAAATAAAAATGTTTATATTATGCCATTAAATGTTAGAAATGTTCAACTTTTCATTGGTACAGTGGTTCACAGCTAAGAGTTTGCCTTAGATGTCAAAACAGACTTGGAACCTGGACTTTTCGTCAATGTTGAAACTACTAGGACTTTGACAACTCTTAGAGATGGACTAAAACGCCTTTTACATAAAGGAATATGCATGAGTCTTGGGGGGGCCTACAGGTGGAATGTTATGGTTTGTGTCTAGATGTGCCCCCAAAGCCTCATGCAGTCATGGGGCGGGCTTCTAGAGTTTTGGATTGATTCATGGTCCAGTTCTACGATTATGGGTGTGAGTGCTACACCTACCCTGGGCAGGAAGCCTGCATATACTATAAGGGAGGGAAAGAGGCTTGCTCTCTGATGCCACCCCTTTTTGCTCTTGTTGCTTTTGCTGTTTTCCGCCTCCATGAACGGTTGCCCTCTGCCATGTGCCACCCTGCTTTGGAGCCAGCCAAGTCTAAATGAAACCTCTACAAGCTGTGAACTAAATAAACCTTTCCGTCCTTAATTCTGGGTGTCAGGTATTCTGTCTCAGCAGTGAGAGAAAAGTAACCAAGACAGGAGGGAAAGGTTTATTTAGAGCAGTGCAAGGGTTGGGACTGGTCGGCCAGAGGAGCTGGAGAAGCTGTGGGGGTGGAGTTGGAAGCCAGTGTGCACCCCGGGGCTGTGGGTTTCTAGTTTTCACAGTATGCTGAGAAGCTGGGAAAGCAGGCTTCACCCGTTCCACTTGGTTGTTGGTACTTTGAGTTTTCACCCCTTTGGAGATTCTTGTAGAGGGACCCTTGATTTCTAGATCTCATTTATAAAAAAAACACAGTCTTCTAAGTACAAGGAAGCTTCTTCCTCTTTCTTCTCTTTTTTTTTTTTTTTCTTTTTGAGACAGGGTCTCGCTATGCAGTTCAGGTTGGCCTGAGCTCACTTTGTAACCCAGGCTGGTCTCAAACTTGCAAGGATCCTCCTGCCTCGGCCTCCTGAGTGCTGGGATTACAGGCATGCTTCTTAAAAACAAGCCTCATCCATACTTCTGTGGCCTGCAGGAAGGCCTTGGGGATCCACTCTGCTCATAAAGCCCACTGAAGCCCGGCTTGTATCGGGGGTGATTAAGTGGGCTGAGTGGCCAGGTGGAGCGCGAGGGCAGCAGGGGTGACAGCATCCCTCTGTGGGGCACAGAATGAGAAGGGGGGCACAACAAGCCGCTGTCAGAGCACTGATAAGTGCTGAACCTAAACTGGCTGTCAGCGTGTGTCCATTGCTTATTACGGGGGAGAGTGACTCTTCTTCAGGACTGTTTAGCAGGACAGAACAAGGGGAACTTCCACTGTGACTTTATTAGATGTGGGCCTCCCACAGAGACAACAGGACTACGCTGCTAATTCACAGGGCCATCTTTCTGCATCTCTGGTCTGGGAACAACCTGTGTGGGTGGAGAGATGAGGCCGAGCCCGCTGGACATGGTTCAGCAAGGGAGGTCTGGGACCCTCGCCAAGGACGGGCCTTTTCAGGACTGAGACTGAAAAAGGACCTTTTACTCCAAATACAAGGAGCTCTTCTCTCCACCTGAGAGGGCACAGCAGGTCGGAGGGAGCCATCCCATGATGAAAACGGTCTGGGAAGCCCCGCTCAGAAGGCAGCTGAGAAGGCTCCCTGCTGTAGACCAGCGCAGGCCTTTCCTGTGCAGGTGCGGTGGGTGTGTGTGTGTGTGTCAGCGAGGGGTCCGTGGTCTCAGAGGCTTCCCAAGCTTCCTGTACTCCTCCAGCCCTCCCTAAGGTGCAGCCAGCTGTGGGACTGGTGAGTGTTTCACTTTGAAGAACGGTGGTTTTATAACAGTCTATTTGTATGAGTCTTTACATCTTTTACCTTAAAGACTTTTCTTTAAAAGTGCAGAGCGGTGGTCTGGGGTCGTGCTCAATAGGAGCCACCATGGGGTCTGACTGTGAGTCCTTAAAAGCAAGCAGACAAACAAACACCTAAAGCTGCAAACACGCAAGGTGAGCGAGTGCAAAGACCTGGCAGACCACACAAGAAATTAGTTCGATCCAGTGTGCTGTCATCGGGATCTTTGGTAAACGAGTGTACGACAGCTGCCCTTACCCTCACGGGCAGCTATAATGTGAAATGATGTTCATGATCATTTATAAGCATTTCATTGTTATGTGTCTTGCATCATCACCTTGTATACCTTGAGCACATGCAATAAAATGTACGGTCAAAAGTGCATTGTAGAACTGGGCAGACATGCTGGGGTAGGGATGGTCACCACATCCCAGGTCCTCAACAGACCACACACCTGGCAGGTGCTGATCAACAACCGACCCGTCAGTCCCTGTCTCACTGCCTTTCCTGCCATCCACTCAGACCATAGCAAGCACAAGCCATCCTGGGGTGCTGGGGTCCTGCCTCACAGGCCGGGTCTTCCCCCTGCCATCCTGGCTCCAACTGGAAGGGACTCGGGGAAAACTGTCGCCTGGCCCCAACCTCTCAGTTTTGTTTACCAGTTTTTCTCTCTGGATAGATTTCCTTCCATCAAGATGAGTGTCATTCCTCCTACACAAAGCTGTGGCCCACAAATCTTTTATCTTATTATTTTCTTGTTTTTTCTGCACTGGGGTGGAACTCAGGGCCTGGCCCATGCTAGACAAGCACTCCCCGCCGAGCTGTACCCCAGCCCTGGTCCGTGTTGGAATTCCTGCAGCTCTGGGAGAAACGCTCCCTGTGGGAGTGCTGCCTCCTTGGATTCTTTCTGTGCACCCAGACAGGTTACATTTGAATTTTAAAAGAAGGCGTAAGGAAAGAGATAATAGTCTGTCCAGCAGTGTCCCGATGGTGCCGTGTTACATCCAGGGACAGCCTGGCCCAGCGTCTTAGGGTTCTGAGCCCCCTTTGTGCGGGTGCTCGGTCCCGGGTCCCTTCCTTCCTCGCCTGTCTGTACAGGAGGCTCCGTTGCATGTGAGATGTCTCGGGGCCTCTGTGCTATTCCACCATCCACGGCTACATAACAAAACTCTCAAAGCTTAGTGACCTCCAGTGACAATAATGATTATTTCTCGTGGCTTTCCTGGGCTCACTGGGCCGTCCTGCTCTGCACAGCGGTGGCTGGGAAGCACCGTGCCTGTGCCTTGCTGAGCCCTTAGCCAGGGCTGCCCCACTCTTGCTGGCCGTTCTCATGTCTCCAGGAGATGCTGGCCACTGATGGAAGAACCTCCAGTCCCCTCTTGGCCTCTCCCCTTCTGACCTTGCCACTGAATTCCTAAGAGTACAGAGTCTGTGTTCCAAAGACCGGAACCTGAGCTGCTGCCACTGTACTCTACTCATGAAATGAGCTATGAGGACAGCCTGCACTCGAAGGAATGGAAAGGGATGTTACCACGAGGTAGGAGAATAGTGTGGCCAAATATAACACCGGCATCTTTAGAGACCCTGCTACCGTGACT
Source organism: Chinchilla lanigera (assembly GCF_000276665.1). Classification (NCBI taxonomy): domain Eukaryota; kingdom Metazoa; phylum Chordata; class Mammalia; order Rodentia; family Chinchillidae; genus Chinchilla; species Chinchilla lanigera. The sequence continues at coordinate 2,311,513 of NW_004955520.1, forward strand.
GTCCTTGATATGTAAGTAATCCCGAGAAATTTCAGCAGAGCAGCTCACAATGTACCTGTTGCTTCAACTTCATGAAACCCCAGAGAAAACACTCCAGAGCTCAGATCCACAATGCTATTCACAAGGAGAGTGCTGGCTTGTGGGTACCTCTCAGTGAGACTGATGTTACTCTGATTTTCATGGCTCAAAGAATGAAGAAAGGGCCGGGGATATAGCTCAGGGGCACAAGTGCCTGCTTGGCAAGTGCAAGGTCGTGAGTTCAATTCCTGATGAAAAAAAAAAAAAAAAAGAAAGAAAAGAAAGGATTTTGACATGAGGGCCAAGTCCTCAGTATCTTATCTCCAAAGCTTTGTTCTGCCAAAGGAATATACAGCAGCAAGGGCCGGTGCCAACACTGCAATGCATCAGAACATTTGTGGTTGAGGGATTTGCTTAGCTCCTCTCTGGATGGCAGGGCAGGTAACGGCTCAGATCATGTGCAGCCCCCGTGGACATCCTCATAAAGAACTTGGTTCTTTTCCTGGAGCCTCAGGGTAGAGAAAGATGATCGTGATCAAGGTGCTAAGAGAAGACTTTATCTTTAAGAATCTCGCTAGCTTAGGTTCTATTTCTTCACTGATAAGAGTCCTGAGAATTTAGACATGACAATTTGAGTAAAAGAATAAATTCTCATACATTGATATCTCAGTCCATGAACTTAATTTGTTCCACAATTCTGGGGAAGATGGTCACATTCATGTTCATCACCCCATATGGAGATTTGGAACGTTGTTTGCAAACAGATGTGCTTGAGAAACAAGGTATTACTGTTTTAGCATCGTCAGGGTCATTGTGTAAATCAGATAGTTTTTCCATTAACTAGCATAGCGGAGCATTTGGAAACGAATGGGCATGACCCACTGTGCTGTCATGTGCACAGTATGAATATGAATATGAATAAAAACATTGCTCCAGTCTTTAAGAAGAGACCCCAAGCAGGTATGAGTGAGACAGCACCAACTGTTCCACATCAGGACAGGTGACCATGCGCCATGTGAGCAGTGGAGTGGAGCTCTTAGGATGTGGTCAGGAATAGCTGTTCTGCTGTCTGGGTTGATGGTAATATTTTAGGGGAAGTCCCTTATGACTTTCGCACATCACTGTTTTTCCTCAGAACGGTTTCTGCTGCAGTCCTAGTGTTTTCTTCCCACAACGTTCATGCATCTGTGAGATATGAAGATCTTCACTCACATGTATTTGCATTTAAATTGCTTTCCCTTTTCAAAACTGATGCTACCCAGGGCTTTATTAGTGAGACAGGAGTGGGTGCATGTGGCAGGAAACTGGAGTGAGACACCACTCACTCCGCTCACCACAAACCTGCCCATCAGCGCCGGGGATGGGGCAGGTGAGGGACAGGCAATTCTCCCCAAGAGTTCTTTTGGAGACAAGACTGGGGGAGCCCACCAAGGCAGATGGTGGGTCCAGATGCTGAATGAGAATGCTCCAGAGAGAAAGCCTTCTAGCTGGTATAGAGACAAGGCCTGTAATCCCAGCTCTCTGAGGAGCAGAGGCGGGAGGCATGCAAGTTCAAACCCAGCCCGAGCATTTTGGAAACTTAAGGAGCAGTTGTGACCAGAGCAAAACAAGAACTGGGGGTGCGGCTCAGTGCGAAGCCCTGGGTTCACCATCCAGTGCCACACACACTGGCAGAAAGCCTCTGGATGTCAGCTTCCTGGGTGTCTATGCTCCTTTGCGAAGGAGTTTGGCTTTCCCCTTTCGTGGGCAATGTAATACGAACAGTGCCACCCATTTCTGCTTAACAAGAAGGCTTATGGGGCGCCAGGAGCAGGGCTGGAGGGTGGCTTTCAAGCTCAGTCCGTTTTAGGCTCCCACCTGGGCCTTTGTGTGCCCATTCCTGGCTGACATTGCACAGCAAGTGGAGAAAGCCAGTGAGGGGCAGCGCCGAACACATAGACCAAGGCCTTGCACAAGAGGCCTGGGGACAGTTCGTCACCACGCTTACTCCATTCCGGCAGCTGGCACGGGCTTGTGCCCCTTGGCCCTGGCACGGGTGCCTCTGCCTCACTGGCCTTTACGCCTGGCTCTGCCCCATCCCCACAGGGTCTGTGTGCTCCAGGGGATGGTCCTGCTGTGACCGCATGAGCTGGAGGGCGGGGCGCTGTGCCCTGGGCAATGACTATGGATGTCACACAACCTCACCAGCCCTGCTTCCTCTGAGCCTCTGGGTAAGCATGTGAGGTCAGAGGCCAAGTGCGCCCAGCCCTGAGGGCAGCTGTGGGCCGGGAGTACAACCTGGGTGGGACAGAGGCTCCAGGGTGACCGCTCACTGAGCCGCTGCTCTCTGGTCTGCAGGATGAACATGAGCACTTTTGCACAAGGCCCTGTCTTCCTTCCTGCAGGGTGGGTTTATAAGCACCAACACTCAGTGCCCTCGTGGGATCCTGCCTGGGACCCCACCCCCCGAGGAGCCTTTGGGGCCAGCTCAGATTTGGCCGTAGGGATCCTGCCTACTTGGAGCCTTGTTTCAGAGTTTGTCACAGCAAGACAGAGCGGTGAGGATGGGAGAGAAGTGGTGGTCACTGCACGTGGTGGTGGTGGTGGTGGTGGTGGAGGGGTGTCGGGGTGTGCAGTGGGCAGGCAGAGCACTATCCTGGGGAAACTGGAAGACCTGGTGTATCGATCACTGACTGGCGCATAACAGGTAGCACCAGAATTTAAAAACTCAAAATTCTTGTTCTCTCATGATTTCTGTGAATCAAGAGTTCAAGAGCAGCTGGCTGGTGGTTCCGGCTGGAGGCCTCTCATGTCACTGTGACTGGCTGAGGGCTGCGTCCAAGGGGCTCTGTTCCGGGTGCTGGCTCTTGTCAGAAAGTCTCAGTTTCCCAGTCGGCCGAGTGTGTTCCTGAGGCGGCGAGGTGGCCAGGTTTCCCCAGAGCGCCCGCAGCATGCAGGCAGACGCTCTGGTGGGTGCTGTGGTCCTGCCTCAGAAACCACTGTGGTCACCAGGAGGATGTGCCCGAGTCCACGTGGGAGCATCTGTTCCAGGGCTTGGCAGCAAGAGGCGTGGCTGTGGGGACTATCCCGGAAGCTGGCTCCTGAGGACGGAAAGTGCTGTCTTTTGGAAATCCAGGAAAACTGAATTGGAGGACTTAGGGTGACAAGAGGACAAGAACCTGGGGTCCAGAGACCCATGGACTCAGATAGGTGCATGGAGGGGAATCCACCCCCAGGAGGCAGAGACAGCCTGCGGAAGAAGCCGAAACCTGGAGGGTAACGTGCACACTGGGAGCCAGGCAGGGGACAGCGCTACTCCTTGGCCCTGGCCTGCGTGGGCTCAGTGCCAACCACCAGCAGGGCTGGGGCTGCTCAGGGGCTTCCTTTTTCCATGCAGGGCTGGTCTGGAAAGTGGTGTGGCCATGGTGGGGGGAGGACGCAGAGGCTGCATAAGCCACCCAGCCTGGGGCTGGGGTTGTGCTATGGGGGTGATAAGCTATTGTGACAGTGACACTGTCCTCCAGAGTGTGTGGAAGGTGGCTGGATCACGGGTCACTGCACTCCTTAGTGGATTCATTTATGATGAGCTCAAGGCTGACTGTTGTTAGGAGCTGGTTGGAAGTCACTGGGGTGTGACCTGAAGGGTGGGTTCCTGTCCCTGGCTCCTCCCTGTCCTCTCTGCTTCCCGGATGCCATAGGTTGAGCAGCTTTCCTTCCCCAAGCCCTTCTGCCATGATGTTCCTGCCTTGAACCTGGCCGAACACAGACTGAACCCTCTGAAACGGTAAGCCAGAGTAAACCTGTCCTTTAAGCTGTGGGTGACAGGCATTTCGTCCCAGGGACAGGAAAGTGGCTGAGATACAAGTTTAGGAGGCACAGGACTGCCTGAGATTGGCTTTGTATTTCATCTGTGGGAACATACACTGGGCCCCAAAAAAAGCCTCAGTCATGCAACCCACCTTATTAAAACCAGGGCAGCAAATGCTTCCTGTATGTCTCCCCATCAGCATATAAAACTAATGTTGGAATTGTAGCAAAATCCCTTGCATTCTGGCAAAATCTCAGCTTTCCAACATCCTTGCCAAGGCACTATCCCCTTGATGCTCTGACCATCAGCCAAGGCAGGTAATGACCTTCAATGGACACACAAGAAACAGAGGCAACAGAGGACAAGAAAACTCACTCAGAAATACCTGCCCGCGACCCAGCACCCCTTGACCTTGACATGAGCAAAGCAGCCCCTCAGGACAGCACATGTCACACAGCCTAGGAAGGACTAGCCTGGGATCACAAACATCAGGGAAAGAAGCAAGTCCTTTGAGGCACTCACGTGACTTCCTGCTCTAGAGCTGCACATTTCTGTGATGAGGAAAATGTGACACATCTCCTGTCCTGTCCCATGCACATCTGGGCACATCTGATGCAGATGCTGCCCTGCTCCTGGCACCGAGGGCAATGGGGCCTGGCTCCCTGGATTCCTTTCTGTCCCCTGAATGTATTACTGCTTATGGTCACATGTATTGTCAGCCAGCTGCGCTGGATTCTCCCATGAACGCAGACAGGGAGGTTTATTGGACCTGAATTGTCCTGTCAGTTAAGGTCTGTTCCTGCCCAAGGTGCTGAGCAGGCTGGGCACTCTGCTCAGGCTGAGTGTGGGTGGATGGGTTAGCAGGAGAAGGCATCACTGGGACGAGAAGAGCCGGTGCTGGGAAGCTTGCTGTGTGCCAGGCAGGGTGCAGATGGTCCCCTCGAAACCCTCTCCTGTCGCAGCTTTGTGCTGTCAGGATGGAGACACAGAGGCCCCAGAAGCAGCTGCAGTGTCTGTCCCTGCTGCTGCTCTGGCAGCTGGAGCTGGGCTGGGCTCTGAGCTTCTGGCCCTCAACCCCTTCCTTTGTGTAGATGCAGCCATCAGGTGTTCCAGAAGGAACGCCGTCCAGCTGAGTTGCTCCACGGTCAGGGCAGGAGAACGGTGGGTTCCCAGGTGGTTGCCTGTGCTAGAAGAAGGAACAACATTTGCTTGAGGTCCCAGTGCCTCAGGGTGGTCTGGGATTTCTTGGAGTGGTCTGCGGTGTGGGTGGATTTCACAGATTTATGGCAGTGTTTGCATGTCTCACTCCAGCCCGACTTTATAATTTGCTTGCATAACTCTGGGGCGCCCCTCGGTCCCCAAGGGCCCAAGTCAAGAACTTTATGTGGATCCTGCTGTATTCGGCCCCTCTGCCTGCATGCATCTGTTTCACTAAGCCAGAGGGGCTCAGGCCCCACACATGCCCCCAGGAGGGAATCAAGTTGTGCTAGCCAGGAAAACCACAGATCTGCCGTAGCCCAGGCCGGGACAGGAAGCAGGTAAGCCCTCTGCCCACACACCTTGTCCTCCCACCCTCCACGAGCTCTGTCCCTGGCTTTGTGGCCACTGCACTCCTTTCTGTCCCTGGGGACCAAGCTGGGCATGGGAGGGAACAGCTGGAAAGAGCCCTTGGCTGCAGGGACTTCTGCACCTCCTTCCTCCTAGGTGGGAATGGCTGGGGGTGTCCGCTGCTCTCCCTTCTCCCCTTCTTCTCTCTCCTGTTGCTTTCCCTTTTTCCATGCTCTTGAGCCTCCTGGACCAGTCTTTCCCTCCACCTTCCGCACTGACACGAGAAAGCAGAAGCGGCCACCTTGGTTTCCACGGACAGCAGTGTCAGATTCTGAGTGCTTCTCTTAAGCTCGGCCCCATTGTACATGCCACCACTCTGGGAGCAGAGCTCACTGCTGGGTACATCAAAAATGCTGAGGAGCAGTGAATGGCCAGTTTATCAAGTGGTTCTTTTTATTTTGCTTTCTTCCAACAAGCTGTGTGAACAAGACACCCCCACCCCCACCCACATCCCACTCCAAGTTGTCTGCGGCTTGAAAACCTTTAGCAAGCACAGCTTCCAAGAGCCCCAGGGGACTCCCCTGCCTGGGCTCGGCCCATCAAGGGCTGCCACAATAATAGTGACCTGCTGAGAGCAGTCACTCTGTGGACTTTTGTAGCATTTGGAAGTGAAATGAAGTAGCTTCCCGCTAAAGACCTAATGCAGCTCAGAGTGAACCTTCAGGATGGCTAGGGTGTTTGTGTGTTTGTGTCTTGGCAGCTGTGGTTCTGTGATGGTCCAGGAGTCACAGGCGGGAGCCTGGGTGGTAGGTAAGGGGCAGGCCTGGCTCCAGGACCCCATGCTCTCAGCTCCGCCTTCTCAGGAGCCCTGCTCACCTGCCTGTCTCTTGCAGGAAATCACCATCAACAACTCGGTTACAAAGTCAAAACTGGCTGTGGTGAAAACTGATGATCACACAAAAATGTGTAGGCAAATATTCACAGCATCTTCATCCATAACAGCTGGAAAATGGAAAACAGCCCCAAGTCCATCTACAGATAAACGGGTCAGCAAATGCGGCCTGACGTGGGATGGGTTGTTGCTGGACCATCAAAAGGACTGAGGTACCGACACAATGCTAAGTGAGAGAGGCAGAGACAGATAGACAGAAAGACAGACAGACTCTGGCCGTGGCTTCCTGGACCCAGGGCTTGGAGATGCCTGACCTGGTCACACTGGTCTTGTCTTGGGCGAGCTATTCCCTCACCTCTGCCTGTTCCAACTTCTGCAGTGAAGGCAGGAGCATCCATCCTCTCCAACCCACTCAGGGGTGAGGCTCTGGGCTCCTTGGATGTTTCTGTATACTTGGGCCACTTGCAGCTTCCGACATAGTACGCGTGGGATAAGCTGAGACCCTGCATTCCTAACAAATTCCAAAATGACGTAGACTCCAGAAACAGCTACTTGAGATGAGTAATTTCCACCTGGTGCGCCCTTGAACCCCAATGCCAGTCAGTGCAGCTGGGTCAGACCTCGGGCTTCCTAAAGCTGGGCAATCGAGGACCCTTTCCCCCGCGTGTGACAGTTATTGGTTTATAAACCTGTTGGGCCCCTTATATTCTTAATCAGAAATATAAAGGTGATGTTACTGGCTTCATCCAGGAGAGCACGTGGGCAGGAAGGAGGCGGTGAGGACTTTGTGAACTGTCCAGCCTTCCGTCGATGTGAGGGGAAAATGACCATCTTGGTCCCCTCCCGCACCCAGGAAAGCACCTATCAGAAGCCAGGGCTTCTGCACTATCCCAGGTCCCCATGTGACAAACGGAGAAAATGTGGGACTGTGTGGAAAGCCTAAATCCTCCATGAATTCTGTAGGATTCAATGTCTTCTTTTCCAAAATAAAGCCACTGAATATAAGCATGGCTATAGCTTTATTAGGGTGGTGCTTCCCTACAAAATTTTGCACTGTTTCCCACATTTTACACATCTCCCTGGTGGCATTTCAAGCAAGGGATTCCTCTGCCTGTTTCTCCACCTCTTCTGCAGACACAATCTCCTCCACAAATGAGCTCTCCCTGTTGAGAGCCCATCACCCACAATCCTGTGATGACCCTTACCCACAGTCCCACAGTGACTGAGAGAAGAGCCATTGGCTCCGTTGCAATCACGTGACATTTGGAATTACGTACTACTCATACTGTAAGACATCACTCATTTATCAAGTGGAAATTTATTAGAAATGTTTGCTCATCTTGCAGTTCACTTGCAGAACCAGTTACTCACAGCCACGGTTCTCTGTGATGGGTAAGTAATCGCCCAGCCAGCCTTCCCTGACAAAGGCTAGTGAGCTGGCATCAGACTGCAACTGAGGAGGCTTTAAAGGAAAGTTCAGAAAAAACCCCAAGTTAATTCCATCCCAAACTTGTTATATAAATTCTCCCCTCCAGAAGATGAGAAAAGTAGGCGTTACGCAATATACATACATATCTATGTGCTAGGTAAATTGTTTCCAAGGCTCCTTTGATGGATGCAGGCTATAAATTCACAATCAGGATGATGAGATATTAACAATTATTTCTGGAGTGTGTGATATTTGCCAAGTGTCTTGTAGTTATTTATGACATCATTATCTCACACTGAGCAGTGTTCTCACAGGATAAGGGAAAGGTGGGAATTAGGGATGGGTCAGGATACAGGTGGAGAGAGGAGTCTTTGCCCTCTCCCCTGGGAGCTGCCTTCAGTGCTGACAAGCAGGCCATGGCACCTGGCCACTGCCCTCCTGGTATCTCTGGCCACGCACCATGGAACAAGTGGGACAGCTGAGTGCCGAGCGTCCGTGCATAGCTGTGAGCGAGGTCTCCTTCCCAGACTTCAGCTGTGGCCATCCCCAGCCCCTCTTCCTTTCGGATGCCTGTCATTTAGCAGAGAAGGGCAGATGACAGAGGCCTGCGGGAGGAGACCCGGGTGCTGGCTCCAGCCCCTCCCTAACTAGCTGTGTGCTCAGTCAGGCCCTTTACATCTGGAATCTCTGAGTTGTCATCTGTCATACTAGGATGCTAGAATTCAATGTCTGGGGGAGCAGCTGTGAGAATAAAATGATGGGCACAAAATACCTTGAAGATACCAGGCGCTCCATCAAGTGGAGTTATTAGTCCTGCTGTCCACACAAACAGCTGCTCTCCCCCTAGCCAATCTGAAAACTGGACAGGTGGTCAGCGTGCCCATTGTGGGTGCCCAGTGTGGATGCACAGTGGGGGTGCCCGGTGTGGGTGCCCAGTGTGAATGCTGGGCAGCCAAATCAGCAAGTTGTGCAAGTTTTGTTTCCATTACACCAAGAGGCAAGAGAGCACAGTGAAAGTGCTCACTAATTCCAAAATCGGATAGAGGAGTCCTGGCTTAATCGAGACACCCACCTCTGGCCGCGGCGGAGCACTTCTTGCCATTCACAAAGACAAAAGGGTACAGTGCATGTTGGTCTCTGTTGCAGCTGTTGAGCAATAGATTGCACCAGACTATGATCCCTGAGAGCAAGAAGACTCACGACATAAACCAAACACACACACACACACACACACACACACACACGAGAGTGATTCAGGCCAGCATGATCTAAGCCAGTCTCAGAGTGCCCAGAGCCTGGGTTTAGTGGATGAATATTTTCAAGCATCTGTTGAGAACACACCCAAGAATTAAAGACAAATAAGAGCTGAAGTGAGTATAACTCAGGAACCTATGGGGTGATATCAAGGGCACAAAACACATGTCAGTGGAGTCGTAGAAGGAAAGGTGAGGCCAACATGGTGCCACATGCCTATGATCCCAGCACCCTGGGAGGCTGAGGCAGGAGGATCACAAGTTCAAGCTCAGGGCCTTAGCAAGACCCATATAAAAATTTTTATTTTTATTTTCATTTTTTTATTATTGTTTTAAAGAGTAAAAGAAAGATAACATAGTAATAGGAAGGTTTACTGAATTACGGACAAAGTGGCAGTAATAAATGGTTGTTATTTTACATATTATTATCTTTTTTTTTTTTTTTTTTGGTTTTTCTCCAGTACCGGGAACCGAACTCATGACCTTGCACTTGCCAGGCAGGCGCTTTTGCCGCTGAGCTAAATCCCCAGCCCCTTTACATATTATTATCTACAAGATAGTTTCTCAGGAAAACAAATAGATAAATAATAGTGAGTTACAGACAAAAGAGGTAGGTTATTATTAATGGTTGTTGTACTATACTTTGGTATCTTCAAAGTGGTTTCTAAAGAAAAATAGAGCTATCCATGAGTGACCAATTGAATATCCATTGACTATTCTCAATGGTTGTTGTAGGAAACACATAGTAATAAACATACATCTATTTATGAAATAGCATAGGAACAATACAAACATTGCAGAGTTATGGGCAGATTAGTAGGAAAATATCAATGGCTGCTGTAATACATGGTGGTATCTTCAAAGTGGTTTCTCAGGAAGACAGAGATATGCAAGAAAGATCTAACAAGTAGTTACAGCCTAAGGGTTGTGAAAAATAGTGGATTACCTCCTCACCAGTGACTCCTTTCACTGAGGTGTGATGGCTGGAAGGAAGGCCAGGATTGGAAAGATGGACTGTAAAAATTTTTAAAAATTTAAAGAGATCTGGGGATGTAGCTTAGTGTGAAGGCCCCGGATCCAATCCTTAGTAACGAAAGGAGGAGGTGGAGGAGGAAGAGAGAAAGGAGAAGAAATTCGCTAAGAAACAGAGGCTGAAAAGTTCCCATATGTGAAGGAAAATCACTTATAAATCTATGCTGTTTCCAGGTACAGTGGCACATGCCTGTAATCCCAGCATTTGGGAGGCTGAGGCAGGAGAATTACTGTGAGTTTGAGCTCAGCCTGGGCTACACAGTGAATTTAAAGCTAGCCTAAACTTCATAGCAACACCGTCTCAAAACAAATCTATTGTATTTGGGCAATCTTAAGAAAAATTCATAAAGAAAACCACACCCAAGCACATCAAGCCAAAACTAAAGAGCAAACTCTTTAGAACAAACGGAAAAAGAAAAAGGAACGAGCTGGCTGTGGTGCTCAGGGAACTGGGGTAGGGGTCTTCCGAGCCTATGCCATGGGCAGAGGAGCCGGCCGGAGTCCAGCCCTGTGACCCTGAGCAGAGCCCGGGGGGTGATGGGATCGGCGGCTGCGGGGAGGAGGGAGGGTGGCACAGCAGGCGGAGCCCCAGGTGAAGGGTCTGGACTGCTCTGGGGACACACAGGGGGGACCCCACAGGGTCCTACACAGGCCCCTGCCCTGTGGACTTGGTCAGCAGGGTCCTCCCTGGCTCCTCAGCTGCGGTGGGATGTTCAAAGCGGGGAGTGCGACAGCCTGGTGAGAGTTAACTGTGTCAATATGAGTGAGAACGCCTGCTAAATCGGATCAGCTCAGGTCCAAACGGCACTTACTGAACAAAGAAGACCAGCAGGGCAGCCACGCCCTGAATGGGACCAAGGGAAATGAAGGAGGAAGGCCGCTTCTGCTTCTTCGGAGGAGCTCCTGTCTTTGGCTTCCTCCTGCTGGCGTCCAGTGCAGAGCCCTCAGCCTCCATCCGGACCCTTCGGCCTCCTGACAGGGACTCGCTCGGGACCGACCCGGAGCCCCGGCCTTGCATGGGTCCCTCGTCCCGGTGCAGAGACAGCGCTTCTGCCCCTTCACCCCTTCTCTGCGGCGGCGGCTGTGAGCAGTCTGCGGCCCTTACGTGTGTGCGTGTCTTCCCCTAGAGCTGGCTCTCTACGCGGCACTGATGGTACAGGCTGGCAGGGCAGGGAAACGGGAGTGCTGTGCTCCAGAGTCTGTCTTAAAATGTCAGATTTACCAATCAAAAAAGGAACCGCATGGAAGGGAAAATGGTAAGAAATCTTGAGTACTTATTATTACAAAAGGCGAGGCCCTGAAGGCCTGGGGACAGCACCTCAAAGGTGGTGACGGGAGACCCTGCCATGTCCCAGGGCAAAACGCCCTCCACGGTGAAGACGGGATGGACACCTTTGGAGACGGGTGAGGCTGCCGCTGGAGATGCAAGGCAGGGCGGGCAGGGAGACAGAATCCGAGAGTTAGAATTACCTAATTAATTCAAAGTAAGTTTTTAAGAAATAGAGCGACAGAGACACAAGAAGCGTAAGGAATAAATGCGAAATAAGTAGCAAGATGACGATTAGATTCGGCAGTAGCAATAATGTCATTAAATCTGAGCAGACTTCACACAACCGAAGGGAGAAGCCCGGCTGGATTTAAAGAGGCAGTATTCAGCTGGGTGCTGCTTAGAAGCACATGACAACATAACTAGAACAAACATAAATAAAAGTCATCGGTCTAGAGTCTCCAAAGAAGCAACACATAGAGGCAGTGGTGCCTCAGTTCACAAACTTCATTCTTTCCAAGATTCTGGTCGCAAACTGAATTGGACGGGAACTGAACCAAATTCAGTGGTTAGGTTCAGTGCTGACCTCAGGAGGACATCTGATCTGGTTCTCGTAGGTGTGGACTCGCACGCTGTCGTACATCATCCGTGATCTGCGGATTATGTATGCTGCTGTATGTACATACGTATATTCATGTACAGAAATAGGTGTATCCAAGGCTTGGCCCATGGAGCTGTGGGACTGACCAGCCTGATCCATGGGGGGCAGGCCAGCGGTGTGGACCTCAGGCCAGGGTTGCTCCTGGAGTTCTGTCCCATCACCTGATGGGACAAGGCTCACCCCACCCCTGGGGAGCCTCGCAGCCCACTGATTGCTGGTGCTCACCACCTCTGCAAAGTGCCTGCCCAGCGGTGCCCAGCTGAATGTCTACTGAGTATCTGGTAGCCAGAGCCCAGTCAGGTTGATACATGAAACTTACCCCTCCCAGCAACTGCTAGAATTATGCCTGGATATGCAGAACACCCGCCAGTCACTCAGTGGACCTGGTGGTGGGGCACCACCGAAAACTCTTGTGAAAAGCACACTTGGCCTGTCTGTGAGCCACACCCATGGGGGAAGACCGGGTGCTGGCTACCGAATGGGTCTCCGGAGAGTCCAGCAGAAGGATCTCGGCCAGACCACCAGCAGGGCCTTGCGCCACTCCCAGCCAGGTGTAAGTATTTTCCTCAGAGGCAGGATGACAAGGTGGGCAGGGTCTCCTGCTATGGTAGGGGTCTGATGGAGCACCTAGGGGTCTCTTAGAGGTAGATTTTTAAAAAAAGCCCTTTGCCTAGAGAGTGGTTCTGTATTGTTATGGTTGATACATTGTGTCAACTTGGGGAGTCTAGAGGTTTGGCTAAGTGACTCAGCAGGAAGCCAGGGTGCTTACTTTGTATACATCCTGAGCCTGTGGAAGAGGAGGGCCTGGAGATTATGTGAGAGCTACACACCCCTTAGGTGGGGGTAGCCTGTTTACAATGTAAGGCAGGGAAAGAAGCTGCTTGCCCGATTCCTCCCTTTTGCTCTGGCTGCTTTGCTGTTCGGCTGCCATTCCCTCTTTGCTCTTGTTGCTTTGCTACCTTCTGCCTGGGAGCCAGCCAGGTATGGACTGAAACCTCCACAGACTATAAGCTAAATAAACCTTTCCTTCCTTCATTTTGGGCGTTGGGTATTTTGTCTCGGCAACGAGAAAAAAGTAACCAAAACATGTGTGAATCACAGTCATAAGGATGATGAAAATGAGGTGATGGAGCAGGGGCGGAGAGGGAAAAGAGAAGGGCCTCGGGAAACCGGAAGTCGGTGAAGGTCGCACATAACCTGCCCCGTGACAGTACTCCTCCGTTCAAAGCCTGGTGGAGACGAGGCTCTGCTCTCACGGGGGACACGCTAATCTAGCAATGCCCCTGAGCGGGTGAGAGGAAGGTTCTGGTTCCCTGCGAGTGTGGGGGAGGGGACGCGGCACGGGCTGGGGAGAAGAGGCTCAGGTAGAGGCGGGAATTTGTGCGACTCCTGGGACGTCTGGGGAGCAGAGGCGAGCTTGGCCAGCCCGGCCCTGTGTGGCCCTGGCTCTGTGCGGGCCCATGCTGAGGCTACCACGTGCATCTCCTGCACCCTGAAACAAGTGTTCCCCTTCCTCTGTGCAGGGAGAGCTCACCCTCTCCTGCCAGCCAGTTCACCAGCTGACCTTTTGTTCCTCTCGTACAGTAGCATGTCAAGAATCACAGCGCGAGTAATGAATTCACACACGCACATGCCTGTGTGCACACAAACACACGTACGCGTGAACTCTGCCAGAATACTTGAAGATCGGACGCTCATGCCGGCTTCCCCAGTGGAAACATCTGTTTCAGGTCTGCTCTGTGTTCAGAGTCCAGGGCTAATGCTTCCACCCAAAAGATGGAGACCGGAACTGGACACTGTCCCAGCTCACTGTGGAAAACGCTCCGCTACCCGCAGGAGCAGTGCAGGAAGAGCGGCAGACATTTCTCCCCTCTTCCACAGAGGCTGTTGGAAGCACTGTGCACACACACGGACAGACACACACACGCAAGACTGAGGAGTGCACACGTGTTAAAAAATAAAGCATAAATAAAGCCCATGCGGATCTGAACACGTGAGTGAAGCATGGAGACCACATGGGAAGAACGGAAAAATCAGGTGGCGCTGTGGGGGGTCCCACACCCGTGCACCCTGGTGCAGGAGCAGCTGCTGTCAGACCCTCACCCACGCCTGGAAGAAAACTGGCTGTGATGGGACAGTGCCCCAAAAGGGCAGAAAGGGTTTGGAGTCACGTGCTATTAACTGAAGGGCTACTGTCATTTATTATTTGTTTACTTATTTATTTTGCTGTTTTGGGAGGATGAGAAAATATTATGTTGATGAGAAATGGATGAGAAAATATAAAATTATGATGAGCTAAGCAAGGGGCCTGTTGTAGTCTGGGTTCACGAGGGAATAGATTTAATACAGGACACATGATACATAGGATTGTTTTATAATATTCACCCAAAGAATCAAATGCAAAAGAGTGCAACTGATCTGTCTACACACTAGAGACCCAGAGAATCCAGCTGCAGGCCTGGATCCAGGGCAATGGCTGTACAAGTCCAGTTGGAGACCTAGAGCCCATGGCAATGTCTCATGCAGGCCTGTTTCATGGATCTGCACTGGGAAAGCCCAAAGGTCACCGGTAGAAGCTAGGAAGTCTGCACCAGCAGGATGAAGGATCTGTGTCAGCAGGCTGAGAAATCTACACTGGAGCCAGGAAATGATGACCAAGATAAAAACCAGAGCTCCTTCAAAGAGAACCGCAGCCATTCTCAGCAACAGTGAGGACCTGAGCTCCTCCAATGATAGGACAGCCGAGTTCATACCAGGAAAACCAGCACAACAGTCTTCTCCAGGAGAATCAACAGCACACCATCTTCCCCTCTAGGCATCCTTTTATGCTGTTGGCAATACTTCTCAGGTGGGCCTTCCACACACACCCAGCACAATGCTGACTCAGTTCAGCTGAGTGTTACGAGTTGGTCATTAGTTAATCCACATATGCTGTTTTGGGGATGCTGAGGCAGGAGGATCCCTTAAGCCCGGGAGCTCAAAGCCAGCCCAGGCAACATAGCAATAGCTCATGTCAACAACAACAATAAAAGTGACAATAACAACAAGAAATAAACTCTTATGAAGAGATTAATTCTGTTCCTAAAAGAAGACTATGGTAGTAGATGAAAGTAACCCTTTTATCTTTGTAAAAACCCATAGAGAAAACTTCTGAGCAAAATTAACCATGCACCAACCCTGGATCTTTAGAAAAGAGATTTCAAGAAGTTCAAAGAAAGACACTTGTGATTTTATCGCCAGGGACCCTTAGAGGGAAATCACCAGGGTGGCATCCCTGACTCTGGATGATGCAGTGGGAACCAGCGGACATGAGCAGAGTGCAGGGTGCTTCCTGGAGGTGGGGACAGAGTGTGACCGGGGGCCCACCGGGGATCTTGGCCACACAGAGGACTGAGATGAGTCTAGATGGAGATGAAACCAAGCAGCCCCACAGGTACCAGGGCCACCGCTGCTGCCGCCCATGTTTTGAAGCGATAGTGCCTGGCTGAAGACAGCAGGTTAGAGGTGATGGCGGGAAGAGGGAGGTTCCAGAGGCAGGAGGAGAGTCCCCCGCCCGGCTGGGGCTTGAGGCAGGGCCACTGTCCACACACTGTCCTGGTACGTTACTTCCGAGTCAGGCAGCAGAAACTCTGAGTTTTGTGGGACTCGAAGCTGATACTGTTTGGGCATCAAATTTAAGAAAAATGGATAAAAAAATATATAGGCAATTAGATTCAAAAATAAGTATTTATTCATTCCAAAGAAATCACAACAGATTACAGGTTTGGCCAAGCTGTTGTTCACACATTTTTTTAAATTACAGAAAAATAATGTAGCAACAAACTAGACTTCCCACTTGACTCTCAAATGCTTCTCTCGATGTTCTGATGGCCTGTTCTTTTATTGCTGTTTCATTCACTAATCATTTTGTGATATTATTCTCTACCAGAGAGTGGGAAAGTGAATTCTAACATGTCTGACTGAAAGGTTTTACTGTGCTTTATTGTTTTTAGAACAGCTTTAAGTCTGTAAAACAAATTGTGGAGTCTGGAGAGCTTCAGTGTGGCTCACAGTCAGTGTCTCCTGTGACATCATACACTGATATAGTGCATCTATCCTGGCAAATGAAGTCATACTCACACATTCAGTGAAGTTCAAACTTTACTCAGCGTTCTTTATTTTTTACTGGATGCCACTTTCTACTCGGAGATCCACTCTGGTCCTGATATAGAAGGTTAGGGTGTGACTAAACTGGCTGGGGAAGTAGGCATGACCGGTTAGTTACAAGATCCCAGACCACATGTGCAGAACAGTTCCCGAAGGCCTGAGCAGGGACTTCTCTCCAGAACTCGAGCATGTTTTCAATCCGATGCCCTAGCCCTCAAGTCAGCCGAGGTGTGGGATTCTAGCATCGCCTCTTGGGATCTGTATGTAGAAGTTCATATGAGTTTCCTCAAGATTCGGACAGTAGAAAAGGATGCAGACACCAAGAAAGGCTTGCTATTGTGGCCTTCCTCATGACAGCCTACCCCGATTTCTCCAGGGTATTCTTTTATCTCGCTGTCTTTCCTCTTTTACTTCGCCCAGGCTCACTCTGCAGGGCCAGTTTCTTCCTCACTCTTCACTTTTACCTTTTTTAAGTAAACATTGTCTCTGCTTTTTGCTCATTTTGTTCAATTCTTTGTTTGAGATGAGAACCTAAACTCTTAACTCCAGAAGGAGAGGTGAGCAACCCAGAACTCGGTAACATTCGAGAGTCGCTTTTAAAAGGAGCCACTTGATAACTTTTGGTACAGCCACCAAGCACAATCAAAAGCCAGCAGATTCCAGTAACAATCCCACACTCCTCGAGCATCACACGCTTCTCGGGGCCACCATCTTTGCAGACTGCCCTGTGCTTGGAGGACCGGGTTTGAGAAGACGAGCATTTGTAGAAGTCCTGCAGTTGGGACTTGGCTGCTGTTTGTCTCAGGAGTAGGTATTTTGGGATTCCAGGTTCTGTGGAAGAAGACCACACAGGTAAAAGGGGGTTCCACCACGTCTTATCAACATGACATGCTCCTGTCACTGTTGACCTTGACCTCCGCTATAACACATTCTAGCCACCCCCGCTGGACTCTGTGATAGGCAGTTACTGTGGCAGGAAGTTCCTGGAACAGGAAGTCATTGGGACAGGAAATCTCTGATAGAAAGTCACTCTGCTTAGCCTGTACCAGGGGCAGGGGCATGTTAATTCCACCCTCAGTGGGTGGGATCACTCCAAAAGTTATTTGGAATTTTTCAGTATGGGAAATATGTCTCTTTCCCCATTTATTTATTCAAATATTCATTTATGAATATTTTATAACTTGGGTTATAATATGTACTGTCCTATTTACTTTGTTGCTCAAATTCCTCCTGCTTTAACCACTAGGAGCTACTTTGGTTGGCCCCTAAACTGCACTGGCATAGCCCCATCCTTCTGACTTCTGTTTTCAATACTCTCTTATATTCTTGTTAATGTTTTTAATATTCTTGATATATTTTGAATTTGACACAGTAATTGTACCTTCTTATAGGGGTACAGTGTGACAATGCAGCACATGTATATAATGCATGATGATCAGTCAGATTAGGTAACTGACGTCCACTATTTCCATAATTAATCATTTCTTTGTCTTGGGAATATTTAAAATTCCCTCTACTAGTTATTCTTAAATACACAATTAATTGCCATCAATCACAATTATTCTAATACTGTACATCCTTCTTTTTCTTGATATTTTTTGTAGTTCTGGGGATGGAACTCAGGGCCTTATGCATGCTAGGCAAGTGCTCTACTTACAAGGTACACCCCAGTCCCTTCCTTCCTTTCTGACACTAGAAGATGTTCCAGACTCATCATTTATGCCTCAGTCCTAGAATCAGGCATTAATCCAAGGGGTTCTTGTTCCTTCTATTGAGAGTGGTCTAAGAATTAGAGGTGCTCATGGTTATTACAGTATTGTTGCTCCCAGACCTTCCCAGGTGATCAGCCAAGGAGCTGCAGACATGTATCCTGACCTGTGTGTACATTCACTTCTCTAGTTATTTCTGTGGGTGCCCATCTGCTTTTCTATGAAGCTGAGCATCCCCCCATGCTGCCACCTCCAGTCCCAACATGTCACCTTACTGGCTTTCCTTTCTTCTCCCCTTGCTGTCTATAACTTCAGCTTCCACAGTTGCAAACCCAGCTCCAGCCTCCATCTACTGACCTAGTCCTCCCTCTGCACTATGCATGCACAAATTCTCATCTCATACCCTTTCTCTTTCCCTGCCTCAATTCTAGCCCTTCGATTCCCAGCGTGGACCAACTCCTTCCTGTGTTAGCATGTTGTACATACCACTTCACCACCCAAAAGAAGGCTCTTTGCATATCTGGCTCTGTTTTCCTTTAGGTCTGAGCCTGAATACCACCTGGTATTAGTCAGTTTTCCTGTTGCTGCAACACAATACCTGATTCCCACAACTTACTGCAGAGAGGTTATTTTGGCTCACAGTCTCAGTCCCTGGTAGCTGGCTCCAAGGCAGAAGGAAGGCTTCATGGAGGAAAGCTTCTCACCTCATGGCGACTGGAAGTAGAGTGAGAAGGGAGGAGCCAGAGTGAGCAATGTAGGCTCCAAGGGCACAACCCCTTGGCCCATCTCCTCCTGCCAGGCTCTGCCTCCTAGCAGCACATTCAGCCAGGAGCTTAGGATGAGTCCACTGATGGGTACCGCCCCCATGATCCAGTCCTACTACACCGTCCTGAGGTCCACCACATCTCTGATCTCTCCCTGCCTGTTTGGTTGGTGTACAAGTAGCTGACTTTCTCTTGATGTCTCTGACTTCCGTTGCCATCCTCTGAAAGCAATCATTTCTCCTCTTTATATACAAAACCTTTATTAACTGTCTGTAATATGTTCGAGGCTCTGAGAAACTTTTTCTCCCTAGTGTTCATTTCTATCCTTGGAGGTGTAGATCCTGTTCTGTTCTGTTTGGCTTCCCCTAATTTTACAAAGGAGAAAATTGTATTGTGGCAAAACTAAGTGACTTGCCCAAGGTCATACGAGAAGTCGGTTGATTCCAAAGCCTGAGCCCCTAACCACTGCACCATTCTGTCTCCGGGTAGTTGTGACAGCTTAGCCTGTGGATGCCTTTCACAGGGGACACTGCTGGTGTGGCAGGGGTTGTGGGAAGCTCAGCTGCCCTTATCCATGAGAAGGGAAGTTGCGTAGGTACTACTCTGTGCCCGGACAAGTGAAGTATGCCACTGTCAGCAGGATCAGGGTCATCAGTGTTCCTTTGAGCATGTTGTTTAGACACTTGGTACTGTACAGGGATATCTTGCCCGAGATAAGGGCCAAGGCACTCCAGCCACAGTGAGACTAAGTAGGGCAGCTTCTGGCAGGAGGAAGATACCTTCAAGGTAGTATGGGAGACCCCAGGAACAACCTGGAAGGTAGAGGAGCCCTGCCTCAACGGGGGCTGCTCAGAACCCAGGAGCAGATGGCAAAGCTGGGTTCCTCAGGTGGCAGTGACAGCTTGTGCCAGCTGAGGGGGAAGGGATGGTCCACAGCTGGTAGCCAAGTCCTGGAGAGCAGGTGTCTCAGGCAGGGGAGCCAAGCAGAAACTCCCTTGAAAATCAGTTAATTATTTAGCCAACAGATATTATTGCACACTATCTATGTCCCAGGAGGCTGTGGAGTCAAACAAATACCCCCACCCTTTGGAGATTGAAAGTGTGCCCCTCATGGCGAGGGAAATTAATCAGTAACAGAACAAAGCACATGAGAGGCCATCAGAGCCCGCCGGTCTGGAGAAGAGCACGGTCAGAGCCATCAGGAGGATTCGCTAGGCAGCATACAGGCGCCATAACAAGCCTCACTTCACACATGCAAGCTTCACCTGGAGTCCTTTCCAAGATGCCCCAGAGGTCCCTGAGCACATGCAAACCAGAATCTAGGTCATCAAGTCTGCCTCATGTATGGAACAGGACATTCGAGGAGCAGGTGCTAATCAGGTGGCCCCTCTCTTTGGCTGACATCTAACACCTTGTGGAGTTACTTGGTCCACAAGTCCGTTAATAGGTTATTCCAAACACAAAATCAGACACCATAAGAAAGGCTTGGCAGCAGCCGGAAGTCAGTCTCTAGCCTCAGTAACTAACTGTTCCTGTCACCTTGAATAGCTCATCTCACTTCTATAAGTTTCCTTTGTGTTTCTTGGAAAAAAAAAAAAAAAAGGTGTATACTACAGGATTTCTACGGCCCCTTTCTGTGATGGCCTGGTCTTTCTGTGAGGTTCCACGAAGGAAATTATTCTAGGAGCTTAGAGTGGGCGGAAAGAGCTTAAAGCACGCCCAGTGCACGGACAGTGGCAACGTCCCTGCGCTCGTCAAGGGACCCGGCTCTACAGTCTGGCCCTGGGCTCTCCCCAGTCTGAGGAGCACTGGAGAAATCACTGCACAGACGCAGGAGTCATTCCACGCGGTCTGTTCTCCCCAACGCAGAGCTGCAGGCTGGGTGTGGCCCTGGGCTGGAAAACTCGGTGCTCAAGGGCAGCCTCCTGCCTCGGGCACCTTGGACAGCGCGGCGCTCTCAGAGCTGAGTGGACTCTGGACCCTGTGAGGGTCTGCAGAAACGTCAGTGCTTGGTCAGTCCGCAGCATGGAGCCTGCTTCCCTCAGAGCCAGGGGAGGAAGGCGCACTGGCCCTGTCCTCCTTGTCCACCGGCTGAGGGCTGGGGATGTTTCTGCCGTGCATGCGGCTCGGGGAGTGGCACTTTGCTCTGTTTGCTTGCTCGTCTGCTCTTTTCTCTGTGATCAGCTCTCTCGTTGCCGTGGCTTTTGTGCTTGGTTTCCTGTTTGTCTGTCTGCACATCACTCCCTTGGAGAGGGCAGGAGACCACACCGTGCTCCCCGAAACACCGGACATCTGAGCTTTGGGAAGGTGTATTTCCTAGAGCAAGCCTTTGAAATGTTTTCTTAGGATAGCGAAGCCACCAGACCTCCGTGTGATCACCTGAGAGTAGAAACCCGTGTGTGAAAATCAAGAAACCATCCATGAACTAGGCACTGCTTGCTTTACCGAGTCTGTCCTCCTCCACAGGGAGGCCATACACGAGCTTGGCCAGTGGGGTCTGACTCTCACAGGTCAGGACACGGCCCCTCCAGAACGGCCTGTTTTCTTGCCCGCCAAATCAGAATCGTAGCATGGGGCCCGGAGTTTTTGTGCAGTTCCAATGAGACAGAAGGTGAAAGTATTGTGCAAAACCCAGCGGGGGTGAAGAGCACGTTGTGCCGCAGCTATCTGTGAGCAGGTCTGACCTGGAAACGACAAGCTAGGTGGGACAGGAAGTTCACCCGACGTTCAAGGTGAAACTCCACACAGTGTCTTTAGAGGAGCTTCCCGTATAAAATCACCTCCCTGCCTCTCTCCCTCCCTCTCTCCCCTAGGAGTCCCGAGGGGCCTAGTGGTCGCCCCGCCCTACTTGCCTCCCCAGTAGAAAATGTTTTCTGATCTGGCTCTAGGTGCTCCTCCCTGCACACCGGAGGCTTCTTCTGTTTTACCTGAGTTATAGGTTCACTAACCCAGACTTTTTGGAGATGTTATTATTAGAACTTTAATCACCCATGTCCTCCTTTTCAGTTCTTTCTAAAATTACTTTCTGGGGATAATAATTATGTCAATCGGCAGCCAGCCGGGTGGAGCTGTGGCCCTGGGGCTGAAACAAGAAGGGGTCTCCAGCCAGGATCTGTCACTTGGCTGCAGAGGGTTGTGCTGGTTTCCCACCTCCACTGGGAAACCAGCACAACAACCAGCCCGTCTCTGTCCGGAAGTTAGTGCCGTCTAACGACCCAGGCTGCCGGGGCCGGCGTCCCACCCTGGCCTGCTTTGGCATCCACTTCTGCGCTGCTGTGGACAGCCAGATCCTGCAGTCTGGTCTGAGCTCTGGCTCTGAGGCCACGCTGACGGTAGTCAGCAGCACTGCGTGCTTCGCTTTCATCAGCTCTGTCCTAGGAGGGCAACCAGAGGGTCCCTTTCTGCCTTGCGGTCTTCCATTCATCGGGTGAACATGTTCTGTGTGCCTGCTGTGCCGCACGCTGGAGCGAAAGAGTCTATTCTCGGGGGCAGGGAGCCAGGGCAACAGAACTCTAAGCCACAGATCTCACTGAAAGGGAGCAACATATGCATGGAAGCTGAGAGACTAAGGCAGGGCAAAGGGCGGAGCTGCACGTGCCCGTCTGGCGGGAGCAGCCTAGGAGCCACCAGGTTCGTTCAAGGACAGCAGGGCCATGGGAAGAGGCGCCAGGGAGCAAGTGTCCCACGGGCACCGAGCAGATCCCGAGGTGGCGGCGCAGGGAGAGCGCTTGTGCCCTCAGTGATGTGCAGCCCCTTCCGAGTGGCCCGGACGTGCTGAGACAGCAAGCACTTTGGCAGCAGGGCACGGGGAGATTTGCCGGGGTCCAGAGAGAAGGAGGAAGAGGACGGTGAATCCCTCTCTGCCTTCCTGGCCCGGGGCCTGGAGGAAGAGGCTGCCAGTCACCCACCCAAGAAGGGAACGAGAAGCAGAGCAGGTACAGGAGGGATGGGTGGGTTTGGATGGTTAAAGTGTCTGCACAGCAGGAGGAAGTCCTGTCTGCACACTGGGAAGAAGTCATATCTACATGGCCGGAGGAAGCTGGAAGCAGTGCTGCCCGAGGACCTGCTGGGGAGTCATCAGTGCTCTGTGTGTTTCCTAGGGCAGGAAGAGCTTTGCAGACCCCAGGAGCACGCATCACGTGGGACTCAGATCCCCTCTCTGGGTCCCAGGGCTGCACCGAGGAAGCCTGGATCTGGGAGACCCCTGGTGTCCCCTGTGGTCCCCTCCCCCTCCACAGGAGCTGAGGACCACCTGCGTTTCCTGTTCCTTCACCGTTCCCACTGGCGGGGCCCCAGTCCTGCCCCAGCTGTGCCCTCTGCACACAGGGTGACGCTGGCCACTTCCCTCCGTATCTCCCACCACCTTCAGCATGGACATGCAGATTTAAATGAGCTAATGTGAGTAAATCCCAACAGTGCTCGGTACAGGGAAAAAGCTCAGTAAATGTTGCTTGTCATTATTTTATTTCTGAACCCCAGATATTTAGAACAAGTTGCATGAATATTTACTTATAGAGATACAGGAGGCTCCTTATGGCCCATCTGGAAACCTAAAGAACCTTGTCCCACCATGCAGAGATGGTGCAGTGTGACACTTGCCTCCGCAGTGTGGTGACCTCTCCTCGCCTTGGTCCAAAATGCTTGAAATCAGGTGTTTGAGACTGTGAACTCTGGAGTGTTTGCACATAAATAATGAGATATTTGGAGGTGGAACACAAAAGTGTCTAAACACAAAACTTATGCTTAGATCCACATTCTATGCACAGCCTGAAGGTGGTTTTCTGCTGTGTTTTTAGTGCACCTGTGTTTTGATTGCCATTTATCACATGAGGTCAGGTGTGGAATTTTCCACTATGATATCATTTCAGTGCCCCAAAATTGCTGGGTTTTGGAGTGTTGCTGATTTCAGAGTAAGAATGCTCCACCTGCATTCGGCCTGAAGCCAGTAAGGGTAAGGGTGGGGATGCTCAGGAGGTGCCTTGATCTTTCAGTCTCACACCCTGCAGGACATGGGTAGTACAGTCAGATGCAGGCGCCTGGAGACCTCTGCCAGTGAGGGAGGCAGCTGCTCAGTTTGGAAGGGGAAGCCTTCATAGCCTTTGAGGCAGCCACACATAGTAAATAATAACAGGCCATCGTCTCGGGAGGTGTGGCTGGGCCCTCATGGCAGTGCATTAGCTTTGGCTGATTAGTTTCGTAGCGAATGTGAGTTTATGTTGGGAGTCTGTATCAGCCCAAATTCTGAGGAAGAGCAGCAGAGGTCTGCGAGGTCAGTCAAGGAAGAGGAGGAGAAGGAGGAGGAGCTGCCCAGGAAGGCATGTGCTACCTTCATGAATACAGGGGGCTTATGAGTCTCCTAAAGTCAGTCAGTCCCTTCTGTGCAGCTGGGAAGTGCTGGGCTGTGCTTTATTGTTGTTGCTGCTGCTGTTGTTTTTGTAAGACGGGGTCTCATTAGGTCGTCCGAGCTGGCCTTGAACTCACACTGGTGCTCCTGCCTCAGCTTTCAGAGTGCTGAGGTTACACATGGCACCACCACACCTGGCCTTAGGCAGACTCTGAGGCAGGTCAGAAGCCACAAGCAGAGGCCAAGCACAGCTTGGGGCACGTCATCTCCACTCTGAGCCTCACATTGCTGAACAGATACAGGGACAACTGGCAGCGTGAAAACCACAGGAGAGTGGGAGGACAGCAGGACACTTCCTGCAGAGTCACTGCTCCTGTGGAGTCTCAGGAGTGAAGCGGGTGTGGTCACTTACCTTGAGTCCTGTCCCTCTGGGTCACCCTGACACAGTTTAAGAACCAGTGGCTTAGACAGGCTCTCAAGTCCCATCCAGACCCAACACTGTGGTTCCAATGGCTTTGGCCAAGGAGCAATTACAGGCTCTAACGTCCAAAAGAAACAGGCAAATTGGGTACGTCACTGAAAGTTTTCCAGTAGCCACATTCTCTGTAAAAAATAAATGTGTAGAATTCATTTTACTAATATTTAGCCCAATATGTCCAAAACATAAGCAATTTGGTGTGTAATCAATATAAAATAACTGAGATATTTTACATCTGTAGAGGAAATTTACAAATCCAACGTGTTACACGTTACGTGAACCTGAAGGCGCCTCTCACTGCAAGCCAACCTGTCGCGTGGCCGCCTCCACGGCCCAGAGCCTCCAGCTGTCCTGTGGGGCAGGACCACAGTCTCTGGCTCCGCGCTGTGGTCGGTGACAAAGCACATGGCCTGCCTCCGCCCACTGCCGCGGAGCCCCTCGCCCTGAGCTTGCTGCTGTGACCAAATATCTCGCACGGAACAGACTTTGTCTGAAGGTTCCGGAGGCTGAGAAGTCCCAGAGGAAGGTGAGGGCTGTTGCCACTTCCCTGCCTGGTCAGGGCCGGGTCTCTGCTCCTCCTGAGCAGAAAGGACAAGGACTGAGGGGTGGAACCCGTTTTTTATCCCATCCAAGAGGGCCCCGCCTCCTCACACTCCCCAGCCTCTTCCCACTTACCCCTTAGCCCTTCCTTCCTTGGCCTGGAGCTTGCTGTCAGATGGCCCCTGGGGCTGGCCACAGTGATCTCACCCTGACCCCCGTGACCTCACCCTGACCCCCGTGACCTCACCCCTCGTCCAGTGACCTCATGGCTGCCGCCACAACTTTCCAACCACAGTTCAGCCCCCATCCTTGCTGACTTAATCTTCTTTATCCTGGGATTGAAGATTGCTACTTTTTCTCCAAACCTTTCTCTGCCGTAATTCTAGAATCTTCTGAAATCTACCTTGACCTCGAGGATTAGGCTGAAGACATCATCCCAAAATGCTTCACCATTTGAGTGCACATAAGAAAGTAATTTAAATAATACGTCTGTTTGACACCACCCATCTTATCTCCTGTACCTGGGCCCAAGTCGTCTTCACCTCTTGACAGGAACGCATAGCATTTTGCTTTCAACATCTGTGGGAGCAAAGCCGTGACCCAGTGCAGTTGTCACAGTGTCCACACACGGTGAGGATGCCTGTGGTTCCCTGGGACTGAACATGAGCATGGAGCCTGCTGGTTAATGGTACACAGATCAGGTTCCTGGCCATTGGCTGCCTGCTTTGCAAAATTAAACCTGCAGGCAGCATCTCAGGCGCTTTCACTTCCTAGCAACTCAGACACAGAGGCAAAATCCCTGTCTGGCACAGCAGGAGCTCGGAGAGTAGTGCCTGGAAAGAAACTCCTCTGTGTAATCCGATTGTTCTATCACTCTATAATTTGAACATAAATATACACAGAGATGCCTAATTTAAGAAATAATCACATCTTTGTATGCATCTATGATCTGGCAGTTATTCCATATTGCGTGTTCTATAACTGATGAAGAATTGCCATCTTTCTCAAGTTTTCAGCCCGGACGATTAGATTCTTAGTTAACTGAGTTCCAATAACTCAGGACTTGAAACTAGTATAACTGTCCCATTAAATAAGTTACATTTCTTCTTGGAGCTACTTTCCCTTGAGAAGACTTTTGGAACAGAAGCCCTCTCCTACTGTTGTCCACATCTCTACTTTGAGGGCAGAGCTATGGTGGCCTTAGCAGCGAGTCAACCATGTATAGATCACTGGGTGCTTAGCGGCAGCCCATTTCCTGAGGCAGGTGAATGATCCTTTTCTAAGTGCCTTTTATCCACAGGGAGCCTTTGTTTCCTCCCATCGCTTGCACAAGTATTCTTTTTTTCTGAGCTGGGCTTTTACCATCTTATAGACAAACAAGTGAACACGTGATTCTGAGCAGCTACAAGGAAGTCAGAACCAGGACTCAGAATTCTCCAGGCTTGAGTGAGTGAACATCTTCTCCATAACTGCGCTTAGGAAAGGGCCTGAAGCCTTTCAGCTCCAAAAATATACACGTTTGGCCCTCTGGGAAGTTCTTTTCTGCTTTCTGTGGAAATTCACAGGATCCACCTCCAAGGGGGAAGACAAAGATCGCTGGGATGGCGCCTCAGTTGTCACTGCGAGGCAGGTGTGAGTGTGGGGATAGGGCGCTACCCCAAATCCTCGCAGTGTGTGATGCGTGCCGGAACACAGGCGTGTGCACGTGTGCACGTGGATGCAAGGTGCTTACGGGTTTCTCCTAACATCCGGGCTGAGAACAGCTGGCCAGCTGTGGTTGGTGCCTTCTGACTCCAGGCCGTTTAGCATATTTATTAGGCCTGACTCTAAAGTAAGCCTTCAAACACCTGCCATTAGGAAGGGTAGAGAACCACAGGCAAACAATCCACAGTGCTCAGAACATATTCTTGCACTGTAATTATTTCGTGTTTTGTCCCTTGGAGCAGAGCTAGGGCGCTAGTGGAGCAGAAGTGGGGCAGGACCGGCTCTGTTGGAGTGTAGACTTCTGGCGTATTTGCCACTCCTCCGGGTGGTCCAGGGCGGCCTCCCAGCTTCCCCAGGTTTTCCTAGACGGCCAGGGCCACCGCCTGCTCTTCTGCAGCACTGCGACCGCTCTGCTGGCCACAGCCCGGAAGCGCGCTTGACAGAGGCGGGGTCGCCTGCCCGACGCGCCTCCACCGGGTTCAGCATGGCTCGGGACCCGAGGATCAGGCCTGACCCTGCCCACAGGCTCCAGGGAGCCGTCCTGGGCGCGGGCCGCGGGAGCGGGTAAGAAAGATGGCTGGGTGGAGAGGCTGCCGCGCTGGGGCTTGGACGGCGCCCCGGGCCCGCGGCCCCCTCCTCCGAGCAGTCCGCGGGCAGGCGGCGAGGCGGCGAGGCTCGGGTCCTGCCCAGGTACCGAGCTGGAGAAGGCTGGAGCTGCCGGGGGCGGGAGGACGGCGCCGCGGCCGCGCACCGGGCAGCCGGGCGGGCAGCGACATTTGCGAGCCCGCTGTCCCCTGAGGACAGAGAGGGGCCGCGGTCTAGCCTTAGAAAACCAGGTCCGCGGCTCTCATCTTCCGCCTGAGTCAGAAGAAAAACGGACGCGCCCGCTGTCCGGGGTGCAAGGCGTCCGCGGGTGCGGGGTGTCCGCGGCTGCGGGGTGTCCTCGGGTGCCGAGTACCCGCGGCTGCGGGGCGGCCCGGGTGCGGGTGACCGAGTGTGCGCAGTGTCTGCGGGCGCCAGGGGTCCGCGAGCGCAGGATCTCGGAGAGCCAGCGAGTGGAGGCAATCAGCTTCGCCGTGGGCGAGCGCAGCCCCGGGCCCCGGGCCGGGAAGGGTTAACGGTGGCCGGCCTGGCTTCCCGGTAAATAGAGAGCAGCTGCCCGCCGGTCCGCCGGACCTTTCAAGGGTTTGATTGGCTGCCAATGACATCACCGCCCAAGTCTCAGCTGCGAGTTCCCGGGCGCCGGGCTACGGGCCCGCCCAAACGCCGCGAGGCCCCGCCCCAGACACGCCCCCGGAAGCCCATTGGCTGCTCGTCTTGGTGAAGTGGCAGTCCGCCTTCCCCGGGTTCTGATTGGCTTACCGCGTCGTAGGTCGGCCGCCCGCGACCGGCCCGCCCCCTCGGAATCTTACATTTACAGTGTAGCAAAAGAGAAAGTAACTATGTTGCTGCTGGAGATCAATGAAGCCGAGTGAATGGGCGGCCCGCGCGAGTCCACAGCAGAGGCGCAGCGCCCGGCGGTGCAGGGCTGCGCTGCTCCAGGAAGTAAGTGCAAGTCCCGCGGCCACGAAGGGGCTGTGTGTGTGTGCGTGTGTGTGTGCGTGTGTGTGAGTGTGCGCGCGCGTGTGTGTGCGTGTCTGTGCGCACGCGAGGAGGAGAGGGGGAGCGGTACGGACGCAGGACCGCGGGTGTTGCCCGGGCCCTGCGCGCCCACGCTGCGGTCCCCTTGCCGGGGCAGGAGAGAGCGGGCTTGTTGGGATGCTTTGCGGCAGTTTCGCCGCCGGCGTGCGAGCCCGCTGCGTGGCGAGGACCCGGCGGTGGGTGCCGCGAGTGGGGAAGGGCGTTCTCCACGCGCCGGGTCTCTTCCCGGCCCTGCCCGGGAGAGCCAGGTCCTCGGACCCGGGTTGCCAGGCCGGGCCGGGGATTCTGGGCGCCTTGCACACCGCCCCTCTGCTGCAGGGAGCAGCCCATCCCGTGCGCTGGCACTGGCGGGGGTCCTGGCGTCCCGGAGAGCAGGGCCCGGTGTGCGCCTTCGCTGAGGGGCTGGCGAGCTGGTCCTGGACGCCCCCACGTACCCTCAGGGCAGGCTTCTGACGCCTGGTCAGGCTGGGAAACAGTTGCAGCTGCTGGAATAGTACTCCTTCTCCAAAAAATACTACGCCAGGGGGTGGGGAGGAAGGCGGGAGGCTGGATCTTAGCTCCCATCCAGAGGTGCTGGGAGAAACCCGAGCCGGTGGGTACGTGCCCGGCTGTGCGTGCGTGCATTCCGCCTGTGACACTTTGGCTGCGTGTCAGAGAGTGATGAGGGTCGTGTGTAGACGGGTGATAGATGACATTTTTCCGAACAGCTCCTGAAGTTTGCGCAGGTGAGCCTCTGTTGCTTGAGGTTTGGTTTCCTGGCTGTGTCCGTGTCTGACAGAGAGGGGCCGCCAGGGCCGCGGAAGCGTCCAGGGCCCTCGGCGGGGCAGGGGACTGTTCCTTCCCTTTGCAGGATCCCTGGGGGGCGGGAACCAGGGAGCCTTGGGCAGCAGTGTCCCCTGAAGACCCCAGCTCCCTGTGAGGGGCATGGTGGCGTGAAGCTGAACCTCGCAGTGTGGCTGCTCCAGCCGGC
Organism: Chinchilla lanigera; assembly: GCF_000276665.1. NCBI lineage: Eukaryota > Metazoa > Chordata > Mammalia > Rodentia > Chinchillidae > Chinchilla > Chinchilla lanigera. The sequence goes on from NW_004955520.1 coordinate 2,340,696, forward strand.
CTGGAGGAGCTCTGGGAGGCAGCCTGCGCTGGGGACGGGAGGGCAGGGGAGGCCAAGCAGTGGGTACCATCCTCAGAGGCCAGGCGAGAGTAGGCGTGAGCAAAGGGATCGGCAGGCGATAGACCTGCCGGGGTTGAGTTTCCAGACTGGCCCCTCCGCCAGCCTGAGACTTCATCTGAACACACCGGGTGGAAGTGCGAAGGGGAAATGCCAGTTAGTTTCCAAGAGGGAGTCGGGAGACGTGAGGTCCTGGTGTGACTCTGCTGTGGTTTTCAGATGACCTGGTAGGACAAGGAGCAAGACCGGCCCCTCCTAAAGCTTGTTCTCTCAGGAGACACTTGCATTCTGGTCTGTAGAAAGTTGACATCCGCCCTGAGGTATATTTAGCTGCTGTGTATTTCTGTGAGCCAGGCCGGTGCTCTTGGTCGTCTCTGAATTGCTGTGGGTGAAGGAGTTACATGGCAAGCATCTGAGAGGGTACGCAAATGGGCTTCCTCGGTGGAGAGTCCTTGTGCCCGGGAGATGTGGCCCGGAACAGAGCCTCGGAACCCTCCCCTCTGTCTGCAGCTTTTCTGATTCTTTGTGCTCCCACCTTCTGGAGGCTGAACTTTGGTGCCAGCCGTGGCAGGTTGCTCATTAACGTCTGTCACGTGAAGTCCAGTGTCAGGGTGGACTGAGCGGCTGGGTAGACAGGGCCCACGGGCTGCATCCTCTCGGATCCCTCGGAGTGGGTGTCAGGCTTCGGAAGCTGCGGCAAAGGGCACTTTGCACTTCACTCAGAGAGAGGCGATGCTGGCCCGGGACTGGATGTAAGGCGTTTGTGTCACGTGGTGACTCTCTTTTCTCTTCCCCTTCCCCTTCTTTGCAGACTCTTGAGTTCTCCTCGCGTTGCCAGTTTTCGGCCTCCTCATGCCTCCGTCTCCTTTAGATGACAGGGTAGTAGTGGCACTGTCTAGGCCTGTCCGACCTCAGGATCTCAGCCTTTGCTTAGACTCTAGCTACCTTGGCTCTGCCACCCCCGGCAGTAGCAGCCGCCCGTCTGTCATCGCCACCACCATCGTGTCCCTCCAGGCTGCGAATCTGACGTATATGCCCTCATCCAGCGGCTCTGCCCGCTCCCTGAATTGTGGATGCAGCAGTGCCAGTTGCTGCACTGTGGCAGCTTACGACAAGGACAGTCAGGCCCAGACCCAAGCCGTTGCTGCGGGCACCGCCACCACCGCCGTCGGAACCTCTACCACCTGCCCTGCCCCCCAGATGGTCAGCAGCAATGAGAACACAGGCTCCCTAAGCTTAGCGGGTGGGGCGGGCAGCCCCGCGGCAGGGACCCCCAAGCAGCTAGCCAGCATCAAAATCATCTACCCCAACGACTTGGCCAAAAAGATGACCAAGGGCGGCAGGAGCCACCTGCCCAGCCAGGGCCCCGTCATCATCGACTGCAGGCCCTTCATGGAGTACAATAAGAGTCACATCCAAGGAGCTGTCCACATCAACTGTGCCGACAAGATCAGCCGGCGCCGGCTGCAGCAGGGCAAGATCACTGTCCTGGACCTGATTTCCTGCAGGGAAGGCAAGGACTCTTTCAAGAGGATCTTCTCCAAAGAAATCATAGTTTACGACGAGAATACCAACGAGCCGAGCAGAGTGATGCCCTCGCAGCCTCTTCACATAGTCCTCGAGTCCCTGAAGAGAGAAGGCAAAGACCCCCTGGTGCTGAAAGGTAATGTCCCTCCTCCCCTCCCGCCAGCCCTTCTCCTCGCCCACATACCCGAGACCGAGATAGCCTTTCTCCCCGCGTTCTCCTCCTTGCCCATTCTGTAGTGTTTTGCTACTGTAAGAAAAATGCCTTGGGCTGGAGGCTGGAAGATCCGAGTCCAGGCAAGGATTTCTGATGCGTGCCGCAGGGCAGGCCAGGCCGCCTCTCTAAAGAGGGGCCGTGTCGGACGCATACCTGGTCCTGGAGCTGGGTGAGCGTTCCTGTCTCTCAGCCCTCGCGGTATAGATGGAACAGAGGGAGCAACAGTGCTGACCTGCAGGGCAGCTGGAGAGGGCTGCTGCTTCGGTGGGAAACGCTTCCTTTCTTTCCTCTCTCTGGCCTCCTTGGCTTTGGGATGGTTGCTAGAGTGACCTTCAAGATGGACAGAGGTCTGTATGAAGGCCCCAAAGAAGGAGAAAAGTTCACCCCTTTATCCATCCCTCTGCCTGATCTCCAAGGAGATAGAGGCATTTTAGTGACATTCTCCCCAGCCCATGGTAGTTTTTGGCTTCACCTGATGCCCGCTGGAGTTATGGCTTCTCCCAAGAGGGCATGGTGGGTGGCTTTCCCTGTCTGTGGATCATGGCAGGACTGAGGTCAAAGGAGCTGAGCCTGAGAGGGGGAATTCAGGCCCCTCCTCTGGGCTCTGTGCAGCAGGGCTGCCTGGCCTGGCAGGGAGGCCTCACACCTGCCTGTCCTCAACGCTGTCCCGACGCCCTTCTCTCCACTGCAGCATCTTATGCCTGGCGGTGGTAGCACAGACGGTCCTCTTCCTTCTTCTGTCTTCCCCTTGGGTTCTGACCAAGGTGCTTGCGGTTCCCGGGGCCCAGCTCAGCCACCCCCGGATGTGTTGAGCTAAGAGTTGCTGGTTGCTCTGATCATTGTGCGTGTTTAAATCGCCGTGTCCACTTGGAGCCAGGCAGTTTGTCTTTGGGGAGTCGTTCTGCCATTGTCTTCTGGGTGACACTTCTGCCTTCTCTCATGCAGTGTCCTTGGTCCCTTTGCTGTCACTGCCCTTCCCACGCTGCACTGTCCTCCTCAAGCTCACGGTCCTTGGGCTCGACTGTCACAGAGACACGTCCTTCCCAGGGGAGTAGTCTTTTGGTGAAGGAGAACCTCTCACAACTGTGTGCAGACAGATCTGGAAGCTCAGGCACTGTTTGGTGGTGGTAGAAGGCTTTCTGGGAGTCTCACACGGGTTCGAGGTCCTCCGTGAGCTCTGTATTCTATTTCTGTTTTCCTGTGTGGTTGGCTTCTGGCGTTTCCCAGTAGGCTCCCCCTGCTGTTGTTCTTGCACGGTAATCTTGGCTAGGCTTGTCTTGCTCAGATAGGAAATACTGTCTACAGGGTTCCATTTGTGAGAGTTTATCTTGGGGAATAATGACAAATGGTCTTGCTGGTCTTGTTCCTTCTGTAGAGTCCATATTCTTGATGAAAAGCAGGCTTCTTGTGTCTCCCTAGTCTGGAAGGCATCGGGCAACATGAATTCAGATGAGCCTGAACTTGAGCATGGGGTGATTAGGAGGTAGATCCTGTCCCTCTGATGTGCCGAGGGCCTGTCGGGTGATGAGAGGGCAGTGTCTCAGGACCACTGTGAAGGTGGGGTTCTCTCACTCCACTGTGGGTGCAGCTGGTGCCAGGCAGCCGACTGCCCCTGGGGCTGGGGTAAGATTGCCTTGCGGGGCGGGGCGGACTGCGCTGACCTCACCACGCGCAGCCGCAGGGAGGGCCGGGCATTTTCAGGTTGGTGAGACTCGGAGGCGGCCGCTTTGGAAGACATTCTGGTAGCAGAGGTTGGATTCTTTGTAGTTTTGGGGGGGCTTTTCTTTAAATATCTAGAAATTGGGTGGAAAATATATAGTTCAGGTGCAGAGGGGTCTGTGTTCTGTTGCTTGTTATCATTGTTCATGTGGTATCTGTTGGGGGAGTGGCCCAGAGAAGGCTATTAGAGTGCCTTGAGCTACTCTTTCTTCGGGGTGAGCCTGTGATCAATCCCGCAGCACCACCAAGGCAAGTGTGGGGGGCATCTCGCAAGGGCCTGCTCAGCAGCTTCTCCTGGTACTTGCGTGGGTCCAGCAGGCCGTCCTGGCTTGGCTTTCCCTGTGAGGTTTATTTTAGGAGCCCTGTCCCTTGGTGATCTGAGATTGTATTTCGGCAGGGGTGGTACTGGTACCATTTTGGACAGAGTGGCTTTGGTAGGGTGCGGTGGTGGGGGTGGTTAGGCTATAAGGGAGACACATGTAAGGCCTGGTGTGTTTATTTTGGGGATTTCAGTGCAGTCTCGGGTAATTTATACCTGTCCCGCCTGAGCGCCTGGTCATGTTTGTAAACACTGGTTGCTACCCTCGCTTCCCAAGTGTCTGGCCCCGGTCCGTGCCGGGCTGTCCATTTTGGTGCCGCCTGTCAAGTGGTGCGGCTGCTGGTTGCCGTTTTAGTAACGCTGCGTCAGGTCGGGAAGAGCTGATGAGCACACGGAAGCCCCTGGGATTACACCCCTGCTCTGATTTACAGCTCCCTCCCTGTGTGACCCACGTCTGAACCCCCAGCTTAGTCTCATCTTTTGAGGAGAGCAGTGTGGAGCCTGAGCCTCTGCTCACCCTGATGAAAACTATCCAGATGAATAAGGACTTGAGGCTTCTCAACATTGTGGAGGGTTACAGTCTGCTTCACCTGAGGCTGAGTTTCGATCAGCTGTTACCAGGTTTCTGACCGAACTGAAGAAGGCCGCTAGGCCATCCTGGACCTGTCATAACCAATGCCCCAAGCTCGATGTGATCTCAGAGGCCCCTTTCCTCCCAGTCCAGGAGAATTGATGTGTCCTTTGCCAGTGCAGGAAGGCCGTCCGCTGCGCACCCCCTTTCTAAAGACAACATAGGCCTTTAAACTTTTCATCATAAATAATGTTTAGAGAAGTAGAAAAGTGTAGAATGAATAGCCCTGCCCCTGTCAACCAACAATTTCCGTTTGCTTTCTTTTCTTTTTTTCCTTGAAATGTATTATAGCATAGACAACATTCAGATATATTTAAGTATGTTTGCTAAGACTTCATATTTTAAACACAGTCTTGGTGGGGATAATTTATAGGGTAGTTCGGAGTTGTTCACTGCCAGCTACCTCAGTGTTGTGCTTCTGTCTGAGTGATTTTCAAAGATGGGGTCCCCAGCGTCACAAGAAGCCGTCCTTTGAGGGCAGGGAGGGCTCCAGCACCCTGGGCTACGTCCTGGGTCCATGGTGTCTGCCACAGAGCCTTGGCCTGCCCTGGCCGTGTGCTGCCTGGGCCAGAGGCATTTTGGGGGAACAAGGGCAGGCGTGGGAATGGCTCAGGGGGGCTGACCCCCAGGGAGGAGTTTCATGCCAGGCGTTACTTTTATACTCTCAAACTTCCCTGTGCAGCTTGAGGGAGTTGCAACCCAGACTCCACATCTCCCCAACTTACACAGACGCTCGCCGGTGGTGGCGAATGAGATGACGGTGTGAACAACCATGCTCAGAAATCAGAGAAAACGTTTGCTTTTTTTTCCTTTTTTTCTCTGTTTGGGAGGAAGAGTGAATAAGAATCTCCCATACACACACACACTCAGGGATGTCAAGAGGATTTTTAACTGAAAAAATTAATTTCTAATGTAGATCTGATGTGAAGTAAAATCTGTGTCTACATTCACAAACTTAACTGTTCATATTCTCAGCCTCTGACTCACACCCAAGGCTGGATGCCAGACACTGGCTTCATAACAGAAAGGGTAGCGGGGAGGGCGGACTTCGGATTCACTGTCCCTGCTTGTGGCGCTGGTGCTCCCCGTATGGCCCTAGCACAAGGTGCTTAAGCCCTGCAGTCCTTGGTTTCCTCATTTGCAAAAGGTGGTATAGTAACAGCCATCTCCTAGTGTTGGTTCAGGAGCTAAATGCGTTAATGTGTACAGTGCTCAGAGTAGCGCCTCGTACTGACAAGCACTTTGCAAATGCAGCTCGGTGCTATTATTACTACTGATTAAACAGAAATATGGCACCAGTAAAAAGGTGATTTTGCCTCTTCTTCCAGAGGAACACGGATAAGCTAGGTCTAGCAGTGTGTACAGGGTGTGTGTGTGTTGCTATGGGCTAAAAATAACTTGGTGACTGTTACCTAATTTAAGTAGCGTATAGTTGGAGTGCCAAGTAATTGCAAAAACATGTTGAGTCAAGAGGCTAGAGTACTTTGGGTATATCTTAGAATTATTTATTTGTGGATGAATTTATAAAAACGTGATAAGTCTGTCCAACTAATGTCCTCTCCTGAGTAAGATAGTATAAAACTTCTGAACTTTACTTTTCCTGGCATCTCATCAGGTGAACTTATTTTTAGAAGGAGGGTTGTAGACTGACTATAAAAGGGTAGAGGGGGTGGGTTCCTGGACCTGGGGCTGTGAGGAACAGGAGCTGGGTGCTGTCCTTTCCCTCAGCCCGCACCAGCCCTCAAGGGGTACCTGGTCACCTAGGGTCTCTGTTGCTCAGCAAGGTGGAGCGAAGCTCACTCACACCTGGTCGCAGGTCTGTGCTTTCCCAGGGACCCACTGTGTGTCTGTCGGCAGGTCCCGTGACAGCCCAGGTGTCCCCACCTGAGCCATGGGTTGGTTCTAGCATCGCAGGGCAAAGCAAGGTGGTGGATGTGTGTCGAGTGCAGACAGCTCCAGGAGTCCGCCACTGCTGGCCACGCCCCCGAGAACCTGTCCCTGAGAGTGAGGGCGGAGCCCAGTTGTCCCCGCACTGGCTATGGGAAGGGTCACCTCTGAGTACTCTTGTCCCTCCCAGCTCCGATCAGGGAGACCAACCCAGTCACTCACAGACTTGTCGAGGACAAGCTCAGGAAACTCTTCTGGGCCTTGGTGGATGACGGTGATGCGCTAGAGAAGGCAGGATGGGGCGGAAGCTCGGTCGGCAAAGCTGGTTGTCTAATTCTGCTTTCCAACGAGTTCAGTGGAGGAGGGCACGGGAACGGTGGGACACACTGCTGTCCTTTCCATCGGGCAGATTCATCTACAGAGCTGACAAAGCCACGGCAGAAGTCCCCCTGCCTCAGCCCCTGCAGGCACCTGGGGCTGCCCGGGGCCTTGGTTGCAGACCCTGCCTCGTTAGAGCCATGCCCAGGCCCGGGAGGACAGGTTGGGCACAAAGTGTGGTACACTGCAGCGTTAGACCACATATGTAATGCGAGTTGGCAGAAAAAGGTGCCGTCCATGAGCAGGACAGAAGTTCTGGCCCAGGCAGCAGCCGTCTCACCACTTTGGATCGGAGAATCTGGGCTTTAGAGCTGCAGCACCACAAGCCCTCAGCTGCCCCGAAGGCTGCACCTCTGCATCCCGGGGTGACTTCAAACCGAGGCGCTCAACCCACACAGAGATCTGGCTGAACTGGCTGCAGCCGGCACTCAGATGGAGGTGTTTCAGAGCTGCCTGAATGATTCCACCACCCAGCAAAATTTAAGAACCATTGATCTACTGGAGTCTTCTCATTATACGGTTATGGAAATGAGGCCAAGAGGTTGACGACTTGTCCAAGGTCACATGCATGATTAATTTTAGAGCTTTGGTCCTTAGCGCTACAGATGATCTTGCCAGATGGATAGATGGATCTATGTCTGTGTTGCCCAATAACAATACAGAGTATAGAGCATAAAATATAAAATAATATATTGAACTTTTGAGTACACATACCTTTTTCTCTTTTAATCCTGACATTTTGGTGCAGAACAAAAGGATGTAAGCCTAAGCACTTTGGAAAACAGTAGCTCATGGTCTAGATTTTACCTGGCCCTAGAAATATGACCAAATTTAACACTGATTTAATTCCATCTTCTGAGTAACCTAATGGCTGAAGCAAGAGCTGAAAACCACGTATCAAGATGTGCTCCGGTGTCTGCCGGCTTCGAGCCACGTTTGTCTTTGGGCTCATGGTGGCTCAGCCGGGCGGTAGAAGGTGTAACGTTTGCCCACAGCCACTGCTGGCAGGGGCCCTGGCAGCGTCGGAGTGGATACAGATGAGGCCAGGACCTGGGGCCCCTCCTCCCGGAAGACCGTGTGTCCTCTGTCCTGTGTGCTTTACAGAAGGGCCCATCTTCAGGAGATGTCTTATTTTACCTGTTCTTTTTTAAGAAAAGAGATGTGCCTTTCTTAGGTACACCGTGGGCTGGCAGAGTTTCTCCCCAGTCCCTGGATGCTAAAGGCGGTGATCTGCTTGCTGCTCGTGGTCTCATACCTGCCCTGTACGCAGGCGTAGCTCAGCCCGTACCTCCTCTGCCGAGCAGATGAGAACTTTGTCACCGGGACCCCAGCAATTGTGGACATGCTGCTGATAGGAACAAGGCCAGTGTTTGTTCTCCTTGTGTGCTCACTCGGAAAAAGGACTTGCTCGGCGCACAAGCCCGGTACACACAGTTCCAGTGGCAAGGTTTTGCCTGCTTTCAAAAAAGACGGGGCTGGGGATTTAGCTAGGGGCTGGGGATTTAGCTCAGC